>NC_064561.1:8048500-8375500 GCF_937001465.1 Orcinus orca | reverse complement strand
TCTTGTCCCCATCCCCATCCTCACTTTCGCCACCCCTCCCCAAATGGCCCTGCCTTTTTTCTCCAGCCAGAGTCCCCCAGCCCAGTCTCACAGTCCCTTGCTCTCAGAACCCTCAGCCCTGAACCTCTGTCCCCCAACGCCCAGGCTAGCCAGCCCCTCCCTCCTTAGATCCCTCAGCCACTACCTCCCCAGACTAGCCCTACCATAGACCCCAGCCCCAGTGTCAGACCTCAGATCAGCCCGCCGAATCTAAGCCCGGACTCCTAGTCCTACCTGGCTCACCACCGCCTGGACCTTCAGCCTACACCCTGAACCTCTCTTCTGTTACTAAACCCCAGCATCCAGACCCCCTCCCCAGATTGACCCACCCCTCCCCTTGTCCCATGTTTTTCACTTCCGGACACAGCCATCCCTGCATCAGACCCCCTGCCTCACCCTGACAGTCCTTCACCACCTCCCACTTGCATGTTGGCCACTTCTGCACATGCCCACTTTACCTGCAGGCCCTTCCCCTCGTCCTGCCCCAGATGTGACCCCCCCTCCCCCGTCATGAGCCTGCTCCTCTCTCAGGGACCCTGGAGGTGCGTGTAGTGGGCTGCAGAGACCTTCCAGAGACCATCCCTTGGAACCCCTCACCTTCAGTGGGGGTGCCTGGGACCCCTGAGAGCCGCACCCCCTTCCTGAGCCGCCCAGCCCGGGGCCTTTACAGCCGAAGTGGAAGCCTCAGTGGCCGGAGCAGTCTCAAAGCGGAATCCGAGAACACCAGTGAGTGGGCATTGAGGGTCTGGAGGGATGAGATGGGGTGGGGGGTCCTGGATTTCCCACATTTGTAACATTCTCAAAAATTAGTACATCACACCCGTTAGGATGGATACCGCAAAACAAAACAAAACAAACACAGCTGTTAAGGAGGATGTGGAGAAATTGGAACCCTTCTGCTCTGTTGGTGGAAATGGAAAATGGTGCAGCCACTGAGGAAAACAGAATGGCAGGTCCTCAGATGATTAAACAGGGAATTACAATATGATCCAGCAATCCCGCTTCTGAGTAAATATACAAAAGAGTTGAAAGCAGGGTCTCGAAGCTATATTGGTATACCCATGTTCATAGCAGCATTATTCACAATGGTCAAAGGTAGAAGCAACCCAGTGTCTGTTGACGGATGGATGGGTAAACAAAATGTGGTCCATCCATGCAATGGAATATTTCTCTGCCTTGAAAAGGAAGGACATTCTGAAACATACTGCAACATGGAGGAACTTGAGGACATTACGCTAAGTGAAATAAGCCAGTTATGAAAAGACAAGTAGTACATGATTCCACGTGTATGATCCAGAGTGGCCGGATTCGTAGAGATAATGGTTGAGGGCGAGGGGGGAACGGAGAGTTACTGTTCAGTGGGGACAGAGTTCCAGTCTGGGAAGACGAAAAGAGTTCTGGAGATGGATGGTGGCGATGGTTACACAACAGTGTGGACGTACTTGATGCCACTGAGCTGTACGCTTAAAAATGATTATGATGGTAAATTTTATGTTACGTGAATTTTACCACAATGTGAAGAAAGCTAATACGTACATGTTTAAAAGTATGAATAAAAGAAGAATCACAATAGAGTAAGTAGCCATCTGTGTTGCCACCACCCAGGTCAAGAAGTAGAATTCTCTGAGCCCCCTCATGCCCCATCCTCAATTCCAGCCCCTTCCTCTGTCCTAGAGGTGGCTACTCTCCTGACTCTCACGGTTATCATTTCCTTGTTTTGCTTTGTAGTTTTAGCACCCAGGTACCGTCTCAAAACAACGTAGCTTAATTTGCCTGTGTTTGAGCTTCATATATGTGGAATCATACAGAATGTATTTTATGGTAATGGCTTCTTTCAGTCAACATTGTTTGGGAGACTCATCCCTATCGTTGCATGAAACTGGAGTTCATTCATTTTGCCATGTCATGAGGCATGTCAGATTGCTGTCTTTTTTTAGGTAAATTGAATTCAGCCATTTCATGGTTTAGCTAAAGAGACTATATTAAAATTTATATATTAATTCCTGGACAGTGAGCTGTTTCTAATTTAGGGCTGTTATATAAGCATTATATTTATGCATCTCCCGATGTATACTTGCCTGCATTTTTCTAGGGTAGATACTTAGGAATATATTGCTGGAACTTGCATACAGCATAAAAGTGAATTTGGATCCCCGCCTCACACCTCGTGCAGAAATCAACTGGAGAGGGATTAAAGGCCTTAATGTGACAGGCAGAACTGTAAAGCTTTGTCAGATAGCACAGCAGAATGTTGTGGGGGGAGGAGAAGATGTCTTTAATAAGATACAAGAGATTACCCTCGGCCTGCAAGAATCTCCTGACAGCCTACCCCAACCCCTGTTCCAGGTGAGGTGAGCACTGTGCTCAAGCTGGATAACACAGTGGTGGGGCAGACGTCCTGGAAGCCGTGTGGTCCCCACGCCTGGGACCAGAGCTTCACCCTGGAGCTGGAGAGGGTGAGTTGGGTTAGGGGATGACAGGGCTTGGAGGAGGAGGAGTTTGAGGCCTCGGGCGCCCCAAATGACGGCCGTCTTTCTGTCCCTTGAGGCACGGGAGCTGGAGTTGGCTGTGTTCTGGCGGGACCAGCGGGGCCTGTGTGCCCTCAAATTCCTGAAGTTGGAGGATTTCTTGGACAACGAGAGGCATGAAGTACAGCTGGACATGGAACCTCAGGGCTGCCTGGTGGCTGAGGTACAGCCTGACCCCGACCCTGAGAAAATGCTTTGGCATCTCCTGCTCTGGAAGGGGAAGATGGGTTTTCCACTGGTCTCTGAATCTCGACAGAAAAGTACATATAATTAGTCACATCAATGCATGACTTAAGCTGGGATTGGTTTTGTTCTGAAACAAGATATTAAAAAAAGAAAAACAACAACAACAAAATTTTGTCAAGCTAGAAAAGAAAAGCAAACCCTAGCAACATATTACGGAGATTGCCACCAGAGCCACAGCTGAGCAGAGAGATTCCTTCCACAGTGATGTCAGGGTTAGGGTCCAAATCAGGGTGGCCCACCCTTGGCACTATGGACATTTGGGCTGGATCATTCTTGGTTACAGGGGCCGTCCTGTGCACTGCAGGGTGCTGAGCAACACCCCCTGCCTCCACCTACAGGATGCCAGTAGCAACCCCCCCGCTCCAAGTTGTGACCACCAAAAATGTCTCCAGACACGGCCAGGGTCCCCTGATGAAGAGCCCGTAGTCTAAGTAACGTTCCTAGCTGACCCCTTGTAGTATGGCTGGGCCCTGTTCGCAGTGCTGTACTGGCATTGACTCGTTAGTCCTCACAATAACCCAGTGCAAACAGGACCATTATTAGTCACATCTGATAGAGGAGGAATTGAGCCACAGAGAAAGAAAGTCACTGGCGCCCTCATTTAACCAGAATCATCCTCAAAAATTCTTCAGATTTGCCCCTAACATATACATGTGTCCTGTTTTTTTGTCTATATGTATACGTGTGTGTGTGTGTATGTGTGTGTCTCCCCATGTCCTTAAACCCAGGAGGAAATGTGTTTGTTTTTTTCTTTTTTGCTACTTGCTTAGATTTTTAAATACCGCTTCTCTTTGCAAGAAGATCAGACCATGTGAAAGAGATCAGAAATGAAAGAGAAACAGTTCACAATGCACAGTATAAAATACAGCTGTATAATGAACTCTGTTTTCGGGAGTGGGATAAATACCAAGTGAGTCACTGGGTTCAAGTGAGTTTAAAGATTAACCTGAAAGAAGCTTTTCCTTGGTTGCCAGAGACCAAATATATATTACTCTAAGTTTTCACTAAAAAGTGCTTTCAAAATTAAAAAAAACATTAGTACATTTTCACTAATTCCCAACACGTAGTTTTTTCTTGAAAAAGTATCTAGAAAAATTCTGAAAATATTCAAGGGCTGTTTTACTATCCAGGTGGAAATTCTTATGTGATCTCATAATCGAGAGGACTCCTGAAGGAAGGGAGCAGAGAAGGGCAGACTTCAGATGGTAGGGCCACGAAACTATTCTTCTATTAGGAAGACTGTCCAAAACCCAAGTGGACGATAGAGGTGGGTGGCCCGGGGGACAAGTTCTGAGGCAGTCCTTCTTGCCTTCAAGGTTTACTTATAACATTCTATTTTGTTCTCCCCGAAGCGCCAGCCTGTAGGACTTTCTGCAGTTCTGTTGTCAGTGAGCCTACAATCGTTGAGTTCCGTTGTAGGTAGAAATGTTCCATATCTGTGTCATCCAATACAGTAGCTGCTAGTCCGTTGAAGTGTGGCTAGTGTGACTGGGGGAACTGACGTTTTCATCTTACTTAATTGAAATAGCCACATGTGGCTAGAGGGGACCAGATTGGACACCCATAAAGCCACACAGTTCTGTGACTCCGGCACCTTCTGGAAGATGCGTTGGAGTCGGGAGAATTCAACTCGGCCAGTGGTTTCCCCACGTGGGTGGGCGCCAGCATCACCTGGAGGGCTTGTTGAAACACAGACTTCGGGGCTCCACCGCCGGGGTTTCTGATTCGGTGGGTCCAGGTTGGGGTGGCGGTGCTGAGAATCTGCACTTCCAGCAGGTTCCCAGGTGATGCTGATGCTGCTGGTCTGGGACCACACTCGGGCGATCGGGACACTAGGTGAAGTGTAGGACCTGTTTGCTGGAGTTGTATGCGCATCTCGTTGGACCAGACCCACTCCCCACCCCTGGAGGAGGGCCTGCTTGCCTCCTTCTTGCCTTTCCAAGGTAGCACTTCAGGAGGTGGTCCCGTCGAAGGACGGATTGACTTTATGACCCCTTAATACGATGCCTAGTACTCTGTGGTTGGACGCAATGCCACAGCGATCAGAACCCCCGAGACATATGGGCGTGCACACCTATGATCCCAAGGGCTTCCCCACCAAGCTGCCTGGAGGTGGGCGAGGGTCCTCACGCCAGCCCCTCCCTCAGGTCACCTTCCGCAACCCTGTCATTGAGAGGATACCGCGGCTCCGACGGCAGAAGAAGATCTTCTCCAAGCAGCAAGGTGAGGGGATGGGCTGGGGCAGGGGAGAGACCAGGGGTCCTGGGAGTGTCACAGAGGGTGACACCCGCCCCTGTCTCCCCAGGGAAGGCATTTCAGCGCGCTAGGCAGATGAACATCGACGTCGCCACCTGGGTGCGGCTGCTTCGCAGGCTCATCCCCAACGCCACTGCCACAGGCACCTTCAGCCCTGGGGCTTCTCCAGGACCCGAGGCTCGGTCCACAGGGTAAGGAGGGAGGGCCCCGGAGTTCCGGCTGCCTCTGGTTGCTTCCCGGAATGCTAGGTCTTAGATGCACCCTCTTCCCTTTGCCGCAGCGACATATCTGTGGAGAAGCTGAACCTCGGGGTTGACTTGGACAGCTCACCCCAGAAGAGCCCTCTGGGTCCTCCTTCCAGCCCATCAAGTCTGGTGAGCTTCCCCCTTGGCCTGGGCAGTGTTAGGGGACCTCCACTGCCACTCAAGGCCCAGAGATCGCCAGGAACTTCCCTGGTCACACAGCACACCTCTGCCAGAACCGGGGTTCTGTTCTCTATCCCGGATAAAAACATGAGCTTGGGAGCCAGGCCACCTGGGTCCCGTCCCTGCTCTGCTGCCTCCTAGCTGTGTGACTCACGCCAAGCAGCTTCACCTCTCTGTGTTTAGTACACTGCCCTGTAAAATGATCACACTTAAAACTCATGTCGATGACGGAAGTCCAGTTAGTGGTTTTCTCTGGGTGGGGGTTTATTGATAGGAGGGGGGACACAAGAGAGCCTGGCAAAGATGATAAAAATGTTCTGCATCTTGATCTAGGTCGGAGGTCAGCACACTTTTTCTGGAAAGGGCCATATAGGCAGTATTTTCAGCTTTGTGGGCCAGAAGGTCACAGTGATGACTAGTCAATGCTGCTCTCGTAGAAAGCAGCCACACCTGATACAGGCAGACGTGAAGGGGTGTTGCTGTGCGCCAGGAAGCCTTACTGAACGTCTGTCACTTTCATGGATCGTGAACTATTAGTCTTCTTTTGATTTTTTTCCCCCAGCCCTTTAGAAACGTAAAAATCCTTCTTAGTTTACAGACTGTACAAAGCATGGAGTTTACCGACCCTTGGTCTAGGCGACGGGCATCTGGATAGATTCGTATGTAAGAGCTCTTTCCATTGCCCACCTCACCGAGTGCACTTTATACCTCGTTTTCTAAAAAAATGGAAACAATAATATATGCTTCGTGGCATCAAATTAAAATGAGATGCCTCATTAAATTAGATGAGTTTGTCAAAAAAAAAATACAAAAGTTGAATAACATTGAACGCTGGGGAGGATGCAGGAAAAGCGTGAGAATCACTGCATCTCCTTCGGACGGCACAGCTGGCTGAGTTAAAAAGATGGGCATTACCTTGACCTAGAAGTTCCAGTCCAGGACATCTATGATGGACATTCACACACGGCCACCAAAATGCTTGAATGGTATAAAATACATCTAGAAAGGTACCCACGAAATCATGAACAGCAGCTGGCTCTGGGGAGGGCAGCTGGGGCAGGAGAGGACTGTGTTTCCTACCGTACACCTGTTGGCACTGATTGAATCTTTAGAACTGTCTCTATAGTGGAGAATGATGGACCAGTAGGTAAATTTTTCCCACTTAAATTACTAATTTTGATTCTTCTCAAAGTTATATATGCTTATGATGTAAAGAATTAGGTCACTCCGTGGTATTCCCTAATACCAATAAAGGGAATAAGTAGATAAATGATAAAATACAGCATAGAATGTGCTGGGAAGAAAAATAAAGCAGAGAAAGGGGACAGGGAGCGTTGGAGCTTCTGTTAGTTAGTTAATATGGTGGTCAGCTGGCCACCTTCAAAGGTGACGTTTGAATAAAGGCCTGAAGCAGGTGAGGGAGGAACAGTGCAGGTGCTGGGAAAAGAGAGTTCCTGGTGGAGAGAACAGCCCCATGCAACGGTCCTGGGGTGGAAACACGCCTGGTGTGTTCAGGGCACAGTGAATGGAACAGGGTGGCTGAAGGGGGATTGAGTGAGGAGGGGTGGGGGAGGAGAGGTGAGATCACATTGGTGACAAGAGCCTTGGTGGCTCTTGTGGTTATGGGTTATTGTACTCTGACCTCCTCTGTCTGCCACAGACTTCTCTGATCCAGGAAACTACCACCACTCCTGAGCTGCCTTCAGAGACCCAGGAGATCCCAGGCCCCACCCTGTGCAGGTGACACCCCTCCCCTGGCCACCACCCCCCAGCCCTGCCCACTGTCCCTTCCCCACCAGCCTCCTCTTTCCACAGCCCTCTGAGGAAGTCACCCCTGACCCTCGAGGATTTCCAGTTCCTGGCGGTGCTGGGCCGGGGTCACTTTGGGAAGGTGAGGCGGGGGGCAAGGAGTTGGGGGTCTGGGGGGGTCCAGACCTCCAGGTCCTTGGACTGGCCACTAAGGCCACCCCTGCCCACTGTGGTTCCAGGTGCTGCTCTCCGAATTCCGGCCCAGCGGGGAGCTGTTTGCCATCAAGGCTTTGAAGAAAGGGGACATTGTGGCCCGAGACGAGGTGGAGAGGTGGGGACCCTGCTCAGGCCCTCTGAGAACTTTGGTCTTCTGGGAAATGGGAGACAGAGCAGTCCCCTCCTTGGAGCTGCTGTGAGAGTGATTCGTAACAGTCACTTGTACTTATTAAGCTAGTATTGGGGTGGCCAAAAAGTTCGTTCGGGGTTTTCTGTATTACAGGAAAACCCGAACGAACTTTTTGGCCACCCCAATACTTCCAATAATAACGACTCCTAGAAAGCACCCACCGTGTGCTTTACATGTAGTAACGAATTCCTCACAACGGCTCTAAGAGGTAAGGACTGTTATTGTCCCCATTCTGCTGATGGCACAGAGAGTTTGAGCAAATTGCCCAAAGGTCACATAGGCAGTAGGCAGCAGGTCTGGGATTTGAACTTAGGGACTCGAGTTCTGAAGCCTGTGCTATTAATGGTGCCATTGTACTGGGGTCAGGACCCTGAGTTCAGATCCTCCCTCTGCTACAGATGTGCTTAGAAACCTTAGGGAGTTCATTTCACCCTTCTGAACCTCAGGCTCCCCTTCTAGAAAAGGGGAGTACTAATGCCTTTCTTGCAGGGTCGCCGGGTGGAATGAATGAGAGGATGACTCTAGAGCATTCTGCACAGTGCCCTGCCCCCTGTAGATACCTGAGATTGTCCCCAATCTTCTTGACATCCTTTTATTAACCAGGAACCCAATTTAGGCTTAAGCAAATACAGGAATTCATTGCTCTGCATCAGAAAAGTCCAGGGGTGGCCTACCTCCAGGCATGGTTGTACACAGGTGTTCAGTTGATATCTCTCCCTTCTGCTTTTGTCCGTGTGGGCTTTGCTTGCAGTCCCCTCACAGGGACAGAGATGCCCCCCACCCTAGCAGTTTAAGGCTCATCTGCAGACTTTAGCTCTTCTTCCTTAATAATTCCAGCAGAAACCCTGAGATTGAGCCCCATTGGCCTGGCTTGCCCTTTTGTGGGCCAATTCCTGGCCAGGGAGATGGGGTGCTCCAAAGGGAAAGAACAGTCCCTCTGGTGGTTTCCCAGAGGGAAGTTACTAGGACTGTTACTAGGACAATGGATGGATTCTGGGTGCCTGGTTAGCACGTTCAGAAGCATGAAGCAACTTGCCCAAGTGTGCACAGCCATGCAAGGCCCTTGACAAACAGCTGATGATTGAGGACTCTAGGGGGTGGGCGAGTCGGTGGTAGGGAGCTGCTGTGGTCTTTGACCCCTGCCCCACCCCCATCCCGCCCAGCCTGATGTGTGAGAAGCGGATCTTGGCGGCTGTGACCAGCGCGGGACACCCCTTTCTGGTGAACCTGTTTGGCTGTTTCCAGACACCAGAGCACGTGTGCTTCGTGATGGAGTACTCGGCCGGCGGGGACCTGATGTTGCACATCCACAGTGATGTGTTCTCGGAGCCCCGTGCCGTGTGAGCCTAGTCCCCCACCCCACACCTCCACCCACAGGCCCTGCCTCCCCCCAGCTCCTGGAGTTATGGGGTAATGGGGGGCTTTTGAGGATGTGGGAGCCTTATGTGACCCTCTGCCTTTCCTGGAAGCCCAGCTCCCTCACACCGGCCTCTCTCTGCAGCTTTTATTCGGCCTGTGTGGTGCTGGGGCTGCAGTTTCTCCACGAACACAAGATCGTCTACAGGTGTGTATGTGTGTGCGCGCGCGCATATGCCCGTGCATGCATGCTCTGCCCACTGGGGGACGCTGAGGCTTCAGGCAGGACCCAGATTCCCACTCATCCCTCTTTACATCCTCCCGTCCCCTCCCCCACAGGGACCTGAAGTTGGACAATTTGCTCCTGGACACCGAGGGCTATGTCAAGATTGCAGACTTTGGCCTCTGCAAGGAGGGTGATGAGCGGTGGGGGGACTGGGATCTGAGGGGCTGGCCTCTGGGGTTTAGACAGAGAGGGGAGGGAGTGGAGTCCCCAGCCTTACCTGGGTTATCCCCTACCCTGGTCCTGGGATGGGGCTGGCTGTCTGGACCACCCCATGCTGGGCTGGGCTAGAGCTGTGACCACCCCCATAACCTCACATGGCCCTGCTGCCCCCAGGGATGGGCTATGGGGACCGGACCAGCACTTTCTGCGGGACCCCGGAGTTCCTGGCACCTGAGGTGCTGACAGACACATCGTACACTCGGGCGGTGGACTGGTGGGGGCTGGGCGTGCTGCTGTATGAGATGCTGGTCGGTGAGGTGAGGCCCCAGGCCGCTCCGCCCTGCCTGTCCCTGGTAACCTGGATATGCCCGGTGGGGGAAAGGGGGGTCAGAATTGGCCTCCACTATGTGCTGTCTGATTGAGGCCAGGTGGCTTTGCCTCCCTAGCCTCGGTTTCTGCATCTGTAAATTGGGGTACTTACCCTCCCAAGTGAGCCTTGTGAAAGTGCAACGGGAGCCCAGGGTGGAGCTGGGTGTGGTGTGGCCAGAGGGGCCTAATTCACCCTGGCTCTTCCTGTCCCCAGTCCCCGTTCCCAGGGGACGACGAGGAGGAGGTATTCGACAGCATCGTCAACGATGAGGTTCGCTACCCCCGCTTCCTGTCAGCTGAAGCCATTGGCATCATGCGCAGGGTGAGGACCCCCCCAACTTCGGGTGGGCCAGGGGAGTGGCTCTGGGACTAGGAAGAGGAACACTGACACAGAACTCCCTCCCCCCAGCTGCTGCGGAGGAATCCAGAGCGCAGGCTGGGATCCAGCGAGAGGGACGCAGAGGATGTGAAAAAACAGCCTTTCTTCAGGGTGAAGTCCCCCACTACCAGGACCCAGTCATCCCCCCCACCCAAGACCTAGTGGCTTCACCTCCAACACTGTCACCTCCCCTTGACACCTGCCTGCCTTTCCTTCCCCCTCCCTTACCCTCACTGGCCCTCCTACACCCACATCCACTCCAGGCTGGCCTGCGGGGGGGTGGGGGGGGAGCACTGCCCTGTGTATGAGCCCAGGCCCCTCCCCCCACTCATACGGTGATCCTTCCTGAGCCCCCAGGCCCGCCACTTTCCCTCCCTCCATCTTGTGACTGCCTGTGTTGATCCCCACAGATCCAAGGCCAGACAGGGTGCAAGGAGCAAAGCCTTCCCGCGCTCTGCTCTGAGCCTCCCCTGCTGACCTCTCCCCTCTCTGCCCTGCAGACACTGGGTTGGGATGCCCTGCTGGCCCGGCGCCTGCCGCCGCCTTTCGTACCCACGCTGGCGGGCCGCACTGATGTCAGCAACTTCGACGAGGAATTCACAGGGGAGGCCCCCACGCTGAGCCCACCCCGCGACGCTCGGCCCCTCACGGCCACAGAGCAGGCAGCCTTCCGGGACTTCGACTTTGTGGCCGGGGGCTGCTAGCCCCCTCCCCCACTTCTGCCCCCACCGAGCTGTCAGTTTTTAAAAAGGCCTTTGGGATTTGCTCTATCCATGCATCTCCGTCCGTTCTTGTGCAGTAATGGGGGTGGGGGGCGTGCTTGGAGGTGGGGAGAGTTGGGAGGGGATGTGATGGATGGCCGGTGGCGTAGGGAGTGATGGGGAGAGGCCCTGGATTGTGGTGGGGGATCGTTTGAAGGGGCCAAGGGATGGTGGAGACTCGGGGCTGTTACTGTGGTGGGGAGCATGGGCAGGCCGCCATGGGAGGGGGGCTCGGAGCTGTGTTGAGGAACTTCCGAGGTTAGAGGCCAGTGATGGGCGTGGTTTGGGGGGTAGGGACTTGGGGTTGTGTGGGGGAGCTCAGGGCCACAATGAGCGAATGGTTGCGGGAGCCACTCATGACGGCAGCAGGGGCGAAAAGCGGCCCCCAACCCTCCCACTCTGCTCCCAGCCGAGCCTCCGCCCCAAGACTGCGGCCACGGCGTTGTGCGCGTGCTCCTGCGACTCCGGCTCTGCGTCTCTACGCCGCCGCGTGGCTAGTCCCGGAACTGCACACCCCGGAGGCGTACACAGCACCTCTGCCGCTCCGGCGCGGCCGCGAGGATGCTGCAGCCCCGACGGGACGCACCGCCCCGGGCTTGTCCGCAGAAAGCGTTTATTCCCCGAAGTCTCCGAGCTGCGGAGCAGAGGCCGGCCCCAGGTGGTCTGGCTTAGCCTCCGGGCGCGCCTAGAAGTGACTGAGGCCACTGTGCCGGGAGCTGCGCAGCGAGTTCGCCTCCCAAGCGCTCCTCATTAGGCCCAGCTCCCTGGGGCTGCCCTTGGCACCTGCCCTTGAAGGCAGGAGGCAAAGCAGTTGGCGAAGCACAGCCCGGCGCAGCAAGATGTACACCCAGGGGTCCAGAATCTGGTTCCACGAGGCGAGGCGCACGGCCAAAAACAGTGGCTGCTGCAGGGAGCTGGAGCCCCAGCCCGCGATGGCCAGCACGACCAACACCTGTGGGAGAAGACAGTGTGAGCGGTGGGTGGTGTAACAAAAGGGCACCGGCGAAGGGTAGGGCTGAGATGGATGGGAGAGTGTCTGAAGGTAAGGAGGCTGTGAGGATGGACGGAACGTCACGGGGAGGGTAAATGGGAATCTAATTGGGAAGGAGCTGTGGAGAGAGGGGAGAAGAAGTGGGGGCCTTAGAGAGCGTGGCAGAAGCAAAGGCCTTCAGTGGGTGTGTGCTTGGGCGGGAAAGAAGTCCCAGGTATCCCAAAGGACAGGGGATTGAAGGGGAGAAGAGAAAAGGGGTGGTGATGGTGGAAGGAAGCTAGGGAATGGAAGCACTTAGGTGGGTGGGGTTGGAGGAGAACCTTGCCTGGGTCGGGTGAACTACAAAGACCCCAGGAAGGAGTAAGATACGGGGACTGGGAGGAGGAGTGGGACGTCAGAGGAAGAGGGCAAAGGGTGGACTCTGGCAGGTGGGGCCTCGAGGGGGCAGTGCCCTGGCTGGGTCAGGGAGAGAGGACCCAGGTATCCCACCCAGGATGGAAAAGGGTGGGAGAGGTCACGGAGGGCGTGGGAAGGAGCAGGGTTGGAGGGGCATGTGCGCCCCTCACCAGCAGGGGGCTCCAGCAGATGCACGACACCACCATGATGCCTACGAGCTGGCCCACCATCTCCACATCGTGGGCACGGGCTCGCCGCGCTGAGCCGCGGCCCAGGGAGCCGCCGGGGGCGGCGGAGGCCGAAGCGACGGACGAGGCGGACGAGGCGGACGAGGCGGAGGCCGGGCGGGGTCCGCGCCCTCCCCAGTGACGGCGGCTGTCGGAGCCTCCAGCCGGGAAGTGCCGTCGAGAGCGGCGGCACCAGCGGGCGCGCAGCAGGGCAAGGCCGCTGAGTGTGTTGCACACGAGCGCGGCGAGCAGCGAGGCCAAGCCGAGGCCGGCGAAAAGGCCGGCGAGCAACGACTGGCGCCAGCCTCCCGCCGGGCCCAGACCGATGAAGCACCACGTACCCGGGTACTGCAGCTCGTAGCGGCCCACGCGCGCCAATGGCAGCAGCGCCACGGCCAAGGCCACGGCGGCCAGCGCGGCCAAAGCCAACCGCGCTCGGGCCACCGAGACGCCGGCTGCGTGCAGCAGCGGCCGCGTGACGCCCACGCAGCGCTCCACGGCCATGCCGCAGCCCAGCAACAGCGGCAACAGGCCGAAAAAGACCATGCATCCGCCCAGGAAGTGGCAGGCGCCGCCGGCCGGCGAGCGCCCCGCCGCGTACAGGTGCAGCACCAGCGCACCCGGGATCACGTGGCCCACCAGGTCGGTGGCCAGCAGGCTGGCGACGAACAGCAGGAAGGTGGCTGCCGAGCGGCGGCGCCGCAGACGGCCCGCGACCTGCGCCAGCAGTGCCAGCGCCAGCACGTTGGACACGGCGCCCAGCGTCATGGAGAAGATGGGCAGCGCGGGCGACGCGCCCGCCAGGTCCGACAGCGGTCCGGCGGAGGCGTTGGAGGCCCCAGGTGCTGTACACGTGGTCGCCTCACCCGCCAGGCTCAGGTTGAGGGGCCCGTAAGGGCTCATGTCAGGTGCCGGGGGTGGGGCTGGGGAGAGGAGAGGAGGGGAAGGTGAGGTTCCACCATTGGCCTGGGACCAGCTGGTGGTCCCATCTCAGATCATCAGGACCCATCTCACCCTCCATGGAGTTCTTCTATGGACCCTCTGTACATGGCAACTCCAAATGACTCTGGCTGCCCCATTCCTGATCCATTTGTCCTCTTCCTCTTACCAGCCCATCTCTTGCTCCAGGCTTCAGTCTCCCCTCATTGCCCTGTCCACCAGGGTCACCTGGCTTCAGCCTAACCTGTCTCTGACCCCACCTCTGGGCTTTACCCACCCACTTCTGACACCCACCTCCCATTTTGACAGCCAATTCCTGGCCCCCGGCCCCATCTGATACCCACTGACCGATTTCTTTCTTCCTTTCTTTCTTTTTTTTTTTTTTTTTGCGGTACGCGGGCCTCTCACTGTTATGGCCTCTCCCGTTGCGGAGCACAGGCTCCGGACACGCAGGCCCAGAGGCCATGTCTCACGCGCCCAGCCGCTCCGCGGCACACGGGATCCTCCTGGACTGGGGCACGAACCCGTGTCCCCTGCATCGGCAGGCGGACTCCCAACCACTGCGCCACCAGGGAAGCCCCCCACTGACCCATTTCTAATCCCAGGGCACCATCTGACCCCACTGCCCCATCTTTGACCATCACTATGTCACCTTTACTCCAGTCCCATCCTAGATGCTCACAACCCCACCTCTGCCACCTTGGGCACATCTCTCCCCGCCACACTGTCTCTTTCCCCAGGGCCACATCCCTGTTCCCATAAACCCATCCCTGTCCCCTTGGCCACATCTCTGTCCACACAGCCCCGTCCCTATCCCCAGAGCCCCATCCTTGTCTCCCACACTCCCATCTCTGTCTCTCACCCAGGCCCTACCTCTGCCCACTGCTGCCTCACCCTGGATGCCCACAGTTCCGCTCCTGCCAGCTTCATGTCCCTGCCCCAGAGGCCTCAAGGCTAACCCGTCACCACCCACTCCTTGATAGCCCCTGGTGAGGGCTGAGAGGTCAGAACTGCCTGCTAGGTCATATGGGAAGGGAGGCTGGACAGACAGTAAGATCAACAGGGACAGAGAGATGGGCTGAGAATCAAGGAACACAGGAAGGACAGGCTGGGGGAGCCACGGCCCCATCCTTTCATGCCTTCCTCCCCCACTGG
Organism: Orcinus orca; assembly: GCF_937001465.1. NCBI lineage: Eukaryota > Metazoa > Chordata > Mammalia > Artiodactyla > Delphinidae > Orcinus > Orcinus orca. The sequence goes on along the minus strand of NC_064561.1, from coordinate 8,360,833 downwards.
AGATCCTCGTGCCCCAGCCTTCTTACCCGGAGCTGCCTGGGACGCAGGGTCCCCATCGCCTGCCGCTTGGTCCCTGCTGCCCCGCTGCACCGGCTGCCCTGCTGCGCCCTAGCCTGCTGCGCCCGAGCTCTCCGACAGGCCGCTCCCTCCCTCCCTCCCTCCCTCCCCGGGCGGCTCCTCGCTCCCAGCCTCCTCCCGCTGCCCGCTCCAGCCTCCAGGGGCCGTTCCACCCAGCGCACGCCTTCAGGGGGCCTGGGGTGACAGACACCCCCTTTTTGTACTCCTGGCAATGGTCATGGGCCGCTCCAGGCCCCAGCTCCCCTGAGTAAGGGGGGCTCTGGGAAGTTGGCCTGGCCCCCGTGACCCGCTCCCACTGGTGGGGCGGGAGCAGCCCCATTCCCTCCCAGGCGTGGGCCTCTCGCCTACCTCATTAATAAAGCGGATAAAATCTAAACAGTGGAAAACCTGAGTGTCGCCCAGGGCAGGCCGGGGTGGCTTAGTGGTGCTACTACCCCCACCGGGGCCGCAAGGTTGGAGGGCTAGCCCTGCGTGGGGACAGCAGCACCCCCTTGCCCTGCCAGAACCTTCATGCATGTTGGGTGGGTGGCGGTGGGCAGTGCCCTGGGTGGACCAGCTTGGGTCATGCCCAGCCTGACCAGGAGATCCGCCCATTATTTACACAGGGGCTTAAAGCCTAGGCAAGGGCAGCGAGTCAAACTCTGGGAGGGAAGAGGGAGGAGGCTGAAGGGGGGCAGGGGAACCGGGAAGATCGGTGACCAGGGGACTGTCTCCTAGATCCTGCTTTAGGATGTGATGAGCACACACACGTCCCAAGCCACAGACAGCCACACCTGTGGGCACTCAGCTGCATCCTCACCTCCTGCCCTGAGAAGAAGGATCGCATCCCTGAGGGGCACACACACGGTCACACACCTGAAGATACACAATCATATCCCTTAACGCCCTGAGACGCCCCACCGTCATGGCCTGTTCCCAGCTCAGCAGCAGCCACGTGCCTTGGGCTCAGCCATCGTCACACTGAGACAGTCTCACCTCTAGCACCAGAGATGGGCCCACAGTTACTGACGCTAACACCCTGAAATAGAGCCCCCTGTGAGAGAGACCATCACACCCCTTAGTGCTGGCAAATGTAGTCTCACTCAGCACCTTGAGCGGTGCACACAACTGTTACCACTGACACAGCCCCCAGCCACACCCCAACATCACCCAGAGACCCCCCCTAACAGTCCAAGACAGGCCCCACAGGTACACACCACATACACCCAAGACACAAGGAGTGGCACCCCCTGGACACCCCGAGATCTAGCCGGTCACCCCCCGACCCTAGCAACAGCAACACCCAGAGGCACACATGCTGTCACACGGCCACACTCCACACAGAAGCCCTGCCAGTGACATCCACAAACACCCTGGAACACGAAGACAGTCATCACACCCCATTCCCTCAACACAGTCACAAACCACCAACACTCTGAGAGACACAGTCCTACCTCCTCAACACCCAGACTCACACAGCCTCACCCCTTCACAACCAGAACTGTATATTAGCACAGACACACGAAGTGCCCACAGGTGCCCAGCGATGCCCAGAGTAACCCGTCCCAGCCCCCATCCAGGTGGTCCTCCCCACTGCCCCCTCCCACGGCCCATTGCCTGCATATTGGAAATGGGGAGCGGGCGGGCTTAGACCTCCCCTCTCAACTTGCCCCCAAACATTCCTGTGGGGACCTCTGGCCTGCTTCCCTCCACTTCAATCCTTGCCCTTCCCTCCAGGTCTGGCCAGGACGCCACCCCCCACCCCACCCCCGCCCTTCCCTGATCCCTGCCTTAATCCTTAAGGATGAAGCGGGTTGTCAAAACAAGCACATCCGGTACAAAGTATGGCGCTCCACGGGCGCTGGCGGACCCCCCATGTCCAGAGTCAGCTGAGGTCGGGGTGCATCGTGACTCCCCCCCCCCAACCTCGGGGTGGGGTTCCTCTCCATCAACACACAGCGGGGCAGGCCTGAGACTCCATCTTCAGCCCACCCCATCTTTCTTTGTCCATGCCTCCTGGCCCTGGGGCTCTCCAAGGCCCTGGGGCTCTCCAGGGCCCTGGGTTGGAGCAGGCAAGGACCCACAGCCTCCCGCCCACCGTTCCCATCAGGCCAGGGGTGGCAAGAGCCTTGTTCGAGAGGAAGCAAGATTTGCACCCTCAGCAAGCCGAGAAGCTCCAGCCTTGCCTGGAAGCCTGGTGGCTTGCGGCCAAGAGCTTCCTCAGGCGGAACGGGTGGGAGGGGGCGGGCGGCTGGGGCCAGCTCCTAATTCAATTCGGAGCCCAAAGAGGATGGATTTCAGCTGCTGCATTCTTTCCCAGCCCCGGCCCACCCCCCTCTCCCATCCCGAAGCCGCCACGCAGGTCCAACAGCAGATTCTTTATCTTCCAGACGGCAAATTCAGATATGAAAGCCCACCACCATCATCCCTCCTGCCCCTTCTGTCCGGGGCTGAGCGGAGGGAGACACAGGGGGGCAGGAGAGCGAGGGCGTCTGGGGGCTTCACAGCAGACTCATGTTTCAAATGCAGAGGTAACAGACTCCACAGTGGGGCCTCCTCTGGGGGGACGGAGGTGGCACAGGGGGAGGGTATTATTGCGTTTGCTGAGGGGGACACCCCCCCTTCTGCATGCCCTGCGTCAGGAAACTAGGGAGGTCACGACCCCCCAAACAGAACCCAAGGCCCCAGGGAGATAGAGGGACCAGTTTGGCAGCTGAGGCGGAAAGTACTGGGGGCGGGGGTGGCCGCCCAATCTGGCTGGTCCCTCCCCGCGCCTGACCCGGCTGAGGTAGGTGGGGAACAGGGCGGGGGTGGGGTGGGGGGCTGGGGACCCCAGCCAGGCTGGGAACCGTTGAGGGGGTGGTACCGATTGGAGGTGGGCAGAGGTCGGGCCCCACTTCCGCTCCGCATCATCTTCGGGCTACTGAGCTGGGCCCGAGCTGGACGCTGGGGTCCAGCCCATGGTGTCTCCACCACAGAGGCTCCCACCAGGCCTGGCCCAAGTCATCTCAAGGTCCAGCGGGAGGCCTAGTAGCGGCCAACCTTGGCATCCCCAATGGCTCCCCAGACGTCAAAGACAAACTCATCCGGGAAGGCGAAGTCACCAAGCCGTTCATCCAGGGCCTCAGCCAGCTCGTCTGGGTTCCTTTTGTCCTTTCCAAGCTCTACCATGGTGGCCGCTGCGGGGGGCGGGGGGGGGGGCAGCAGAATGGAGGCACAGATGACAGAGGTGCTCAGGGTGGACCCAGCCCCACAGGACCTAGAAGCTCCTTCCCCTAAACTCCACCCATCCCCAGACCCAGGCGCCGCCCACTCACCCAGCTCTGTGTCCCTGATGCCCATGTAACTCTCCAGCAGGTCATCCACCTTCTCAATGGCCTTCTCCTCAAAGGCTGACGGCTGGGGGGCGGGAAGAGGGACAACAACATCATAATAATGTGAATATAATTGTAATTGTACTTACTAAGTGCCTTGTACAATTTTTACCACTTTCGGTATAGAAACACACAGTTCATCCTCGTGACAACCGTGAAAGTGTCAGTATCACTATCCCCATTTTACAGATTAGGAAACTGAGGTCCACTTGCCCAAGAAAGGTCCCAGAGCTGGGAGGTGGGTTTGCATCCAGTGCCCAGAGCCCCTTAACTAAGAGGTGATGCGGCCGCCTATGAATTTCACAGGGAAGGGGGGCTGGGGCCCAGCTGGAACAACTCACCAGATCCTCTACTGTGGCAGGACCCCGGGATCGGAGCCGGAGGGTCCCTCGGCCAGTGCCCAGCTGGGGACCGGAGCCTGGGCGGCCACCCCCTGAACGCACACTGATCATGTCTGTGGGAGACAGGGAAGGGGTGAGGGCTGGAGAAGCCCAATTCCAGCATGTTCTGGGCAGGAACCCAGGCATCCCGGCCTCAGACAATCCTCCACCTTCTCCAAGCTTCTGTATGCTTTGGGGGAATTGGAGGCTGAGGTGACCCCAGGAGGGCATGACTCCTGACTCAGGCTTGGGACAGGTATAGGAGGTGCAGCCAGGGGCTAGGAATGGAAAAGGCTGGAGGGGAGACTGGAGGGGGCCACTTCTCTTCCCAGGGCCTGAGGGACAGGAACGGGGTGGGTCCTGGGTCCCCAGCTGCTTTCCCCAAGGCCAAGGGGGTATAGCTGCTGGGCCACAGACCAGCCCTATCTGCCTGGGGAAGTGTGTCAGAGTCCCCCACCACCACCCCAGGGGCCTTGGGCCCATTCCTGAGAGTTAATGAAGCCAGACAAAAGAGTGGGGGCGCTGGCACTGGGCAGCCAAGCCTGGCTTCTTGCGGGGTGGGGAACTGGCCAGGGTTGGGGGCGCTTGGCTGGGCTAATGGCTCCTGGAAGCTGGGTGTGTGGGCAGCTTCCTCCTCGCCTCCATCCTCCTCCCAGGCTGGGCGGAGAGCCAGCAGCCCCTCCCCAGGGCAGGGTGGAGCTGCCCCCACCCCCTTTCCACTGTGACCCGCTGGGCTTGAGCACCACCTGCTGGTGGCCCTTGGCTGCAACCAGGGCCCAAGTGAAGGGGACCATCCAGGCTGCAGGAGGCAGCTCCTCACCAAAGGCCTTTCGGGGCTCTGTGAGCTTCAGCGTGAAGGTGCGGCCTCGGGGCAGCTCCTTGAGCAGCCGGGCCACCTCGTAGTGCCGGCAGCCCAGCAGGCTCTGTCCGTTGATGGCCTCGATCATGTCACCCACGCTGATGAGCTGGATGTGGTCAATCACGCTGCCCTCCTTAATGCGCTGTGGGGAAAGGAGCTGTCAGCCCCTGTGGCTCTGCCGTTGGGTCCCATGGGTAGGCCTTACCCTCAGGACTCTGGGCGCCCCACCCCCAGGCACCTTGATGAAGGCATAGCCAGCCCCGTTGTCTGTGATGGTGAGCCCCAGCGCTTCCTCCGACTTGAACACCTCCACTTCCTTGCGCTGCCCCTTGACGTGGGCGAAGATGAAGTCCTCCAGCCCGATCTGGCCCCCCAGGAGCTTGTCCATGTCCACTTTGTGGGTGTTGAGGGTGCAGAACATCACCTACAGGGGTGGGAGATATTCAACCCTCGCCTCCTTCCTGTGCCCTTTGCTAATCGCCACCTGAGGGGGAAGCGAGGAGAGTTGGGAAAGGCCTGGGGGTCCCCATCACAGTGTCTGACCACCCCAGAGCCAGGGCAGGGCCCCACTAGGGCTGGGTTTCTGTCTTAGCAAAAACTCCCTGCTGTTTCCGGGGTACAGAGCCTGGCACACAGTGGGTGCTCAGAAAATGCTTGTGGAATGAATGAAGGGGCACAGATACCCATCCTGCCTACTGAGACCCCTGCATCTACTTCCTGCTCAGTCCCACTGTCACCTTCCTTGCTTCCCTTCCTTTGGCACCCAACGTCCTTGGGGTGGGACCTCCCAGTGAATCATGGAGAAGTGAATGTGGCACCTGACCTCCAGTCCCCACAATCCGCTGGGCTGCAAACCTCTCAATGTATGATGGGAATGTAGCATCCAGCCCTGGCCATCCATTCTCACAATCCACCGGGGCAGAGGCCTCCCAGTGCCTGATGGGGATTCAGCATCCAGTCCTGATCTCCAGTTCCCCACAATACATTGGGCTGCAGGTCTCCTAATGCCTGATAGGAACTCAGCATCCAGCTGTGGCCACCTGCCCCCACAATCCCCTGCGGCACAGGCCTCTCAAAGCCTGATGGGAATGCCGCCTCCGCCTGTGGCCTCCAGTTCGCCACAAACCAATGGGGTACAGGCCTTCCAATGCCTGATGAAATTCAGCATCCAGCCCTGGCCTCCAGTTCCCCATAAGGCCTCAGTATCTGCAGCTTCGCCACCTGAGCCACAGCTCACAAACAGGATGCCCGCTCAGGCTTCTCTCTAGCTCACCATCAGGGACCCTGGTGCCCGGCTCCCTAGTGGGTACCTCAGCGGCTGGCAGCCGGAAGGCCTCAGCAATCTTGCCGTACAGCTCCTTGACGTTGGTGAAGCCCTCGATGCGGCCAGTGGGGCTGCCATGGGCTAGCTGGGTGTGGAACACAAGGCGGGGCCGCAGGGCAGGGGGAGGGGGGGGCAAGCCCATTTGGGGGGCCCCTGCCCCACCTCCGCCCAGGGGCCCCGGCTCCCCCACACCCAGCCCACCACGGCCTGGCTCTGCCTCCTCATTTTCCACCAGAGGCGGCGCCTTTTTCCGCCGCCCCAGTCCCAGCGGCATGAGCAGCGAGAAGAGAGGGCACGCCCAGGAGATCTGCAGGACAGGAAAAGGGGCTTAGGGCCTGGGCAGTGGCCTCGGGCCGCCTCGCCCCTACAGGTCCAATGAAATATTTAGAGAACAGACTGGCCTCAGTTCGAAATCCGGTCCCAGCTCAGAGCCAGGCAAAGCAAGATGATTGGCCAAAGGAAACCCAGAAGAAACGCCCCATATAAGCGATTCAAACTACCACGAAGGCACGACTCTCTCTGAGTCCGCCCGTGTGTACCTATTAACACGTACTCTTTTTCCTCCTAATAAACACTTTACTTGTTTCACTTAAAAAAAAAAAAAAATCCGGGGGCTTCCCTGGTGGCGCAGTGGTTGAGAGTCCGCCTGCCGATGCAGGGGACACGGGTTCGTGCCCCGGTCCGGGAAGATCCCACATGCCACGGAGCGGCTGGGCCCGTGAGCCATGGCCGCTGAGTCTGCGCGTCCGGAGCCTGTGCTCCGCAACGGGAGAGGCCACAACAGTGAGAAGCCCGCGTACCGCAAAAAAAAAAAAAAAAAATCCGGTCCCAGCACTTGCACAGAAGTAATAATATCAGCTAATATCTATCATAACCCCATGCTAACTGCTCTGTATCTTAACCCTCACACCACATCATGGGGACCATATTATCACCCCCACGATGTGATTATGTGATATACCGTAATATGTGATTATGCCCATTTAACAGATGCGAAAATGGAAACTCACAGCCTACATTTTCTCTTTTTTGTTCTACTGGTCACAGTCATTAATGCTGTGTGCTGAAAATTTCTGACTCCCCCCTTCAAAGCATGTAGGCAGATGGCACTTACTGGCCTCCTCGTGACTGGACAGGCATGTGACCAGTACTGGCCAGTGAGTTGTGAGAGGAAGTGACACATGACATTTCTAGGCTGAAGCATTTAATTACTGGAGCAAGAGCCTCCAGAAGTCCCTTTCTCCTGGTAGGGTGACCAGCCTCATTTGAGGTGGTGGTGGCCTCATCAGGCCAGGCTCTGAGTGATGACAATGAATAGAACCCCCCGCTGAGCTGCAATGGACATGTAGCAGGAACAAAAAAAAAAATAAACCTTTGTTGAGTTTGGCCACTAAGATTTTGGAGATGTTTGTTATTGCAGCAAAACCTGTCCTGACTGACACACTTTTCTCTTTCCTCTCCCTCTACTCTCTTTCTTTCTCTCTTTCTCCCTCCCTCCCTTCTAACAAATGTTTTGGGCACTTACTATATCCCATGCACCAGTATGGATATTGCCTTCAATAAGACAAGCAAGGTTCCACATTTCCTTACCCGGAGTAAATAAGGAGCCTCTGATGAATGGTTAATGGATGAAGAAAACAACCCTATATGGATAAATCCTGAGAGTTTACAAATACACATACATACGTATGTGTATATATATAATATGTGTATGTGTTTAAGGAGATACATACACGTGTGTGTATATGTTTTAAAAAGCTTTAATTAGGGAATTCCCTGGCAGTCCAGTGGTTAGGACTCAGCCCTTTCACTGCCGGGCCTGGGTTTAATCCCTGGTTGGGGAACTAAGATCCTGCAAGCTGCATGGCACAGCCAAAAAAAAAAAAAAAAATCTTTAATTAATTATAATTCAGACTTCCCTGGTGGCACATTGGTTAAGAATCTGCCTGCCAATGCAGGGGACATGGATTCGAGACCTGGGCTGGGAAGATCCCACATCCCGCGGAGCAGCTAAGCCCGTGTGCCACAGCTACTGAGCCTGTGCTCTAGAGCCCATGAGCTATAACTACTGGAGCCCACAATGAGAAGCCTGCACACTGTAACGAAGAGTAGGCCCTGCTCGCCACAACTAGAGAAAGCCCACACGCAGCAACGAAGAACCAACACAGCCAAAAATAAATTAATTAATCAATTAATTTAAAAAACTATAATTCAAAGCTGTAATTAATAATTTCATAAAAGTGTGCTACCAAATGTACCTATGAAGGTGAGAAAAAATCTCTGAATAACTCAAGCTTATTATTGAACCACTGCACAAAATGTATGCTGGCAATATTTTAAAAACTTCTATTATTAAAAAAAAGAAAGAAAAAAAAAAAAGACAAGCAACAAGGTCCCTGACTAGGGCCACCATGAGCAGTTACACTGGTTGTTCACTGTGCAAAAGCACCAGACCCTGGTCTGGTGATGTGTCTGATGGGAGGAAGCGTGGCATTTTTCTAATTCATGCCTAAGGTGCTGCAGAAGGCTAGCTAGCTGGGGCTCTGTCCATGCTGTGCGGAAGCATAGTCCAGAGGAGAAGATATACAGTGAGCAAGCAAACATGTAAATATCTAATATAATTTCTAAGAATGCTATGAAGACAATAAAACAAGACAAGTTCTACAGACAAGCTCAGGGAGGGCCTCCCTGAGAAGGTGAGGATGAATCTGAGACTTGAAAGACAGGAAGAAATATCCATAGGAGGATATGAGGCAAGAACATTCGGGCAGAGAGAACAGCCAGTGCAAAGGCCCTGAGGTGGGGATGTGCTTGGCATGTTTGAGGAACAGCAAGGAGGCATATGTGGTTGGATCAGAGTAAGGGGGACAACAGGAAAAGGTGAGGGCAGAGAAGTAACAGGTAGACTGTGGAGGGCCCTGTAGGCCAGAGGGAGAACTTGGGCTTTTGGTCTGAGTGAGGTGGCAGTCGGGGGGGTTCTGAGCAGACTCACAGATCAGCTGGAGACCAGTGTGGTTGATCGGAGTGAAGTGAGCAATGGGAGAACACGAAGACAGCAGGTAAAAGAGGTGACTCGGGGCGGGGTGGGGGGGGCTTGCAGGCTGGGAAAGAGTCCAGATTTAATTTTTAAGACACATGTCCAAAGTCACAGAAGCTGGCTGCACCCTCAGGTCTGATTCCCAAGCCCAAGTTCGTCACTGTGACGCTGTCCCATAAGTGACTCAATCTCTCTGGGCCTCAGATGCCTGGTCTGCAAATGGGGACGTTCCATCCGCCTGGTTGTGATGAGGATCAAATTATGCCAAATTATCTTTTTCTGTGTAAAGGGGACTTTCTACTCCTCTTCCAGGGGGCCGTCCTGGATTCAGATGAGCCCCAGGGCTGCACCATCCTCATTCATTTATTCATTCATTCATCTGTTCTCCAACACCTCCTCTCCTCATTCATTCATTCATTCATTCATCTGTTCTCCAACACCTCCTCTAATATCACTGATCCAGCCCCATCAGCACTCACCTAGATCAGTGCAGTTGCCTTCTCTGTGTCTCCCAACTTCCACCCTTGCCCCCAACAGTCTCTTGTCAATCCAGCAGCCAGAGTGATACTGTAAAACATAACTCATATCACATCTGTCCTCTCCTCCAACCCCTCCCAGGGCTCCTACCTCACCTGGAGTAAAAGTCAATGTCCTCCCCTTGGCCCACAGGCCCCAAATGATCTGCCCACAATACCTGCATGCCCTCATCTCCTCCCACTTTCCCTCAGCTCATTCCCTCCAGCCACATGGGTCTCCTCCTTGTTCCTTCAACACACCAGGCGAAGTTCAGCCTCAGGGCCTTTGCACTGGCTGTGCCCTCTGGTATCCACACAACTCACTCTCTCACCTCTTTCAGGTGGAAAACATATTTCATTCATTTAGCTTGTTCATTGTCTCTTTTCTGAAAGGGCAGGGAACTCTGCCTGTCTTATTCATTCCTCTCTTCTTAGTGCAGAAAACAGTGCTTGGCATATAGCAGCTGCTTAATAAATATTTGTGGAATGGATGAACGAATGATCCTAATATTCACCAGCCCACCAGTCTCTGTGCCCAGCTTCTCTGCAGCTCTGGGGAGCCACAGAAGCACAGGCTGTAGCATCTGCCCTCAGTAGGGTCTTGTCTCCCTGGCAAAAGTACGAGTCCTAACTCTGTAGTCCCTCATCCCTTGCTTCCCAGCATAACTCTGGACAGAATAAGTGCTTCATTTAGCAACGAAGCTATTGTCATTTTGTTTTTCACTCCCCTCCTAATCAATGATGCTAAATGACTTTTAATACATTTATTAGCCATTTGGATTTGCCCTTCTGTGAACTGCCTGTTTTAAGTCTTTACCCATTTTTTAAAACTGCGGGTTTTTTTGGGTTTTTTTGGTTTTTTTGCCATGCTGCATGGCTTGTGGAATCTTAGTTCTCCGATCAGGGACTGAATCTGTTTTTAATTGCAATGCAATCTATATGTTCTAGATACTAGAAATAAAATACTTCTGAATGAATAAACCAGTACTGCTCTGTCAAGTTATTTTACTACACTCAATGATGCTACCAAAACAAAATCAAAAACACCCAAAAAAACTCCCCCACATCAGCACCTCCTCTGGTTCCCCTCCAACCACCCCCCATACATCTTAGCAGAATGCTAAGAACATAAATCTGAAACCTGGATTCGCCACTTACTAGCTGTGTGACTTTGGGCAAGTGTCTTAACCTCTCTGGCTTCCAAGGAAATCATACATGTGCTTGGAACAGTTCCTGGCACACAATAGGAGTTCCATATATGCTGGTGACAATTACTACTATTTCCATCTATATCATCTTTCAGTCAGTTGCCAAGATTCAAACTCCCTCCTTTCCCCAGGGTCCCTACATCCTGATCACCAATTCCCAACATCCTTACTCTGCCTACACTTGATGCCCTGGTTCATGCTGGCTTCGTGTCCTCACCCGGGAGAGGGTAATAATGGTGGTGAGGAAAGTGGGTGATTAATGAATTTGCTTTCCAGGCCAGAAGAAGCACAGTAGTGTGGGTTCAACTCCCACCCCTGTTACTTACCAGCTGTGTGGCTGTGGGGAAGTCACTTCACTTGATGGGGCCTCAGTTTCCTCATCTGAAAAACAGGCAGAATTCCTGTCTCTCAGAGTGCTTATGGGAATCCAAAGAGATTATGCAAGTAACTCAATTATCACTTTGCCTGACATCAATCTAAGGAAGTTGTTATTATTATTGTCATTATTGCTTCCTCCCTTGCCCTGCCCAGGAACATCCCGGTCCTCTCTGCCTGCCAAGGCCTACTCCAGGCCACCTCATCCAGGAAGCCTCCCCAGCTTGCCCCAGCCTGTTGGAACCGGCCCTGTGGTCCAAACTACTCAGGCCCATGAACTTAATTACATGTTGCCCTGGCAGAACTCTTGTCTTCCAGTCTTAGGTTGTTATTTAACTTCAAGTCTCTATTTTAAAACATAAACCAGATAGCGTCACTCCCCAGCCTCAAATCTTACAATGGTTTCCCACCTGATGGAGGAAACCCCCAGACCCCTGCAGAATCACCGCTTTGGGTCCTCTCCTGCCCCAGGCACACCATGCCAAGATTGGTCCATCGTCAGAGCCTTTGCCTTGGCTGTGCCCCCTGCCTGATTTTTACAAGGCTGGCTTCTTTCTGTCATTCAGATCTCGGCTCCAAAGTTACCTCCTCTGAGATTCCCCCTTTGCCCACAGATTCTACCATGCCACTCCTTCATATTCTATTCATAACATTTATCACCCTCTGCAAGTATTTTCTTTATTTACTTGTTAACTTGTTTGTTGCCTGTTTCCCCCCCATTAGAATGGCAGCTTCCCAAGAGCAGGGATTTTTGTTGTGTTCACTATTGTATCCTCTGTGCCAAGAACAGTACCTGACACATAGTTGGTGCTTAAAAAATATGTGTAGAATGAATGAATGTGTCTTATGCCCTCATTCTGACTACTCTCTGAGTTCCCCTATCCTCAGAACATGCCCACTGTAGACCTGCTAACTGCCACCTCCCCACCACATTCCCAGTATCCCCTCAAACCTGAACACAGGTACGGAGAAAAGGAGTTTCAGCCCCGGGCATCGAGCAGGTTGGCTACAATCCCAGCATCCCCACCCTCTCTTCCCTGGGAAGGGCCTGAAACTCAACAAGCTCACAGCCATACAGAGTTGCAGTGAGGGGAGCAAAAAGTGGGGAAGGGGGTTCCTGGGAGCTCACAAAAGCTGGTGGGGGGACACCACGCCCAGGCTCCTCTTTCAGCGGGGTATTGCTTGAGAGAGGAGGGCAGGAGGGCCTCTGAATCAGTCTTGAAAAACCGGCTCCTGGGTGTTTCCAGGGAGAACGCCTACCGTCCTGGGCCCAGGCTTACCAGGGGGGCCCAAGAGGCACAGAACCTGGACCCCTGCCTATCTCTCCCGCAGATGTCACTCTCTTTTCAGGACCCAGGTATTCTGGCCTTGCCTTTCCAGCTCAGAGCACACGGGCCATGGGGACAGCTTCCTGTTTGAGCAGCTGGTGAAAGCAAAGACCAGCAGGTGTGCCCCAGATGGCGTGTCTGGCTGGAGGGAGTGGAATGGAAGGAGCTGGTCAGAAACACCTGAGCTTTGGAGCCACCGGGCATCTCGTATAGTGGTGGAGACTCCAGTTCTGGACTCTGAGGCATGGGTTTGAGTCCCAGATCTGCCACTTACTCGCTGTGGGACCTTGGGCAAGTCACTCCACCTCTCTGGGTCTGCTGCTTCAGCTCTGAAAGAAGTAACAGCACCTTCCATGAGGTATTGAGAATCAATGATAAATATGTGGTAAATACCTGACACGGAAGTGTTCAATAAATGCTAGCCGGGGTGATTTTTTCATTATTATCTTCGGAACCTCGGTCCTCCCAAGGTCCCCCTAGGCCCTGGAGGATTGGGACTGGGCCAGCTTCGGGGAGTTGCCCGGGCAGGGCTCAGAAATACCGATCCTGAGCCTGTCCCCGCCGGGATGGGAACTGTCCAGAGGTGCAGGGGGCTGAGGTGCGGCTGGAGACCCCATCCCGGTGGCGGGAGGCGTTTACCCCTGCCCCCAGCGGGAAGGCAGGCGGCCCTCTGGGAAGGGGCCTCGGGCATCCCCCCGCTCAGCCTAGACTTCCAGCCGCGTCCATGGGGCCGGCCCCATACCGCAGAATCGGCCGGATCCCGGCGGGTCCGCGCCGGGATCCCCCAAGCGGCCGCGATGCGCCCCGCCCGCGCGTGACACTCACCTGCGGCGCCGCCGCTACCGCCCTGTGAGCGCCGGGTTCGGCCCTCCGCAAACTCAGGCCGGGGCCTCTCCCTCAGCCACGACCGGGGGGCGGGGCCAGGGCCCGCGTCCGGTCAATCAGGAGCGGCCGCCCGGCGCTCGCGGCCAATCCGCTCCAAGCCGCGCCGTCCCGCCCCGGGGGACCCGAAGGAAACATTCCAGAGGGATCCCTGCTCTTCGTGACACCTCCCCCGCGCCGCGGGGCGTTGGACCTTCCCGCCCCTCCTAAGCCGCGGCGGGCTGTACCACCGCAAGGCTGCGGAGGGGGGAGCTGCGGCTGGGGCCGGGCCAATCTCGGGGAAGGAAGGAGGCCAGCGGCCAATGGGAAGCTGGAGCCCCTTGACCACGTGCTGTTGGCTGGGTGTCCGTGTGGGGTGCCCTGGGTGGTAAGAGGGCGGGAGGCTGGTCGTGGGAGTCAGCTGACCGAGGCTGAGTTTCGGGGAGGGGATGCAAACTCCCAAAGTCCAGAAAAACGGACCCTTTAGGAGACCCTGGAGGGGGCCAAGGGCAGCCCCCAATCCAGTCCTCTGCCCGGCCTGCACATGCCCCAGCCCGGCCGTCCTCGGGGCGGTAAAAAGATGCATTCATTCTGGGCGGGCGGGGGACTGAGATGAATAGGGAGGGTCCCGAGTGTCCCGGCGTCCTGGATGGACAATGGACAAGGGCATTCATTCATTCATTCGCTCATCAAATATTTAATGTGCCCCTGCTCCGTGCCAGGCTCTGTCCTATCTCTACAGACACATCGACGAATAAGCTGACTGAATGTGTTCCTGGTAAAGGGAACAGGGCGTTTAAAGGCTTGGAGGTCGGACAGAGCGATACAGCACACTTTAGGAGAGTACAATATCGTAGGAACTAGCAAAGCAGCTAGCAAAGCACCTTTCGGGTGCAATGGAACGGAAAACAAGGGCAAGATAGCCTGTTCGCTTGCTGGCTGACCAACGAATATTTATTGAGCACATACTAAGTGCTAGATTACAAAGGGTGCCCAGCCGACCCAAGCCTCTGCTCTCAGGGAGCTGACTTTCATGAGCCTGTCTATTACATCTCTGTTCCCGCTCCCCGCAACCTCCCTGCTCCCGTCCCACTTCCGAGACTGGCACAGAGCAGGGTCTCAGTACACGTGGGTGAATGAAAGAACTAGGTAATCTCACCATCTCCCGGTTTGGCTTGAAACCGGGATTTCTCCGGCAGGAGCAGGTCCAAGAAACAAAGACCCAAACGCACCTTGCCCAGGCGGGGAGGCTCAGTTCCTAGGACAGGTGAGATTGCCTTGTTCTAGGAACAAGCCAGCCACTCAGACAGCTGGGGCCGGACCAGGAGTTCGCTGTGTGTTCTGGGAATTGTAGTTCTTGGAGACCTCTAACTGTTCAAACCTCAATGAACGATTGGGTCTTTGCAGTTCCCTGGGTGAGCTGCTGCGTTTTCCAGGCCTCGCTAGGGCTTGCAGAGGGACAAAGTGAGAGGGGAGAGTGGGCCCTGGGCTTAGTTGCTGAGGGCTGCCCGGCCGGCCCCACCCAGCTGGCAAATACTGAAACTGCTGTGGCAAGAGGCACAGCTATTGTCTTTCTCTTCCTGTTCTGCTGACCTCTGCCACCCCCACTGAGTGATCGGTTGCCTCTGGCTAGGCCAGTGCCCTCTGTGGGACTGTGTCCACTGCCCTGCTTGTGCCTGGCGTCTGAGCTGCCTCCTACACACCTGGAGAGGACAGTATGTGGGACATGGGGACAGCAGAGTTCTGAGCAGAATCCACCTGAATCCACCTGTTGACTGATGAGGATGTGCCCAGGGAGGGGGGAGGGGTTGCCCAAGGGCACAGAGCAACACCGGACGTCTCCTTCCTACTTGATTTTATAGCTCAAGAGGCTGGAAGCCTCAGCTGGTGAGGAGCTCAGATTTTAGTGCTACCTCTGTCCCTTTTGGGGGATGGAGGGAGAGAGTTCTGGAATGCCAGCTAATACATACAGAAGGAAAGTTTGAGTTAGAAAAGCACCATTGTGCAGCCACCAGATGAATGATTGATTCAGGCAGTGCTTTGTCAATGGGGAAGTGGATATTCAGTCTCAAAGAACCAGCCCACAGATTACTTGTTAATTTCAATGGCGAAAAGGTACCTTGGAAAAGGCACAGCGGAGAAAACTGGCAGTCACCACCTCAACCAAGTGATCAAAAAACTTCACCACTGCTGGAACAGGCTGTCCTCACTGTGTTCCCTGCTGTGATGTGTTACTGAGAAGGGCACAACATCACTTTCAAAGAACTTGGTCCTGCCCAAAGTGTTTAACCTGAATCTAATAACTAGGAAAAACACAGACACATCCTGATGGAGGGACATTCTTTATAAAACAAAAACACAAACAAAAACAAAATGGTCTGGACTCTTCAAACAGATCTATGTCATGAAAGGCAAAATCAATCCATTAATTAAACAAATGAATGACTGGGAAACAGTTCTAGATTGAAGGAGACAAAAGAGAGAAGACAGGGACTTCCCTGGTGGTCCAGTGGTTAAGAATCTGCCTTCCAATGCAGGGGACGTGGGTTCGATCTCTGATCAGGGAATTAAGATCCCGCATGCTGTGGGACACCAAAGCCTGAGTGCCACAACTACTGAGCCCATGTGCTCTAGAGCCCGCGTGCCACAACTAGAGAGAGAAGCCTGTGTGCTGCAGTGAAAGATCCTTCATGCTGCACCGAAGATCCCACGTGCCGCCACTAAGACCCAATGCAGCCAAATAAATAAATATTTTTTTAAAAAGTGAGAGAGAGAGAAGACAACCAAAATCAATGTTTGATCCTTGATTGGGTCCTTGATAAAAATTTCAAAAAAAAGGTAAAACAGCAATGAAGCATATTCTAGGGATAACCTAGGATATTTGAATGTTAACTGGACATTATGGGGTTGGCTAAAAAGTTCCTTCAGCTTTTAAGTTAAAAATAAAGACACATTTTTCATTTTCACCAAGAACTTTATTGAACAGTGTATTCACAGTTTTGTTCCACTACCTTCTGCCATTTTTCAGGCAACTTCATAATTCCATCTTCCCCAAACTTTATCTTTTTGAGCAAAGAACTGTTACAGGTGCCTTTTACAGTCTTCAAGGGAATGGAAATTTTCTCATTAAGAGAATTTTGTAAAGACCAAAATAAATGGAAATCTGAAGGTGCAATGTCTGGTGAATACAGCAGATGAATCAGAACTTCCCAGCCAAGGTGTAACAGTTTTTGCCTGGTCATCAAAGAGACATGCAGTCTTGCATTATTCTGATGGAAGATTATGTGTTTTCTGTTGACTAATTCCAGATGCTTTTTGTCGAGTGCTGCTTTCAGTTGGTCTACTTCGGAGCGGTACTTGTTGGAATTAATCATTTGGTTTTCTGGAATGAGCTCATAATAGAGGACTCCTTTCCAATCCCACCATATACACAACATCACCTTCTTTGGATGAAGACCGGCCTTTGGTGTGGTTGGTGGTGGTTCACTTTGCTTGCCCCAGGATCTCTTCTGTTCCACATTAATGTACAGTATCCACTTTTCATCGCCCATCACAATTTGTTTAAAAAATGGAATGTTTTTGTTACTTTTCGGTAGAGAATCACATGCAGAAATAAGGTCAAGAAGGTTTTTTTTGGGCTTCCCTGGTGGCGCAGTGGTTGAGAGTCCGCCTGCCGACGCAGGGGACACGGGTTCGTGCCCCGGTTCGGGAAGATCCCACATGCTGCGGAGCGGCTGGGCCCGTGAGCCATGGCCACTGAGCCTGCACGTCCGGAGCCTGTGCTCCGCAACGGGAGAGGCCACAACAGTGAGAGGCCCGTGTACCAAAAAAAAAAAAGAAGGTTTTTTTGGCTTAACTTACATGGAACCCAAATATCAAGGTGGTGCAAATGATTTTCAATGCTTGATTTGAATATTTTGAGAATGCCTGCTATCTGGTATAACGTTGATTGCTCTCAATTAATGTCTCGATTTGACCTCTGTCAACTTCAACTGGTCTACCCAACCGTGGAGCAACATCCAGCGAGAAATCTCTTGCACAAAACTTCACAAACCACTTTTGACACATTCGATCAGTCACAGCATCCTCTCCATACACAGCACACATCTTTTTTTTTGCGTTTCAGTTGCGTTTTTACCTTTCTTGAAATAACGAAGCGTAATATGCCGAAAATGTTGCTTTTTTTCCTTCCATCTTCGAGATTAAAATGGCTACTACACAAAAATTCACCAATTTTGATATTTTTTTTTAATGCACGCTGATATGACAGTTGTCACAATACAATCTGAAAAAATTGTCTCGAATGAAGTTAAAGACAACTAAGTGCTACTAGAGCCATCTTATGGAAAAAAACGAACGAAATTTTTGGCAAACCCAATAGATAATACCATATCCATGTTAAACTTCCTGAGTGTGAGTGTTGTACTGTGGTTAGACAAGAGAATGTTCTTATTCTTAGGACATACTCACTGAATTATTTAGTGTTAAATTCATGATGCCTGCAACTGTCAACATGTTTCAGAAAAAAATTATATATATATATACAACATTTTATATACAATATTATAAGATGGTATACATTCCTATTAACATATAGGGAGATAGAGAAAGCAAATATGGCAAAATAGTAACAACTGTCACTGAATCCAGGAGAGTGGTATATGGGTATTCATTTTACTATTCTTTTTTTTTTAAATTAATTTATTTATTTTGGTTGCACCTGGTCTTCGTTGCAGCATGTGGGATCTTCACTGCAGCCTGTGGGAATGTTTAGTTGCCATGTGAGGACTTCTTAGTTGCGGCGTGTATGTGGGGATCTAGTTCCCTGACCAGGGATCGAACCCTGGCCCCCTGCATTGGGAGCTCAGAGTCTTACCCACTGGACCACCAAGGAAGTCTCTCATTTTACTATTCTTGTAAGTTTTCTATAGCTTTGAAATTTTTAAGATAAATACCTGAAAAAAATACCCCTATTCCTCTCCCATCCCCAGCGGCAACCCTCCAGTAGGTTTAATAGGCACCCTTGCTTGTGTCCTTCCTTGAAAATGTGCATTGCTTTATATGGGTGTTCTATTATATTTGTTTTTTTACTTTTTTCACCCACTCAGTACTGTACTGCTTGTTCGTTTGTTTTGCATTCTGCTTTGAAGATCCATCTGTATTGCTAATCTCTTGAATCTCTTTTCTTCTAACTTCTGCTAGGTGTCTCAGGGGGTGCGTCCCTCACATCTTACTCCTCTGTCCCCCAAGGATGGAAACCAGGCAGCCTCCACCTCCCCACAGCACAATGAACAGCCTTGGACACGCCCCTTTAGGGACCTGGTGAGAATCTCCCTAGGGGAGAGTACTGGATGCAGAGATACTGGGTCTCTGGGCACACTCAGTTTTGCTATGTGGCCTTCCGGACTAGGTAGCCCCATCACATCCACTGGCTTTGCAGGAGGGTCCCATGTCCCCACATCTCCACCAGCCGTTGGCATTACCCAACTTCTAATTCTTGCCACTCTGACTCACTGTCAAGTGACATCACCATTGCTTTATTTTACATTTCTCGGATTTCTAATCTCTTTGAGTATCTTATTTGCATGATGGCCTTCAGGTTCTCCTCTTCTGTAAATTGCCTGTTCATACTCTTTGCCCATTTTGCACTTTGGGTTGCTCTCTTTTTCTTGTTGATTTGCACGTGTTCCTCACAGAGTCTAGATCTGCACTGTCCAATATGATCTGTCTAATGTGACACTCCGCTCTCCACATGTGGTTATTGAGCACTTGAAATATGGTTAATACCAATTGAGATGTGCTGTAAGCGTAAAATACATTCTGGATTTCTAAGACTTAGTAGAATGAAAAGAGGATGTAAAATAACGCATCTCGTTAATTAGTTTCTGTACTGATTACATGTCAAGATGACAATAATTTGGGTGTACTGGGCTAAATAAAAAGTCTTATTAAAATTATTTTTACCTGTTTCTTTTTACTATGTTAATGTGGCTACTAGAAAATTTAAAGGCACATATGGGCTTGCATAGTTCTATTAGATAGCACTGGGTTATTGAACCCTCGTCAGTTTCAATAATGATAGATAATGTTTAGGCAGAGCTTCCTATGTGCCAGGCACTGATCTAAGAACTTTATATTTATTAAACAGTTTAACTCTCCTAACAACCATGTAAGGTGGATACAGTGTTAGACATTGCAGATGTGGTCTACCACTGTGTCATGTGACGATTCACTTTGTCCATGTTATCCTTCGTTGGAAAGAAATTTTTTAAAAAATATTCATTTATTTATTTGGCTGTGCTGAGTCTTAGTTGCGGCACGCGGGATTTTTGTTGCCGCCGCATCTGGGATCTTCGTTGCGGCATGCGGGATCTTCAGTAGTGGCATGAGGGATCTTTTAGCTGCAGCATGTGGGACCTTTTAGCTGCAGCATGTGGGACCTTTTAGCTGCAGCATGTGGGACCTTTTAGCTGCAGCATGTGGGATCTAGTTCCCTGACCAGGGATCGAACCCAGGCCTCCTGCTTTGGGAGTGGGGAGTCTTAGCTGCTGCACCACCAGGGAAGTCCCGTTGGAAAGAAATTTTAAATTTCACTGTAATAGAACATATACATTTTGTGGTTTGTGCCTGCGACATTTCATTAAGGAGGCCCTTTGTACCCTTAAATCACAAAGTTTTTTTTTTAACCCATTCTATGGTTTTTCTTATCCTTTGTCTTTTTTCCACCTCTAGTTCATCTCACGTTGTGGGGTAGGATACAGTCATATTTCTCCATAACCTGCACTGCTCACCAGCTGTGGGACCCCGGGTGAGCCCCTTCCCCCTGTATACCCAGTCACCTCTTCTGTAAAATGGTGATCATAACAGGACCCCCTTCCTAAAGTCATTATGATTATACTAGGATAAATGAACTATTCTGTGTCAAATGCCTACAATGGTGCTGGGCAGATAGTAATTGCTCAGTGAACACCAGCTGCTATTATTAAACTGTTGTGGTGAATAACACAGTCTTCATAACAGAAACATGATAGAAATAGATACATTTATTATCCCTTACTGTGTGCCAGGCCATGTGCTGGCTGCCTTTCAGGAGTAATTCCACTGGATATCTCCCCCATTTTACAGAGGAGGTGACTGAGGCTCAAAGAAGGGGAGCCACTGGGTTCAAAGTTGCACAGCAACTCACGGGTGTGATGCTTTAGCTCCTCCCCCAGCACTTATGACATCCCTCTGGAGGTGTGGGTTGCATGTGAGGCCTGCTCCCGAGATGTGCGGGACAGGTTAGACCCAGGAAGGACATTGCTGAGAGACGTTGCCTCGGCCAGAGTGATCTCAGAGTTTGAGCCTGGCTCTTTGTGGCCTGTGGTTTGACTCCCCCTATTAGCTTGGCAGGACTGGACTGACTCAGTGGGATGGGCCTTGAGGGGAAGCAGAGGAGGTAGGCTTGACTGGGCTAGGTCCTGTGGCCCCAAGTCTCAGCCCCAGTGCCAGCAGCTGCCTTTGGGTGCTGGATTTCAGGAAGTCACCATAAAACCCAACAATAGGGCTTCCCTGGTGGCGCAGTGGTTGAGAGTCCGCCTGCCGATGCAGGGGACACGGGTTCGTGCCCTGGTCCGGGAAGATCCCACATGCCGCAGAGCGGCTGGGCCCGTGAGCCATGGCCGCTGAGCCTGCGCTCTGCAACGGGAGAGGCCCGCATACCGCAAAAAAAAAACAAACAGAAAAACCCCAACAATAGTGCTGCTTTCTGGAGGGCCAATGGGTAGATCTCCTTTCAAAATACATCTCCAGTCATTTCCTACCACCTCCTTGGTCACCACCTGGTCCAGCCCCATCACCTCCCACAGCCAATTTCTCCCTGATCTCCCAGCTCCACCCTGGATCATCCCCAGGTCTATTCCCCCTCCCCCCAAGCCCTACAGCACCCAGAAGGCACCTGTGAGCACCTAGGTCAGTTCTCACCCTTCCTCTGCTGATGACCCCCACAAAAAAGCCATGTGCCTTTAAAATACTTTGATGAACTATTTCATCTGGAGTCAGGCCTGGCCACACTGATGCCCAGCATAATCTTCCCAAGGAAAGTTGAGCCCCCGTTGAGACAAACCAGCCAGACGTCCGCTCCAACTTCCTGGCAAAAGCAAATCATGCCGTGTCCCTCCTGACTCAAGGTCTTTCAACTGGCTTCTCCCCTGCCTCAGGCATGGGGGCCAGTCTCAGAAGGGCCCTGACTCTGGGCCTGTCTCATTCCTGGGCACGCTCCACTGTACTCTCTCCTGCTCTCTCTGTTTCACCCACACCAGGTCTCAAGGGCCTCATGCTTCTGAGCTCAGCCTTGCTTGGTCCACGCCCCTGGTCTGTCTAGGAGCCTCATCCACAGGGCCGCAGCTCCAATGGCCCATCTCTGCACCCTGACAAGCTCCTATCCCTTGGCCTGTGCGCCTGGGGCCCACCATGCATCCTCTCTCCAAGCTCTCCGGTCGTGGGAAGTACTTACTTTGCCTGCTATCACAGGCTGAATGGTGGATCCCCAGAAGATATATGCCCGTGTGCCTGAACCTGTGAATGTGACCTTATTTGGCATGAGGGTCTTGCAGAAGTAATTAAATTAAGGATCTCAAGGTGAGGTCATCCTGGATTTAAATGGGCCCTGAATCCAACGTGTCCTTATAAGAGACAGAAAAGAAGACACAGACACAGGAAGGGGAGATGGCCTCGTGAAGACAGAGGCAGGGATTGGAGTGATTAGCCACAATCCAAGGAACGCCAAGGATTGTTGGCAACCACCAGAAGCCAGGAGAGGTGCATGGGACAGCTTCTCCTTCGGAGCCTCCAGAAGGAACCAACCCTGTTGAAATCTTAGTTTTGGCCTCCTGGCTGCCTGAACTGCAAGAGAATAAATTCCTGTTGTTTCAGGCCACCCAGTTTGTTGTACTTTGTTACAGCAGCCGCAGGAAACTAAAACAGAGGTCTGTGTTTCCTGGAAGACTGTGAGCTCCACGAGTTCCCCCCGTGCCACCCCCCTCTCCCCGCCTCCCTGATGGCTTTGTTTGCCTCTCACTGGGTCCCCTGGGGCCTAGTGTTGAGCTGGCCTTCAGGAACTGTGCCCAATGACTAATACATGAATCCTGAAGTGCAAACAGGATCCTAGGAAATAGGGGCTTTCCTGGAGCCAGACAGAATATCCACTTCTTCCAGGTGGGAACTGGAAGCAGTAGGGTATGGGGGACCCCTTGCTGGGGGTACCCACCAGCAGACCTCAGGGCTGGATGTGTTCCTCTGCACACTCTGTGACACGAGCCGTGATACGGCAAGTGTTGCAGGTCCACTTTGTCACCCGATTACTCATTCAACAAACACTCAGAGTGTCAGTTCTGGGCCAAGGGCAGCCCTGGGTGCCAGTGATGCTAAGATTATTAGGGCATGGTTGGTGACCTCAAGGAAACTCAGGTTGCTCAGAAGGAGGACCTTCTGGAGTGTTCCCAAGGCTATCGCTCCTCTCTTCATGACAAAGAGGGAAGTTGTCTCACTGAATGATCATAGAGTTTGAGAACTCAGAAGAAATCAGACACCACCACGTCCCCCTCTGCCACCAAGCATGGAATCAGCAGGCCGTGAAAGCATTCTCAGGTCCGTGGGAGGGAGCGTGAATTTCTGTACTTTTAAGGACTAGATTTTAATAGAAAATAGATGCTTATTGTTTGCTTTGTGCTATTTGGAAATGGAAGGTTGGTGCGTTGAAATTTCAAGAGACTGATGATATAGCTCAGGGACTTGAAGTTATACAATCAAATGACAGTCTCCCCCCTTCCCCACCCACCCCCTAAACAAAGGAAAATTAAGACAAAGCAAAAACCAAAACCTTTGCAAGCTCTTGCCTCACTCAGGAAAAGCCAAAGTTCTCCAGTGGCCCAGCAGGCCCTGCACCGTCTGCCCTGCCTTCACCTCCCACTCACCCCTTGCTCTCCTGGCTGTTCCTTAAACTCAGGCATGCTCCTGCTTCAGGGCCTTTTCACAGGCTGTTCCTTCTGCCTGGAAGGTCCTTCCCTCAGTATTCACATGGCTCTCCCCTTACCTCCTTCAACACTTTGTTCAAATGTCACCTTCCCCGTGAGGCATTCACTGACCATGTTACTTAAAACTGCACCCAACACTCCCTACCCACTTGTTTTATATTTCTCCATCACTCTCATCACAGTCTAGCATGTTAGATGATTTATTTATTTATTCTTAATTTTCTTCTTTCTCACTCCACTCACTAGACTGTCAGATCTGCAAAGGCAGGAGTCTTTGCCAGTTTTGTTCACTGCTGTGTCGCCAGCATCAGGAAGAGGACTGGGCACACTGTAGGTATTCAATAAATATTTACTGAATGGACAATGCTTGTTATGTGTCAGGCACTATGCTGGGTCCTTCAATGATTAACAACTAATGAGAATAATTAATATTTAAGGAGACCTGGGGCAGGTTTACCCCAACTGCCTTAGAAATATGTGTTTGTGTTAATTGCCCACTTGCTCCATGCCAGGCCTGTGTGAAGTTCTTCTCAGGGGTTAGCTGTCTGAGTTCTGGCTCTGGGGGAGTGAGAAAGTTGGGAGTGGCTATGATTAGTCCTGTTTCACATGGGAGGAAACTGAGGCTCTGAGAGGTTTGTTATTTGTCCAGGGGAATGCAGTGAGCAGAATTCGAACTCAGCAGTGTCACGGTCCAGAAGCCAAGTTCTTAATACCACGTTCTTTTGCCTCCCCAATGCCCTACCTTGCCCAGTTTTCACACCTCTATGAAGTCTGTACCTTCATTAGCCCTGTTTTTAAAGGAGGCCACTGAGACTCAGAGAAGTGAAGTCACTTGCCCAAGAACACACAGCTGCAGAGTGGCAGAGCTGGGAATCAAACCCAGGGCTGCTCAGTCCTAGAGCCTGATGCTCCACTGCTGCTGTCGAGTGAGCAGGTGGTGACAAGACAGCATGGGAGTGAGCCTGCTTTAGGTACAGTTTCCTCAAGTTGGGTGAGGGCTGGGGTGGAGCTGTGGGTCTCAGGGGCTTGCCTGGGGATTTGGTTCCTGGACCTGACCCGAGAGCACTGACCCAGAAGACCTTGGACTCCCCTCAGTCTTTAGAGTTACCAGTTGTGGGCTGAGAAACTTTCACATTGGGATACAAAGATAACTGACACACAGTGCTTGTTCTGTGCCAGGCCCCGTTGTGTGCTTATATATCTATATCTGAAAATCCTTACAACCCTAGAAGTACTATTATTATGCCTATTTTACACTTGAAGAACCTGAGGCACAGAGAGGTTAAGTCACTTGCTCAAGGTCACACAGCTAGAAAGTGATCGAGCTGAGATTCAAACCTAGAAGCAGGAGCAATGATAGAGGAGAGGTAGGGACCATCAAACATTGAACTAGATCTTCACACCCACCTGAGCAGGCCTGGCAGAATCAGTGTGTAGAAAAACAGAAGTGAGGAAGCTATTTCCATGACATGTGAGGGAAAAAAAAAAACCCATAGCATACAGTATGTACCACTTGTACAAAAAAAGAAAAATATATTCGTGCAGCATCTCAGAAGGAAATGCACAGGAGACAGTGGGAACATTCACTGGGGGTGGACTCAAAACCAGGGTGGGAGGGAGAATTTTTAACTCTATGTGCCCTTGTAAATTTGGTACTGCGATTACATAGCCCAAAATTGAAACTGAACATTTAGAAATTATGCTTATGCTTATATAAGCAGACTCTCTCTGGGAGGACGCACAAAAAACATTTTTAAAAAAGGAAAAATTTTCTAATGCCATGGCTTGTCTACAGTGGTTCTGAGGAGGGAGGGGACTCAACTTTTCACCACAGGCCGAATGTAACTTTTGAGTTTTCTACTGTTTGCATCAATGCGACACTCCTGGTGCGATGGATGAAGATGAAGTGGGCCCAAAAAAGAGGCAGCTCCACATGCACCGACATGGAAGGAACTCTGAAACGTGGTCAGATAGGCAGCATGGGAAAGTAAGAAAGATCCATTAACTGGAAGCTACGGAGGAGGAGAGGTCCACTTGCAGACAACCGGACACTTGACACACACAATCGCGCCCAGCGTGGGCAAAAGCTGTACATCTGAGGGGCAGGCTTTCTGTCCGCTAGGGTCCTTTCTGTCTTTTTCACTGTGAACATTTTCCTAGACTCACGCTGCGCCATCCACCGCCCTGGTTAGGTTATTGCTCTAAATAAGTTACCAGAACTGTGACACATTGAGGCTTTGTGCACGTTTGTGCTGGTGGCCCTTGGATATGAAGTTCACAGGCACCTGCTATGTAATGAGGGAGACGGGGGCGGGGGGATTGGCAGCCCTGGGGGTCTGTGACCCCAACCAAGGCCAGGGCCAATTCTGCAGTAAATGTCATCTTGGTCCCTGGTTCAGTGAACAAATCTTGTGATAAGGTCCCTTTTGGCTCTGATACTCCAGGGGTCACCTCCCAACTAGGATGGCCTCTCTGGGCTCCACATGGCTGCCCTTCTAAGACACCCAGGTCTTACCCAAGTCACCGCTAACCACGTGTGGCTGCAGCTACCAAGCAACTTCTATTGAATCTTAAAGAATTTCTGTTTTAAAAGACATAAAACATTCCCATCACTGAAGAAAGTTCTCTTGGACAGCACTGCTCTTAGACTGTTTTCAGTGGTTAAATTCTTTCAGTGGGAAGGGAAAGCCACTCCTACGTTGACGTTAAACATGGTGTTATTTAAGTTTTTACATCAAGACGTTTCGTAGCAAAATAGCAATACATTGTTTTCCGCCTGTGTAATTACTTACCTTAAAATAAAACCAGTTCCTTAAAAAAAGTTGCAAAGTAAAAGCAGTTTCAGTGGCCTGCAAATAAAGGGAGGGCAGAAAATAGGTCTTCACCAGGGCAGGGCCAGCCCTGGCCTGGAATCCTAGTCTGGTTTGGCCAGGGTCTGCCTGACACCAGCCTGTTCTAGCAAGTAAGGAGTGGGGGAAGATACATACACCTCCCTTTGGCCCCAGCAACCAGACCTTGGAATATTGGGAGGGGACCTGCTTAACTTTGGCCCCAACCTTCACAGAAAGCAAGCTCTGAGTCCACTGGGCTCTCCGGATGCCTGGATCGAGCCCTGTGGGTTGCTGTTATCCACACCACATCCAGCTCAAGGAGGGTGACTTCCCTCTCCCTTGCAGAGGACTCCTGCCTTCTGCTCACCCCTCCCTCCCGCCCACCCACCCTGGCCGCCTTTGGAGGGCTGCCCAGACCCCACCCCAGCCCGTCAGCAGAGCCCTCAAACAGAGTCACAGGACCGCTCCCCTGAGGTTTAGCATCAGTCTTTAATGCTGTCACACTGCACATTGACAAGTCACACACTTTGGTCTTGTGTTGGCAGTGGCAACTTACAATGAGTCTAAAGGTCTGAGCACCAGACTGGCCTGCAAGGAACAGATACTTGTTCCTACATGCCTCCCCCCGCCCCCACCAGGTTCCTTCCGAATTCCATCATGGCCCCTTACAGAGAGCAGCAGCTGCTGTGGACTGGTTTCATTTGAGTGCACACCAACTTTACACGGAATTATAAAAACATATTTACAGACGTTCCACAGTGCTCCTGTAATCAGAAGCAAAGACCCTTTTATCAAAAGGGATTATACCTAGGGCTGTGCAAAATGCAAAAGGATCAGATCCTTTTGAGAGTCCAGAGTCCGTTAAATGAAAAATCACCTGGGCCACTGGTAAATCCCAGGTGTGCCAAAAGATTGCCTTACAGAAAAGGAAAGTGAGCGCGCCCAGCCTTGGAGCCAGGGGTGGAGAGGACCCCCTGCTCCGGCCAGGGCCCCAGACGCTCGAGGGAGAGGCAGCTGCTCAAGTTGCTCGCTCACTGGAGGCTGGCTCCCTTGGTCTTGCTGGAACAAGAGAGAGGTATTGCTTGTGGGAGCCGGCCAGGCAGTTCGGCAAAAATAGTCTAGGTTCTCAATTTGAGATGGCAAGAGAAAAGACGGGATTCTTCAGGGGAAGAGTAAGACGTGGGAGACAAATACAGAATAAAACATGAACTGATTACACAACAAAAACTGAGGAGTGTACAAGACCTGGTAACCAAGAAGGCAGGTCCATACCACGTCTAACATCTGCAAGCAAAGGGACTACAGAGGGATCAAGTCCAGCTGTGGGTCTGCCTCTCCCCCTGGGCAGGGCCTGGGGGAGGAGGGTGTGGGCCCATCCCGGAGGGCGGCAGGACCCAGCGGGGCAGACTGGACTGCCTTTTCCTGCTGTCCCCACCACCTGCCACCCTATCGCTCGAAAAACCACTTAAGTGTAGTGCACGACTTTAAAAGATTGTGTAATATATTCTCTGGAAAACATTCAGCAGTACGAAAGCCCGCCCTGGGCCCTCCCGCCCTCTCGCGGGTCCACAGCTGGTGGAACATTCTGGAAATCCTTGAGCTCTGGAAAGGTCCCTGGTCAATCCTTGGGGAACACAGTTGACTATATCGGAAGAACCTGCTCAAGAACGGTTCTTGACGTCTGGGGAATCCTCTCGGGGAAGATCACTTCAAACTCAATAATAAGGTCTCCACGTTTCTCGGGCATTTTGGGGAGAGGAAGTCCTTCTCCAGGAACTTTTCGCCGCATGCCAGGCCTGATGACATCTTTGAATACAACAGGTATGGTCCTGCCGTCCAGAGTTGGGACATTCACTGTACAGCCACACAGAGCCTTGGAAAGCAAATGGACAACATTAGATAGAGAGTAGCTTCGGAAGCTCACATCCTGCCCAGAGGCTGTTTAATGTAAGGTAAGCACCATGAGGCCTTTGTAGCTAAGACCCTGCCCCCAGATCCACCCAGGTCACCAGCACAGAAGCTCTGGAAAAACAGAGCCCTGGAAAGTCTTGTTGCTACTGCACCTCCCAAGCCTGGCACACACCAAGAACTCAGAAATATGTGTGAAGCAAATACTGAACTGTGTCAAAAAGCAGACTTCTCCCTCCACAGACGTTGCCCTGCCTAGTGCCTTACCTCGCGAAGGGTGATCCTGGCTGGGTAAATGACATCAGAGCCATCTCTCTTAAAGATATTGTGTGGCTTGTCCTTTAAAACAAAGACGATGTCGGCTGGAATGTTGTTGGAGGTCTGGTCTCCTTCCTTGGGGAAGGTGATTTTGGTCCCTTCTTTCCACCCCCGCTTCACTTCAATGGTCAAGATTTTGTCTTCGTTGCGAATGCTCTTTCCATCAGGGTTCAGCCGCTTATGAGAGATTTTCATTTTCTTGGTACAGCCGCTATAGATCTCTTCAAGTGATACCCTGAGGTCATGGGTGACAGGGGGATCTTGCTTCCTTCGGGTGGGCTCTTGGGCAGGGCGGGAGCGGCCAAAGTTCATGTTGGTGAAGCCACCCATGCCCATGGGGAAGCCTGAGAATGGGTCATCGATGTCCATGCCTTCCTCCCCGTTGCGCTGCCCAAAAAAGGTGTCAAAGGGATTTCGGCCACCGAAGAACTCAGCAAACATGGCGTGAGGGTCTCCATGGAATGTGTAGCTGAAAGAGGTACCGTTAGCACCACCGCTGCTCCCGCCACTGGGGCCACTGCCCTTTAGGCCTGAAAAGCAAAAGCAGAAGAAATCAGATGGCTGGCTAGGAGCTTAGCTCTCCAGGAGCTTTCCTTAAGGAAAAAAGCTTAGAAGTCATTGCGGGAGGGATTTTTTTAGCCTGTCTGGGAAGAATAACGAAGAACCCCAAGCTTTTACCTCCCACTTGCAGCGGCAAAAACAGAACCCTTACTCCCCAAGGTAGGTAGTTCATTGTGGCATGACAGTAGTGAAAGGCTCAAGCTCTGAGATGGCCATATCTCTTGGGGTCACCCAGATCCTCACACCTGAGTAACCCATCCTTCCTGCAATGTTACAAGGAGTACAAAGAATTCACTAACAGATCCGATGAAAAAAGCACAACCCAGGATCAATTTTCACTAAATGTTTACTCCTAAATACTTTAGGACTAGAGACGTGTGGGGGAGTAGAGATGAAGGTGAAACTGTAAACGGAGACTTTCAAATTCTCACACCCTGGCACTTACTACCATCATTCTTATATAAAAAGTCACTTACTTCTGAAGACCAAGCCCAGAAGCCAGCCTGAGTCATCAACGGACAACTGGACACCAAGAACGCTTTCTTTTTCCCTGAAGAGAGCTACCCCGGGGAGGCTGGGCAGAGACAGGCCCCATTGCTCCATACACCTTGACTGCCGACTACGTGCCCGGCACGGCACGGAGCCAAGTAAGCACTTTACAGGGATTACCTCACTCCACCCTCGGAGAGCTCCGGGAGGTCGCTCGGCATTAACTGTCACTCTCGTTTGCAGGCTCACTACACGCAGGCTGTGCCCGGCGCTCAGCCAGAGGCCCCGCCCTGCACCTCGCCCAGGTGAGCCTAGGGCCCGCGGGGCCACAATGCCACCACTCAAGCTAGGCCTCCGAACCCTCTCCTTCAGCACCCCGGACCGATCGGGGCCGTGGGCGGAGGCGGGAGCCCAGGGAGGGGCAGTCCCAGACATACTAGAAGCTTCTGGGCGAGCAGCGCAGCCAGGGCTGCTCCTCCCATCGGGCGGCCGCCTATCCGAGACCGGAGGCCCGTGTGGCCAGAGGGCGGGGGCTGCTTGCCCCCGGGGGCCGGGGCGTCCCCCACTCCCCAGGACGCCGCAGCGTGGCCGCTGTGCCTCGGTTTCTCCGCCTGTCAAAAGACGGGGCCGCGCCCCCGGCCGCACACTACCTTCCTCCCCATAGCGGTCGAAGATCTCGCGCTTGCGCGGGTCGCTGAGCACGTCGTAGGCCTCGGCGATCTCCTTGAACTTCTCCTCGGCGCCGGGCTCCTTGTTCTTGTCCGGGTGGTAACGCAGCGCCTGGCGACGGTAGGCCCTCTTGATCTCCTCATCCGACGCACCGCGGGCCAGGCCCAGCGTCTGGTAATAGTCCTTGCCCATTGTCTGCGCCTACCACTCGCCGCCCAGCTGTAGCCGTCCCCCGGCTCCGCCGCCCCCTGCTCCCGGAGTCTATATACCCGCCCGGCGGAAGCTTCCAGAGCCCGCCAGCCCACTCCAGAACCTTCCTCCCCGCCCCCTACGCAGTTTCGACCAATCGCCGCCGCTCAGGCTGCGACGCGCAACATCCGGGGCGGGGCCGCGCCGCCAACAGCCCCCTGCGCGCGGCCACGCCCCTTCCCGCTCCGCCCTCGGCAACGCCTCCCCGTGGCGCACGCCCCCGGGAGACGGAGGCCCCGCCCACCCCCCGCGGGAACCAATAGAGATTTTGCTTTACTGCTCCTGACGACCCGGCCGGCCGCGCAGCCCGCCCCCTGCCTGGGTCAACAGGTTACGATGCGCTGCTCCGGGAAGGGGCGGGGTCGGAGAAGGCCCCGCCCCTTCCGTAGCAGAAGCAAACGTGCCCGCTCTTATCTCACAGGGCGTGGGAATCAGTTCCTGCCAGGAGTCTCGGGGCGGGGGAGTTACCTATCTTTCATTGACCCAGACACCCACCCTGCTTCTGGGACTAAAATTATCCACCCGCCCTCTTCTACCGGCTGTGGGTAGAATGCACTTGGGAGCCCCGGTACTGTCCCTGTCCTCACCTATACAGTACCCTGTAAAGCGAGGTGAGCACCCGGGACCAAAGTTCATCTCCCTGGAGAGGTCTTCTCAGTCCAGCTCCTTAAGTCTTTCAGTTTACCGTATTCTCAAGAACCCCTGCCACTGAAATTTGAAATTACCCTGTTCCTTGGTTTTCATGCTAAATGTCACCCTTCTCCCAGCCTGCGACCGCCACGAGGGCAGGGACTGGGTCTTGTCAGTGCTGGGTCTCTAGTGGCAGAAACGTGTCTGGAACCGACGCTTCGTAAATATTCCTGGCTGTTTTTAATACACCTTCTTTTTCCCCTCCCCACTACCTTTATGATTTGGGGGAGACATGGGCGTGTCATACACCTCTCAAGACCTCTGTTTCCTCATCTGTGGGCAACATGATCCCTTTCGGCTCTGAGAGTCTGGGGTGTCTGTGGTCAAGGGCAGGGCTGACGGGCTAAGAAGGCTCAGAAAGGGGTACCACCTGAGAAGGGAAGAGGGGTGGGTAGGTGGTGGTGCCCTGTGAAGGGGAGAGTTTCCTGGAAGAACTGCTTGGGAGGTCTGGGCAGTGTGACACTGGCTCTGGAGCCAGACAGCCCGGTTTCATTCTTGGTTCCAGCTCTTCCTGGCTGTGTGATCTTGGGCTGGTTACTGAGCCTTCCAGGGCCTTTAGCTTCCTCATCTGTACAATGGGGGTAGTAGTTGTACCTGCCTCATAGGGCTTTGAAGTTGACGTTGATTCAACATTTGTGAAGTGCCCAGGACAGGCCTGGCCTAGAGGAAGTGCTGTCAAAGGGGTGACTAGCCATCTGGTTGAATGGTGGGCTGCTGAGCCACCCGTTTCCTGGCAAAAAGCTTCTGGTAGCTACTGCCCTTGTGCAGGCTGGAACTCCTGAGAAAGATGCCATGGCCTTCCCCTGCTGTCTAGCAGGGGGATTCCGGCCATCCCTGGCCACCCCGACCCCAGGGTAACCGTGTCAGTAAGGACTCTGGACTAGGACACACACCAGCTGACCTGGGAGGATGAGTCTGGGCTGGGTGCCCAGGGGCACAGCACTGCAGGGTTCCTGAACCAATCGTGGAGGGGAGAGAGTTTGATTTTTTTAAAAGCTACATAAACAGATAGCGGGAGAGTCACCATGGGGAAAAACTCAGAGCTTGTGGATTTCCTCACACTTATAAATTTAAGAGTTAACAGATGTGGCAGCCTCCAAGGGTCTTCACATAGCCCTGAGTGGGCCAAAAACATCATGTGAAGGGTGTCCTTGTGTTTAGGGGCAACCTGAGAGCTGGGAACTCTCCCTTCCTTGAGCGAGCCTGGGTCATGTTCAGGAAGTTTTAATTGTTCAACCCCCCCCCCCAAAAGAAAAAAACAAAAACTCAACATCTCTTCTTATGGCTATGATTCTTTGACCTGGACACTCACTGGGCACTTTGGAATGTTATTGGAAAAGTGGCCTCTGCAGAAATCTCAGCACAGGTTTGAGCTCTCAACTCAGAGAAGAAGAGAAGATGTGATGGGTAGTTGTATGCATCGACTTGGCCAGGCACTTGTACCCAGTTATTCAATTAAACACTAAGTGCTGCTGTGAAGGTGTTTTGTAGATGTGGTTAGCTTAACATCTATAATCAGTTGACTCTAAGTACAGGAGATGACCATTGGTATTGTGGGTGGACCTCATCCAATCAGTTGAAAGGCTTCAAAAGCAAACTGAGGGAATTCCCTGGCGGTGCAGTGGTTAGGGTTCTGCGCTCTCACTGCCGAAGGCCTTAAAAGCAAATACTGAGGTTTCCCTGAGGATGAAGCATCAATTCCTGGCCAAGAGTTTCCAGCCTGCTGGTCTGCCCTACAGATTTCAGACTTGCCTTGCCAGCCCCCACAATCGTGTGAGCCAATGCCTGAAATAAATCTCTTAATACACAGACACACTCACAAACACATATATCCTACTGGTTCTGTTTCTTTGGTATCCAATAGAACCCTAATGTAAGAACTAAGCAGGACTTCCCTGGTGGCACGATGGTTGAGAATCCACCTGCCAATGCAGGGGACACAGGTTCGATCCCTGGTCCAGGAAGCTCCCACATGCCGTGGAGCAACTACTACTACTGAGCCTGCGCTCTTAGAGCCCACGAGCCACAACTACTGAAGCCTGCATGCCCTAGAGCCCGCGCGCCGCAACAAGAGAAGCCACCGCAATGAGAAGCCCACGCACCGCAACAAAAAGCAGCCCCCGCTCACTGCAACCAGAGAAAGCCCGCGCGCAGCAACAAAGACCCAACACAGCCAAAAATAAATTAAAAAAATAAAAAGAACTAAGCAGGTGAGTCTGGAGTCGGTCAGCCTCCGTTGAAATCCTGGACCCACTATTTACTTATTTACTGCCTGTGTGATCTTGCACAACTTGCTCTACCTCTCGAATTGCTAGCTATGTCCTCCATAAAATGGGATAAGGGTAGATCTTACCTCCCAGGGTTGCTATGTGGATGAATTTGAGAGGGGCCAGGAAATGAACATCATAATAATAGCTAACACTGACATGGTCCTACTCTGTGTCAAGCCGGTTCCAAGCACTTGATCTGTATTAACTCATTTAATCCTGACAATAATCCTATGAGCTTGGACTATCATTACCTCTGTTTTACCGGTAGGGAAACTGAGGCTCTGAGAGGTCATGTGACTTGCCTGAGGTCACCCAGTGAATAAAGTGCTGAGGTGTAAAGTGTGTAGCATACTGAGTATTTATGGTAAGCACTCAGCTTACGTTAAGATGTGATTCAGATGATGATAAAGACTTAATTTTTTTAAAAAAGCATCGCCATTTTTTTCAACTCTTCTCTTCATGAAAAAGAACTTCAAAAGCATTACAGCCATACAAGCTAACAATCTTCCCCTGGTGGAATACCCATGTGAAATAAAAACCTATGTTCACATAAAAGCCCATGAGCAAATGGTTATCAAGGCTTTATTTGTCATTACCAACAGCCATTAAAACCTAAATATCCTTCAGTGGGTGAATGAATAAACTGTGATCTGGCAACATGATGGAATACTATTCGGCCATAAAAAAAGACTGAGCTACTGACACAGGAAACAATGCAGAGGAACCTCAAATGCATTATGTTAATGAAAGAAGCCAGATTCAAAAGTCTGTTTACTGTGTGATTCCATTTTAAAGGACCTCTGGAAAAGGCAAGAGTATTGATGCAGAAATTGGATCAGTGGTTGCCAGGGGCTGGGATCTGCTGCAAAGGGATACAGGGGAATTTGGGGGGATGATGGAAATGTTCTGTATCTTGACTGTGGTGGTGGTTACATGTCTGTATTTATT
Organism: Orcinus orca; assembly: GCF_937001465.1. NCBI lineage: Eukaryota > Metazoa > Chordata > Mammalia > Artiodactyla > Delphinidae > Orcinus > Orcinus orca. Next base: position 8,326,569 of record NC_064561.1, on the reverse strand, counting down.
CAGAACTGTACACTAAAAAAGGTGAATTTTACTGTATGTAAATTATACGTCAATAAGAAGAAAGAAAATAAATCCCATGGACTTAAAAATAAAAATTAAAAAGGCAGACAAGACAGAACTTGGGAAACCTCTCTCTGGGGCTCCTGACACAGTGGAAAGTTGCTAACCAGCCCTGGCTTGTCTGCTATAGGCTTTACCTTCCCTCACACAGCTCTGAATCAGCTTGATCACACACCCAAAAACAAGCCAAGCCAGGTTCCTGGAAGAGTCAAGATCTTATCTTACTTGCATGAGGGAAATAGAATTTCCCCTTTGGAAACTGCTCTAAGGGACTTATCACATTTGGCTCAGCAAATACCAAATGTATTTACTTGTCACCATTATGAATCAGCCACTGTGCTGGACATTCTAGCTGTCCCTACCAACAGGTATAGTCAGAGCCGTGGTACAGTGTCATGAATGGCTTGAACAAAGTGGCCAGTCTTCATTCTGAGGGTGGATTTGGTTTCTGCTGGCAGACTGATTACTGGAAGCCAGGTGAGGCCAACAAGGGGTCCTCACACCTGTAATACCCATCAAAAACAAAGGACTTCTTTGCAGGCTGGATCATGCCTTTCTATGCATTTCTTGTAGGTGAGGAGAGGGACAGAAATTATTTTTATGCCTCGGCTGGCACACAGCATAGTAGGTTCACAAAATTATTTGGTGCCTGTTGAGTGAGTTCAGGGCTCAGGGAAGCAGTCTCGAAAGGGAAATTCCAGAATGTTCTGAGTCTGTAGGAATGTGTGTGGAATCTCCAAAAATGACATCTATTTGGACACCAGACGCCTTGCCTAGCTGGAACCCAGTGATAGGGAAGACATGCTTACTCAGACCACATTGGAGAAGCTGGAAATTGGCAGAACTGGCAAAGTAGCAAAACATGGCTGGGTTTTAGGGGTTCAACCCTGCCCCCTCAGCATCTCAGAAGTAGACACCTCAAGTAACTCAACTTCGTACGATTTAAACTTGTGGCCTCTGAGCGAGTAGTCCCCCATCCCCCTCCATGAGGCCAGGGAATGAGGCCTGTCGGTACATAAAGGATCTCAAGATACTGTGAGCCCCACAACTGCTAACAGGAAGAGATCTGTACAAGAGAAAGTACAAGTATAAAACACTATGTTTTCATCTGTTTTGCCCAGATAGGTCCGATGAAAAAGGTAATGAATTTCTGAAGACCACAGCCTTAGCTTCCTTTACTTGGAGACAGGGGTCCCCATAAGCTGTAGCTTCAGAAGTCTCTAGAGCCTAACCTGGATGACTAAGTGCGAGCATTGACTCACCTTCTCCCTGCCCTGCTCTCCTGTGAATCAGAGATCTATCTTTGAGGACTTCTCACCATGTCCCTGATGCCAGGCCTCTGAATTCTGAAGGGTTCAACAGTTGATGAAGGCTCAGGGGCAGGGTCTGGAATCAGGAGAAAGTAGATAAGGTGAGGGAGTGTGCCAGGTCCTGTCTTAAGTGTGCATGAGTATGTGTGTGTGTGTGTGTGGTGGAAACCAGCCTCCCAGCCTGCTCATGACAATCAATGGAGCAAAAGCATGGCATGACCCCAAACCAGCACTGTCCAGTAGAGCTAGTGTGAGAGGCACAACCGCCAGCCACATGCAAGCTGTGTTTGATTTTAAATGTTCCAACAGGCACATTAAAGAAGTAAAAAGAAACAGGGGAGTTTAATTTTAATAATGTATTTTAATCCAATATATCCAAAATAACATCATTTCAACGTGTAATCAACATAAAAGGTGATTAATGAGGTTTTTTGTTTTTTTTTTTACATTTTCCTTTTCGTACTAAGTCTTTGAAATCGGTTTGTGTTTTATGTTTACAGCACATCTCAGTTTTGACTAGCCACATTTCAAGGGCTCACTAGACACATGTGGCCAGCGGTGACCATACTGGCCCGTGCAGGTAGAGACAAATGTGGCCTCCGTGCCCCTCGAGTCGAGGAAGGTGGGGCGGGGGCTTGCATTGAAAAGGGAGTGAAGACAGCCCCAGAATGGTTACAGGTTGGGGGCGGTTCCAGAAGGCTTTTCACCACCCATTTCCCCTTTCCTTTCCTCCCATTCATGACAGATACGGGTCCCCTAGCCAGAAAGGCCTCTCCATCCAGGTGCCCCAGCCCATGCCTCCAACCCCCATACCTCTCCCGTTGCTCCCCGGTATCCCCCGGGGGCCGCCCACCTCGGAATTCATCCAGTCGAGCTGCCCACCACGCGAACGCTGCCTTCTACGTCACTCAACTGCTAGCTCCCTCCCCCACGCCTTGCAGTAACCTTCGCTTCCCTTGGTTTCCACAGCGACGCCACCAAGGGGCGGGGCTGGGGGGCTCGCGGCGCCGAGGCCCCCTTTGATTGGTGGGTAGCCAAGCCCCTTCTTTCTACCGACTCCCCTCCCTCTTGCCCGCGCTCCGCCCCCTCGGTGGGTCTTGCAAGCTGATTGGCTAGCCCCGTGGCGAGAGCGGCTATTTCTCGTTCGGACCTGCCCTGCTGGGCGAGGGCGAAGTGGGCGCCCCGTGCGCTGATTGGCTGGAGGGGCGCGCGCGGCAGGGAGGAGCGGGGCGGACGCGGAGCCGCGGTTAGTCTCGCGGGGAGGTCGTGAGCGTGTGAGGTATCCCTTGCAGTGTTGCGCGCAGGTAGCTGCAGCAGCAGGAGCAGTAGCCGCCGTGTGAGGGAGCCATGAAGCACTCTGAGGTAAGAAACGAAGAAACGGGGGCCGAGCGACCGCCGCAGACCCATTTTTTTCTTCGTGAGACAACGGGAACACCCCCCCCTTTCTCTCCCTGTGCCGAGCCGGAAGGCGCAGGCGCAGTAGGCGCGCGTTGTGCCCCGGGGCCACTCGTAAATCGCAGTGCGCATATGCGGGGGAGGTACTTCTAATTCTGCAACCCAGGCTGTTTTGGGGTTGCCTTTTCTTGGGGTCTCTGCAGGACCTGGGAAGCTTACAGGTTCCTTGTAGCTCCCCCCGCGGGATGAGTTGCAGACTTTGGCAGGGGAGGAGCGAGGGTGTGAAACCCTTGCTTGCAGTCTGAGGGTGTCTTGCACAAACCTTGCACCCTGCCTCTGCTTCGGGCTTTGGAAGGGGCTTTGCAATCAGCCCAGAGAGGCTTGATCTTTGGATCCCTTCCTCGCCCGGGACGTCTCTCTGAGCGGCTTAGGCGGTGAAGGTGTAGCTCCAGTGCTGGCTCCCGCCGACCAGCAAAGCTGATCTTTGTTTTCTGTTAATATAAGAGATCATCTCAGTCAACCCCTGCGTGTCACCGAGGAGAAATCTCACACCCATAACCAGTCTTGAAGTCTAGGTCTTCTGACTCCTAACTCGGGCCTCTTTCCCTTAAAACGAAGTGTTCTGATGCACTTACCGACCTAGCTGATAATATAATGTTAATAATTTAATTATTGCTGCCTTATAAGTAACATTAAATAATAAACTAATTTATTATTAAATTAATAAGGATAATTTGAAGAGTGCTTACTTTTGTGCTCGTGAGATTCTGTTACCTTGTTTTCTTATCTTCACACCCCTGTGAGGTAGGAGACTATTAATTATTCTTGTTTTTGTAGATGGAGAAACAGTCTCAGAGATGTCAGATGACTTGCTCAAAGGTCCTGAGCTAGTAAATGCAGAACAGAGAGAGAAACTCAGGACTCCAGAGTCTCAGTTGCTAACCACTATGCCATGCTGGTCCCCAAATGAAAATGAGCAGGTTGAGAGGTTTCTTGGTTGTTTTTTTTCCCTTCCCCAATTAAAGAAATTGTGGTAAAATACACATAAAATTTACCTTAACCATTTTTTTTTTTTTTTTTTTTTTTTGCTGTACGCGGGCCTCTCACTGTTGTGGCCTCTCCCATTGCGGAGCACAGGCTTCGGACGCGCAGGCTCAGCGGCCATGGCTCACGGGCCCAGCCGCTCCGCGGCATGTGGGATCTTCCCAAACCGGGGCACGAACTCGTGTCCCCTGCATCAGCAGCCGGACTCTCAACCACTGCGCTACCAGGGAAGCCCTACCTTAACCATTTTTAAAAGTACAGTTCAGTGGCATTAAGTACATTCACATTGTTGTGCAGCCATCACCACCATCCATCTCCAGAACTCTGTTCTTTTCATCTTGCATAACAAACTCTGTACTCGTTAAACACTAACCCCCTTTCTCTTCTCTGCCCAGCCTCTGGCAACTGTCATTCTACTTTCTGCCTCTGTGAATTTGATCATGTTAGGTGGCTCATGTAAGTACAAGGAGAGATTTCTTGTTTTTATTCACCAGTGGAATACCACTGTTTCTGCCCACCCCCTTTACTACTACTACTACTACTACTACTACTATTATTACTTTTGGCGGTAATTTACCCAGAATATTTTGAAACCTTTAACCCAGAAGTCCTTAGTCATTTTTGACATGGCTCAGAGATGAGGAGGTAGGATTCAATAATCTCATGCTTCATTCAACTTTATGATTATAGATTGAAGTTCTTCTAATAAAGTTCTCCTAATACAGTTTTCCCTCTCAAAACCTCTGTGCAACCCTGGAGAAAAAGCCACATTCACTTTGAAAGATGCACGATGGAAGATACGTGTGGTCTTTTACAAAATGGAGTTAGTTTTGCTAGTTGGCAGGCAGATAAAGTAGGCCCCAGAGGACCCTTGGGGTGGGCATTTTTGTTCCGGGAAGCTGGGCACAGCCTGAGGCCCATGGCTTGGACTGGAGGACATGCTCTACTTTACTCAAACCCTTTCCCTCCCAGAAGGAGGGAGGGGCTTCAAACCCACTGTTCAAAGTGACCTTGGAGAAAGAAAATAAAATTGTTAATTTGCTGTGTTCTCTGTTATCATTCTCTGCTAACATTTGCCCAGTAAGCACTGAGGTCATAGCTACAGAGTTTCCGTACAGGAGGAGCAGTTGTCTCCCAGCCCAGTTTGCACAGCACGCCGATCCGCTTTTTTTTTTAAAAATTATTATTGGGGTATAGTTGTTTTACAATGTTGTGTTAAGGCCGATCAGCGCTGGATGTTTGTTGCAGACTAATAAAAATAGCAGAGATTCTTTCCCTCACATTTAACAGTTTGAGAAAAGGTGTCAGTTATCCATAGCAAAGAATGTATTTCTGTTGGGGACTAAGTCCATCCTTCCACCCCCAAGCGACCCCCTATCCACTGAGTGATTAACACCCACCAGAAAGACCTTTTTGACTCTGAGAGAGACCTTGGAGATTATGACATGTAATTTACAAGCGATAGAGATGCTGCTCAGAAAGGTGCAGGACTTGCTCAGTGACACAGTGAGTTAGTGAGGGTTGATATCTGATGTTTTTGGCAGGTAGGGTTCCAGCTGGCGGGGAGATTTGCTGCTGCTGTGATGACAGTTTGCCGACACTGCCATTCTCCCTTCTATGGTCTTGAGAGGACGATGTGTCCCTTCAGTGGCCTAACTGAGACAAAGCAGGTAGAACAGGTGACTCTCGGGCTTTGGCTGAAGCAGTTCCTCGGAAGGCAGAGCAGGCCTTGGGATTGTCTTGGGATCAGAGCAACGTCGATAAGGGAACTGCTTATCCGAGGCTATAGGATTTTTTTTTTTTTTAATTTTGTTTTGCCATTGCAGATGAGAGGTCAAAGTGATGATCCCAGTGGCAGCTCAAAAATAGTTGCTATATCTTGTGAGTCTGTTAATTCCTGGAATGATCAGTCCCTCTCAGCCTTCTTGGGCCCAGGTCACTGCCCAGTTCCCACAGCTGGGTTCCCGGAGGCAAGGCAGCCTCATCCTCGCGGGGTCCCCACTGCCCCATTTAGGATCTTCCACCCCCTCCCCCCCCAAAAAAGGGTAGCTCTATTGGTTCTCATCTTGTGAATAATCCTCGACCAATACGGTTCTTGCTTTAGTTTTCTCCACAGGAGTAAGTACGCGAAAGTTCTGGAAGCAAGAGTTCTGGTCAAGAGGCAGTTGTTTAGAGCCGGAAAACTGGGTGGAAGGTGAAGATTAAGGAGAACGTAGACTCATGTGTAATGGTGCCATAGGTGCATGGGCTTTGGACAGGCCTGGCGCTGCCACTCACTAAATAATTGTGACCCAGCACAGGTTACTTAATCTCTCTGAGCTCCTTGGAGCAAAATCTGTTTAATTGTGACAGCAAAGGCCAGCAATAAAGAACATTATGAAATTGCTGGAAATATATCCTCAAGGTGTATGCATAAAAGGAGAGGTGCTACATGTAGCTCTGGTTCATTTATTTTAACTGTTGTGCACGATTCCATTATATGAAAAACAATCTAGTTTGATTTCCTGGTCCTTTAATAAATCTCTGAACATCCTGTAGAGTGGAAGAAAAGCAAATAGCAGAAGATTTTATAAATTTAAAAAACATGCCAAATGAGACTTATGTGTGTTGTTTATGGACATACACCTAATTAAAGGATAAATTGTAATATGAGATGAGAAATGTATGGGAATTACACAGTAGTTAGAGGAACCGTTGCTTGGGTAGAGATGGAGGGGGAGGAAAAGGCATAGGGAAGGTTTCAGCTTTTTTTTTTTTTTTTTTAAGGGAATCTGATGTAAATAGAGTAAAATATAAATATCTGTTTAACCTGGGAGGTGGCATCCTAAGTGTCTGTTGTTTCCTATACTTTTTTCTTCTGAATTCTTGTGTCCTTCTGAAGTAGAAGGTGAGGGATAATGTGGGTTCTTTTGGCCATCAAGCGCTGTTTTAATATGCTGGTCTCTGACTTTTGCACTTAAATTGGTGCCTGTTTGCAGGAAAGTGTTGTGCTCTGAGATGGGACTTGCTTGATCTCTCACTCACACCTTTATGCAGGCTGCATCCAACAGGCCTTCAGAAAACGCTTTTGGGATTGATTTTGCGTTTGCAGGCAGGATGGGAGCCCAGTTATGATCCCCCTCTTTCTGGGTTACTTTTTGTTGCTGGATAATAATATCAGCGACAGGGCACACTTCTCATGTCCTTCCAAAAACCCTGAGAGGTGGGTACGCCTTGTCTCTTCGTTTTGTGGATAAAGAACCAGAGGCTCAGAATGGTGAAGGAACTTGTCCAAGATTACAGCGTAGTGGAGACAGGATCCAGACCCAGTTCTGTCTGATTCCTCATCCGTAGAAGAGCCAGAGCCGCGGCATTGCTGGTGATGCTGGCAGTGCTGGTAATAACAGCGACCAGAGTTTATTGAGTCCTGTGAACACCTGATCCGGTGGGCACCAGTGTTAACTTCTACTTTACAGGTAAGGAAACTGAGGCTCAGAGAAGTCGGTTAAGTTGCTCAAGGTCACAGAGCCAGGAAGCAGTGGAGCTGGGCCTTGGCCTCCAGTTTGCCTGACTCCAGTGGCGGGGCCTGGGTGGAGGAGGTGGGCGGGAGAAGCTGAGTGCTGGGTGTGGCTGGGCAGGTGCAGGGCAGGGCAGCTGTTAGAGCCCACTGGTGGGGCACTGGGGTGCAGATGGGGAACCCTGAGCCTAGCGGAGCCTCTTGAATAACTGGTTCCTGCGGAGTGAAAAAGGTGGAGGGTTGACAGCCCTGCGTGGAGGGGTGGGGACTGTGCTCCCCAAAGAGTACCTGTCTTGTTAACGCAGTTGAGTTTGTTTGGGAAACCCTGTACTTTCACTGACAGTCTTGGCTGGATGAGGATGAGAAAAGCCCGAGACCTTGGGCTGGTTGGTCAAGTTCAGGTGAGGTCTTAACACCCTCTTGCTGATATCGACAGTGGCAGCTGAGGATGTTTTAATAACCTGGGCACAGCCAGAGCATCATGATGAAAGTCACTACTGATACAGTGCTCACTCTAAGTGCTTTTTATCAATTAACTCATTTACCCCTCACAGTAAACGTATGAAGTTGGTACTATTCTTATCCCTTTTTTTTTTTAATTTTAAATTTATTTTTGGCTGCATTGGGTCTTCTTGCTGCACGTGGGCTTTCTCTAGTTGCGGCGAGCGGGGGCTGCTCTTCGTTTCGGCGCGCAGGCTTCTCATTGCGGTGGCTTCTCTTGTTGCGGGGCACAGGCTCTAGGCACGCGGGCTCAGTAGTCGTGGCTCGCAGGCTCTAGAGCGCAGGCTTCAGTAGTTGTGGCGCACAGGCTTAGTTGCTCCCTGGTATGTGGGATCTTCCCAGACCAGGGATCGAACTGGTGTCCCCTGCATTGGCAGGCGGATTCTTAACCACTGCACCACCAGGGAAAGTCCTCTTATCCCTATTTGACAGATGGGGAAACCAGGGCCCAGAGGAGCGAAGAGATGTACCCCAGGTCACACAGCTAGTGAGCGGCAGAGCCTGGGTTCTACTAGATTCAAAGTGGGCTTCACTGTGGTTTGGCCCAGGCATTCATGCCCTGAGGAAGGAATGATGTGTGGCCGAGTGGCCGTGGCCTTTGCAAACCACTGGGTCTGCTCTCGGGACGGTTTCTTAACTGTCTCGGGACAGTTCAGTTTTCTCATCCATGAAGCCAGGATAAAGACACCTGTCTCGGAGGGCCACTGAGGAGAGTGAAGTGCCCAGCACGCTTCCTGGCCCATAGTCAAGGGATAAATCATTAGGCGGATAAGGATAAATGGTTAGGTGGATAAAGACAGATCTGCATCAGTGATGCCACCTGAAATGCTTTCTGCATGTGTCCTTTTTTATTTAAAATTTTTTAAATTAATTAATTTATTTTATTTTTAGCTGCGTTGGGTCTTCATTGCTGCGTGCGGGCTTCCTCTAATTGGGGCTACTCTTTGTTGCGGTGTGCGGGCTTCTCATTGTGGTGGCTTCTCTTGATGCAGAGCACGGGCTCTAGGCGCATGGGCTTCGGTAGTTGTGGAGCACAGGCTCAGTAGTTGTAGCTCGCGGGCTCTAGAGCATAGGCTCAGTAGTTGTGGTGCATGGGCTTATTTGCTCCGCGGCATGTGGGATCTTCTTGGACCAGGGCTCAAACCCGTGTCCTGTGCATTGGCAGGTGGATTCTTAACCCCTGAGCCACCAGGGAAGCCCTGCATGTGGCCTGTTTTGAACGCATCATGACTTGTCAGTGAACAAGGCCCATGGAGCTGGATTCTTGCTAAACAGTATGCCCAGAAGATGGAGGAAGAAGCCCAGATGCCAAAGATCCTTTCTGATATAACATCACGTACACTAAAGTCACATTTTGGGATGATCTGCTCCGTCCTCCTCTATGGGACGACCCTCAGTGAGGTCAAAGCCCAGTCAGAACCCACCTTTTTCTTTTCTGTATTTTGGCTGTGCTGCGCAGCGTGCGGGATGGTTCCTCAACCAGAGATTGAACCCGGGCCTCCGCAGTGAGAGTGCCGAATCCTAATCACTAGGCCACCAGGGAACTCCCCAGAACCCACTTTTTAACTTTTGTGACAAAGAACCATTCCAAGAGGCAGGTGCTCACAGTGGGCCTGGCCTTCTGATGCCTGTCACAGCCTTCGTACTCACAAGTGCACCACTTCTGTTCTTGCCCCTCCTGGCTGTGTTCCCCACCCAGCAGCAGCCAGAGGGTCTCTCCCGTGTAGCGCGGAGGATCTTAGCACTCCCCGCCTGAAAACACTCCCCTCAGAGTCTTCTGGTCCTCCTCTACCCCCTGCTCTGCTCACTCATTGGTGTACTGCTTTTGTCTCAAACATCTACATCCACATCCCTGCCCTGTGCATAGGCTCTTCCCTCAGCCAGAAATGATCTTCCCTCTGTTTTTTCCCATGCCTGCTCCCTTCTTGTTTTTTTGTCTTTTTAAAAAAATATATTTATTTATTTATTATTTTTGGCTGCACTGGGTCTTATTTGTGGCACGTGGGATCTTTCATTGTGGTGCGCGGGCTCTTCATTGCAGTGAGTGCGCTTCTCTCTAGTTGTGGCACATGGGCTCCAGAGTGTGCGGGCTCAGTAGTTGCGGCGTGCAGGCTTAGTTGCCCCGTGGCATGCGGGATCTTAGTTCCCTGACCAAGGATCGAACCCGCGGCCCCTGCATTGGAAGGCGGATTCTCAACCACTGGACCACAAGGGACGTCCCTGCTCCCTTCTTGTTATTGAGAGCCCAGCTTCAGCGTCTTTCAGAGAGGCCTTCCCTGACCATCCTGTCTGGAGTGTGACCCCTGCACTCTGTTCCTCTCCTCTGGCCCTCCTTGGGCTGTGGTTGTGTTTTCATTTGGGAACTTGATGGTCTTTCTACCCCGACAGGTTCTGAGCTCCCTGAGGGCAGGGGCTCTTGGTGTCTTGTTCCTGCAGCTTCCGAATGGGTAGATGAATGCGTCTTCTCCCTGCGGTCAGGCTCACAGGGAGTAGTAGAAGGGTGAGTGGGGGCCTGCTGCAGGGACCTGGGTGAGTCCAGTGTTGCATGTGTTGGGCTCAGGTGGCCCCATGCGACCTGTCCTTAGTGGTCCCAACCTAGGGAAGTTGGCTTTACGGGGTGGTCGTAAGCCCTGGGTCCACCCTGGCCACAAGTGTCTTGTTCCCTGTTGTCCCCCTCCTTCTGGAACCTGGGCATGCTGAGACGGGAGCCTCCAAGACTGCACGTGGGCCTGCCCGTCATTGTTGCACAGGTCGCTGGCAGGTTCTGCTGGTCTGGACACTCTTCCGTGGTGGACTCTGCTTACCTGTTTTCCGGTCCATCGTCTATTTATTAGTTCATTCCTTCCAACATATATATATATATATATATATATATATATATATATATATATTTTTTTTTTTTTTTTTTCCCTCTATACCTGTCATACGCCAGGAATACTGGGCTGAACGAACCACAGCCTCTCCCCTCAGGGTGTCTTCATCTAAGCTGAGGCCTGAAAGAGGAGGTCTTCTGGGAAGGGATGAGAACAGCTTGTGCAGAGGCCTGGAGGCCAGACTCCGTGGTTGTCCCACGTCTAGAGATGAGGCTGGCCAGGCAAGCCTTTGTAGACACCCAGACACCTGTGGACTTTGTCCCAACGGTGATGGAAGTTTCTTTTTCCTGTTGATTTTACCTAAAAGTTTAACTTTCAGAGGGCAGTTTATTGCTAAGTCCTTGGGGGGGGGGCCTCCCACTATGGTGTGTGTTATGTAAACATGAGGGAGAGTTCTCATTACAGACAAGGGCGCTGTGGGTGGTGTTTGGGGCTCACCCCCCCACCCCACCCCGCACACCCAGTCCCACGGTTACTTAGAGATGGGCCACGAGCGTCTCCCAGCCATCTGGGGGATAAAGGGCCTCTCAGTAGCTCGTGGGGATTGGCAGGCTGGCACAGCCCTGTCCCTGCCCGAACCAGGCTCTTATGTAAGCAGAAGTCATGGGCCATTCAGGCAGCCCGGGAGACTGCAGGGTTTGTGCCGTCTCCCAGGGCCTTCTGAATTCTTTTTTTTCCCCTCTTTAAAAGGACCAGGGAGCACTGGCTGGGGACAATGCCGGTTGTGAGGGAACTGGGCCTGAGGGAACGGTGCCTGTCCTCAGGGTGGGAGTGGATCTCTCAAGTGGGCGGGGAGGGCAGTTTAACCCTTGCATTTGGGGCTTTATAGAGCAGCAGGAAGCAGGCTGAACTTGAGGGGGTCCAAGAGCTGCAGCTTGCAGTCTTGTGAGGAGAAGCTGTCTCCCAGGACACCTCAAGAAGCTAACTCAGAAGGAGAAGGGTGGGTTGGGGGAGTTGCCGAATTGACGCTTCTCAGGAGGTGGGGTTGAGGGAGCATGTCTCTTTGTGCGTGAGGGTAATAGCAGAATTCTTGGGGAGATAGGTAGAGTCTGAAACAGTGTATTGTTGAATCCTCTCCACTACAGAGAATCAAGTCTCACGGAATCTCCTGGCTGGAGGTGGGATCCACAGAGGACGGGCTGGGGTCGAGGCCGGGGAAATCCCAGTGCTGGGGCAGTTTCTGGAGAGGTGGCTGTCCTCGTCCTGTCAGCGAATCCCGTCATTCAGGTCTCAGCTCGAATGTCACCTCCTCTGAAGGGCTCCCTCTGACCCACGCAGGCCACACTTGTCAGCCCTCCTGCTTCGGTTCTCCGCGTAGCACTTAGCACCTTCTGATAGCTGTTTGTGTGAGGTTCTCCTCTGTCACCCTGACGTGGATCTAGTGACTGTGTGTTTGCCTGTTAAGAGACCTACACATACAGGCAGGGCGGGCTCACGCAGTCAGTTAGGCACATCGTCCGTGCCCGCACAAAAGGCACCGCAGCCTAACGAGCAGGAGGGTCCCAGGAGGGTGCCTCACGCTTTTGGGGTGCCTGGCCGTTCCCTAGAACCCATGGGTTTGGCCGTGAGCATGTGTAGCTCTGGTGCGTTAGTGTGGGCTTCTGCTCATCTTTCGGTACTTTGGAATTTGGCCACTTTTTCCCCCCATTTTTGACCCAGAGTTACTTGAACTCTGAGTTTTCATGTAAGGATGAGATGGGGATCCTGCAGGAAGCACCGACCACGACCGACAGGCCCCAGTAATATCTCCCGCCAGGCTCATCCAGGCGCCATCTGAGAAGCGGGCCCGGGAACTGTGCACATTCTGAACACCACATCCTGGCTCACCTGGGGCCCCTGGATGGTACCATTTCCAGTCTCTCCAGCTGGGCCTGGAAACCTGCACCAGGAGAAAGCACGGGGAAGGGTGCTTTCCCTTTCTTCCCCGTGAAGAAAGCACGGGGAAGGGTGTCTTTGTGAAGATGCCGGGACTCATTTCCCCTTACTTCCCTTCCCTGTCTCTGCCAGAGCCAGTAGAGCCGAGCGAGCTGAGACCTGTGGGGCTGGGAGAGGCTCGGAGGGCCTTGGCCTGTGGAGACAACCAAGGTGCCTCCTGCACCCCTCTCTCAACAGCTGCAGCGGAGTATTTTCTCTTAAACTACCTTACCCTTTATAGACGTGGCTAGGCCTGTTAAATATTCCAGAAACCCAGCCTTCCTCTGCCAAAATCCTCTTTCACTTGTTACTACTCTCCTCTCTTTGTCCCAAGACGTGCATGCATTTTTTTCCCTTTGGCATTTTCATGTTCCTTAAGTTGGGATACATCTTATGATTTGTGTCTACCTATTTGTTCAAAATTTATTTATTTTTGTCTGCATTGGGTCTCCGTTGCTGCGCGCAGGCTTTCTCTAGGGGCCGTGAGCGGGGGCTACTCTTTGTTGCGGTGCGCGGGCTTCTCATTGTGGTGGCTTCTCTTGTTGCGGAACAAGGGCTCTAGGCACGTGGGCTTCAGTAGTTGCGGCACGTGGGCTCAGTAGTTGTGGCTCACGAGCTCTAGAGCTCAAGCTCAGTAGTTGTGGCGCACGGGCTTAGTTTCTCTGCGGCATGTGGGATCTTCCCAGACCAGGGATTGAACCCGTGTCCCCTGCATTGGCGGGCAGATTCTTAACCACTGCGTCACCAGGGAAGTCCCTCTACCTATTTATTTTATGTTGACATATGTGTCGTCCTCCCCCCCCCCACAAATGGCAGCTTGTTTTAAATCAGTGGCACTTTAGATCTAGGAATTAGGGTGTGTTTTTCACTGCTTGCCACCTTCATGCTCTAATCAAAGCCATCAGGGTCTCAGGCCTGCCGTCTCTGCTTCCATGTTTGTCCTCAGTAGCGAGAGGGCTCCTTCTCAAACCAGACCAGGTTGTGGCACTCCAGCAACTTCCCATCCCTGGACGCTCAAACCCAAAATACTTGTCTTGGCCTCCACTCCAGCTTCCTCCACAGCTGCGTGCCCTCAAGTACGCTGTGCTCCAGTCTTTTGATGTTCCTGAGCCCTGCCGAGCTCTGTGCTGCCTCAGGCCTTTTGCACTTTCCTCGGGGAGCCTCACGCTGGCTCAAATCGCATTTCCTTAGAGAGGCCTTTCCTGACCACCTCCTGTGGCCCTCTGGGCTCCCTGCCCAGCTCTTTTCTTCCAGCAACTGGTACACCCTGACCTCATGTTACATAACAGATTCTTTGCCCATGTTCCCCTTGAGCGTGAGCAGGCCCAGTCGGGGGAGGGGGGGCTTGGCTATTGTATCCCAGCACCTGGATCACCGCCCAGCATGCTGCTGTCACACCTAGGTCTTTCTGTTCATCATCGAGCCCAGCCCCTAGCACAGGCCTGGCATATCAAGGGCTCTGTTTGCTCAGCAGATGAAGAACAGGAACTTCTCAGTCAGCAGAAAAGGCTCTTGGGGGGGTTCCAGATGACCTCCACATGTGGTTGAGTCCTTTGCAGGTCTCTGTGTAGCAAGCACGTCCTAGCTCTCCTTGGGCACCGGACACTGTTTCCAGGGCTCTGTGAGTTCCCTGGCCTGGGCCCGGCGTCTCCGAGGAGCACAGGGAACAGGATTGCCCTGCAGTAGGTGGCCGCAGCCATCCTTGGGTAGAGCCCTCTGGCTCATGTACTAGAAGGTCTGATGGGCTTGCTCAGAGCTCCTCTGGGCCATGTAGAGCCTTGGAAGACGGGCGGCGCCTGGGCCTGAGACTGGACTGGGAGGTGGGGTCTGGGTCTCCCACCCTGACTGGGTAATGCCTGCCACGCTGTATGCTCTTGGGGACCTGCATGGGGGTGAGCAAGTAAGCAACACCAGGCCTTGGGGACCAGGTCCCAAGTCACTGCTTTCAGAAAAACAGTGGAGTGGTGCCTAATGGGCTAGTCAGCTGGAAGATCCTTACAGATATTTTTGATACTAGATCACTGTGAGACTTTGGGCCAGTAACTGGGAAGGAGTTCCCAGAATTGGGATTTTTTTTTTTTGCTTTAACAAAACTCTGTCCATTCTCATCTGCTTATTTATGTGAACTGGGTTTCTTAGTGTTTACTTTAAAAAAAAGAAAATAAAGAAATGTCAGAATAAAAGCTGTAGCTCATTCTAGCAATAAGAAATATTCGCCTTGGCTACATGAACTAATTGCGAAAAAGGGCGCTTCCATCCCACTGAGAGAGGCAGTGCCAATAACTTACTGTTTATGGTTAATGTTTAGTAACAGTTGTTGATGATTTATATTTATGATGTATGTTTAGCAGATATCGTAATGATAACTCATCCTGAAGGATGTTCTCTTTACACGTAGAGCCTTAGGTCCTGAAAATGTTTTTAAGAAATTTAATTTCAATTTGAGGAATAGGTAGGATGCTCAGTAATAACCTTCAGTCACAAGCGTGTATTTGGATACAATTCCATGGGGGAGGGGAACAGGAACAGAATTCAACTTCAAGGCAAAAAAGGAGCAAATATTAAAGAGCTTGTTTATAGCTTTTTCCTTTTAAAGGAAATGATGGTAGGTATGATATTAAGTATTTAGACTCTGGTGAGATTTAACAGAGCCCCGTAAATGTTTGCATAAAATTTGCAATATCTACAGTTGGCCAGAAGTGACATCTTTTGCAACTATTCAAGCTCAGGTAAAAAATATTAGGTGTCGGGCTTCCCTGGTGGCGCAGTGGTTGAGAGTCCGCCTGCCGATGCAGGGGACACGGGTTCGTGCCCCGGTCCGGGAGGATCCCACGTGCCGCGGAGCGGCTGGGCCCGTGAGCCATGGCCGCTGAGCCTGCGCGTCCGGAGCCTGTGCTCCGCAACGGGAGAGGCCACAACAGTGAGAGGCCCACGTACCGCAAAAAAAACAACAACAAAAAAACCCCACAAAATATTAGGTGTCAACTTAAGAATCTTTTTTTGGGGGGGGGGGGACATGCAATTTGCAAAATTATTTTAGGGATACATGACCAAAAAGCGTTCGAAGAGCGCTGAGTTTGCTCGCTTACAGATGTTTTCATGTGATCCCAGGGAGGAGGGGTGGTGTTTTTCAGTGAGCTGGATCTCTTTGGGGATGTTCAATGGGCATTTCAGCCTCAACATTGTCCAAAACTGAGGCTGCATTCCCCACCACCAACCTGTGCTGCCCCCCAACCCCTGCCGGTGAATGGCAGTTCCAGTCTTCTCATCACCAGGCCCCCGGCTGTTTGACTCAGCTCTTCCCCTCACACCTCACGTCCAGCAGTCAGCAAGTCCGGTACCTCTGCCTTCAGAATACATGTGGCATATAAGCACTTCTTATCGGTACTGCTGCCATCACCCGGCCCGGGCCAGGGACTGGCAGGCTTTACCCGTGAAGGGCCACATGATGAATATCTTAGGCTTTGCAGGCCATACAATCTCTGTGACAGCTTCTCAACTCTGCCGCTGTCACAAAAGCAGCCCTAGACAATACGTCAACCAGTGAGCGTGACCGTGTTCCAATGCAACTTTGTTTGTGGGTGCTGAAATTTGAATTTTGTATGATTCCTATGTGCCATAAAATAGGCTTCCGATTTTTTCCAACTGTTTAAAAATGTAAAAACCATCTTAGCTTGTACAAAAACAGGTGGTGGCCCAGATTGGGCCTGTAGGCCACAGTTTGCTGACCCCTTGGTCTAAGCCATCCTTTATCTTGATAACGTCTTTTTCTAAAATAAATAAATAAATTTATTTATTTATTTATGGCTGCGTTGGGTCTTCGTTGCTGTGTGTGGGCTTTTCTCTAGTTGCAGCGAGCGGGGGCTACTCTTCGTTGCAGTGCACGGGCTTCTCATTGTGGTGGCTTCTCTTGTTGCGGAGCACGGGCTCTAGGAGCGCAGGCTTCAGTAGTTGTGGCGCACGGGCTTAGTTGCTCCGTGGCATGTGGGATCGTCCCAGACCAGGGCTCGAACCCGTGTCTTCTGCATTGACAGGTGGATTCTCAACCACTGTGCCACCAGGGAAGCCCCTATCTTGATAACTTGTTATTGGTGTTCCTGCTTCCATCCTTATTCCCCTATAGTCCAGAGGGATCCTTTAAGAACCCAAGCCAGGTCACATCCCTCCTCTGCCCAGAACCCTCTGTGGCTCCCACCTCACTCAGAGTAGAAGCCACAGTCCTCACCTGGCCCAGGAGACCCTGTATGACCCATCACCTCCCTGCCCTCACCTCCTTCTTTCTTCCTACCCACCCTGCCCCCAGCCACAGGGGCCTCGGCTCTGTTGCTTGAGCACACCAAGCATGCTGCACCTCAGGGCCTTTGCACAGGCCATTCCTCTGCCTACATGCTCTCAGATCTCTCAACTGCCCTTTCCTTAATTAACGGCCTTCAGGGCTTGGCTCAACATCCCCTCAGGGAGGCCTTTCTTTTTTTTTTTTTTTTTGCGGTACGCGGGCCTCTCACTGTTGTGGTCTCTCCCGTTGCGGAGCACAGGCTCCGGACGCGCAGGCTCAGCGGCCATGGCTCACGGGCCCAGCCGCTCCGCGGCATGTGGGATCCTCCCGGACCAGGGCATGAACCCGCGTCCCCTGCATCGGCAGGCGGACTCTCAACCACTGCGCCACCAGGGAAGCCCGAGGGAGGCCTTTCTTGACCACTTTACACGAAGCTGCCAGCTCCCTTCACCTGTCCCTCCCTGTCCCCTTTTCCTGATTTGTTTTTCCCATGGCACATATCGTGTGTGACTATTTTATTGTCTTTGTTCCCTGTGAAAATGCCAGTTCCATATGGGCAAGGATTTTTTTTCTCTCCTTCCAGGGCCGAACCCCCAGAGTCCTTCCCAGTGCCTGGCATGTAGCAGGTATTCAGTCACTGTTTATGCAGTGAATGAGTGAGCCTCAGTGTCCTCACCTGGAGAAGGGGATTCATAGGAAAGGAGATAATTTGTGTCGAGGACTTGCCTCCCTGCCTGCACGTTGTGAGCGTGCAGGAGGTGGTAGCTGCTGCTGCGGGTAGAAGGCTGGCCACCTGGGTCCCATGCAAGCGGCACTCCCCCGGTGTAGACTGACCTGCCTGCTGCAACCTGGGCTGGGCGTGCTGGGTGCGTAGGTCGGCCTGGATGAGCGCCTTCTGCTGCTCCGGTCAGCCTGTGTCCGCAGAGCTCAGCCTCACCACCTCTTCCAGCTTTGACAGTGCCTTCCTGCCCAGAGATGGAGAGAGACCGGATGTGGTCACCAACCTTGACCCGGCCAGGGGTGCAGGGGTGCAGATCTGGGCCATCTTCCGGGGGTCTGGGGCTAGGGGCAGCCCTGGAGGAAGAGCGTTCAGTTCTAAGGAGCAAAAGCAGGCAGGGCCCTGCCCCTGGAGCTTGTAACTCATGTGTCCTCGGGGCTCCTGAGCCTTGGCTGCCTCGTCTGTAAAGTGGGGTGACAATGCAAACCTAGTAGGCCAGCATGAGCTGGGGGAGGCTGGCTGCTGGCACCCTGCTGGCTGGTGCTGGGGAAGGGAGCAGGGATGGGGTACAGAGCGACCAAGGGGGTTGGCTGAGGCTCCGCTGGAAGGGTCTGGGAGGGCACGTCAGTCAGTGTCCGTCAGCTGTGGTAAGGGTTTTGGGCATCATCGAAAGGGCAGGACCCTGTTTGAGGAAGGCAGTCCGGGTTGAGTTGGCCACCTCCATCTGTCACCTGGGAGCTTTTGAAGCTGTGGATGCCTGGCCCTCCATCAGAGATCCCGATCTCCTTGTCTGAGTTGTCCAGGCCAGGGCTCTTCCGGTGGGTTTCATAAGCAGGCAGGGTTCAGGACCACTAGGCGGGGTTCTTAGCCACATCCGCCACGGGAATCATCTCTGTCAGGTCCTCTTACAAACATTCCCATTTACCAGATGGAGAAGACAGGGCTCAGGCAGGGAGGTTGGTCTGACTTTGGCCTCTGCAGCACGGCCTCTCGCTCAGGGTTGGGGGAACCCCCCCACCCCTATGGCACTGGTTTTCCAGGCTCATTGGTGGCTTTAGCCTGGGGCAGGAAACCATGCAGGAAGTGTCGAGAGAGCTGCTAATCTTGCCTGAGCCCCTCTGGGTGGTATCGGGGTGACAGGCCTTTCGCCCTTGGTATGGCCAGACTCTGCTGGGGCCAAGGGAGGCTGGGGCCCGGGGGCAAGCAGGCTCAGCCTGTCAAGGGAGCTCCTTGTGGAGGTGACATGTTCTGCATTGTCCAGGCCTCTGGAGACTAGGTGTGCTGGAGTTGTAATGTCAGCAGGGAAGCGGGGAGGGGGGTGGGGCTGCCTTCCAGATAATTGGGTCCAGGGTTTGTTCCTCCTTGTTTTCTGTTAGCATTTGGCCCTGTTCTCCAGAGTGGAGGAGGTATTGCTTTGTGACACGGAGCAGTGAGAGACTTTGGGCCCAGGTAGGCGGGGTCGGTGCTGGCTCTGGTACTTCCTTGGGCTACGTGCCTTGGGCAAGGGCCCCCTGGTTTCCGAGCCCTGGTTTTCTGAGCCGCCTAACTGGGGTCACAGTCCTTAGCTTACAGGCGCAGGTGAGGCTAGGTGAGTTGTGCAGGTAAAGGTCTTAGCACAGTTCTTGGCCCAAAGTTAGCATCTGATAGACGATACTAGTGACGGCACTTCCAATGGAATAGGCCCTTGCAGCCCAGCTCTGTCCAGGACAGCGCCCCCTGGAGGCCCCAGAGGCCGGTAACTGCCCAGGGAGGTGTGTGGGCTGTGGGCACCAGCAAACAGCTGGTCAAAGAGCATGGCCCTCTCAGGCCCAAGACCCTGCTGTGTTGGCCCAGCATCTCCTTCATCTTGGGCCTCCTGTGGTCACAGCAACCAGCCGGGGCACCCGAGCACCCGAAGAATGTCTTTCAAGGCTGGATGCTACTGGGCTGCCTGGGGCTCTGCCAGCTTCTCCTGGCCCCAGATCCCAGAGCCTGGGGACATTGGCATTCAGACCCTGCCACTTCTCCTCTGGCTACCAGGGGTGGGAGGCAGGAGCCGGCTGGTTGAGGACCTGGGAGTGGGTGGTCAGTCTCTCTCTTGCCCCTTCTCCCCTGGGCAACATTCCCCCACCCCCCAACCACTGTGGCACCTCAGGGAGGCTGTGCAGTCCCCCCAGGAGAAATGGGGTCATGAGTGAGGCCACTGGGGAAGGAGGTATTTCTGGCCGAGCAGGTGTGGCCTGTGCTGGCGTCCTGGCAGGTCTTCTCAGCTGCCCTGGCAAGAGTAGTGTGACTTCGATATTTCTGGAAAGTGGAAGGGAGAGGGAGCTGAAAGTGCTGAGCCGCGGAGTGTAGGTGAACATGCTCAAGCCTCTGCATTTGTGAAGCGGCTGAGCCAGTCTGGCATGTGCTGCTCAAGGCCAGGCCTCCGTCCTCTCGTGCCCCGTGTGGGCGCTCTGGGGGCCGAGAGTGCCCGGGTCGGCCGGCTGACGGACCTGTTGGGCCCTCTGCATCTTTGCCTGGAGTTCTAGGTTGCACTGAGCAGGGCTTGTACCCTCAGCTAGGCCTCTTGTGCCCCCGCCTCGGGAGATGTCACCCACCGGAGCCCACACTCCCCTGCAGGCACTCACTGGGTTGTGCCAGGCTGCCCAGCACAAGGCATCCCGGTTGAAGAGCCCTTTTCTGGCAGGCAGACCCCATGGGGTCCCAGCGAGCCTGCTCTAGGCAGGGTGCGCTGTACTGCACCCTCACTGCGTGGGGGCCTCTGCGGGGCGCGCTGGCTGGGGGTGCAGCCCCAGAGGCCGGTGTGTGGTGGGGGTCTGGGCTCAGGAGTTTACTGCTGCGTGAGCTGCGTGCACTCCTCACCCCTTGGAACTCAGCTTCCCCATCTGTGAAATGGAGTTAATGGCTCCAGCTCCCTCGGCTGCCGTGGGGATTGAAAGGAGAGGGTGAGGAGAGGCATTTGGGAAGCAGCTGCGGTTCTAACCCATACCCATTGGGCAGGTTCCATCTTAGGACGCACGGAAGCGGGAGGTGGTGAGGGTGACCAGGAGTCCAAGCTGACTCTCAGGCCTGTGCCCGCCCCTGTCCCAGGCCCGGGGGTGTAGACTCTGCCATGAGGCCACTGCGTCTCGTTTACAGGTGGGAGGGGCCTGAGGAACACTGGGCCTGGCTGTGTTTATGAAAATGGGGAAACTGAAGCTTGAGAGGGGCCCAGGCTCCTGGCTTGGGAGGCTTTCTGGGCACTGGTGCCTGGGCCCCGGGTGCCCCGCCTGTGCAGCAGCTCCCACAGGGGAGAGCAGCAGTTGCAAACTTGCAGCCTGGGCTCAGGCGGTGCCTACCCTTCCTGCCGCCTTCCTACTTGGTGCTTCTCCCTTCTGAGGCTCAGGTCAGAACCTCAGACCCACCCCTGCCCCCTATCCCCACATCCAAACCATCAGCACATCTTGTCACTTCCATCTTCATAGTCTGTCCACTTCTCACCCACTCCATGGCCATCTCCCTACTCCTGCCCTCATCATTGCTTCTGCCCTGGTCTCCCATTTCCCACGGGGCTGCCTAGGAACAGCTGAGTCAGGTCACATCCTTCCTCTGCTCAAGAACCCTCCATGGCTCCCACCTCACTCAGCGTAAAAGCCAGAGTCCTCCCTGTGGCCCACAATCCCCTGCAAGATCTGCCCCATCACTTCCCTGTTTGTGTCTTCCTGCTCTCCCCCTCCACACTCTGCTCCTGCCACAGTGGTCTGCTGCTTAAACATGCCAGGCACAGTCCAGTCTCAGGGCCTTTGCAGTGGCTGTTCCCTCTGCCTGGAACGCATTTCCCCTGGATGTATGCACGACTTGTTCCCTCAGTTCCACTGGCCTTTTTAGATGCCCCTTCCTCAGGGAGGCCTTCCTTGACCGCTCTGTCTAAAACGGCCATACTCCCCCACCCCACCCCTGCCACCTTTCTCTTTTTGTCTCCACAGCTCTTGGTGCAAAACATGCCACTATTTATTGTGTGTCCCTACCCACCCCCAGCCCACGCCTGGAATGCAGCTTCTGTGAAGGCAGGGGTTTGTTCACTGCAGTGCCCAGGGGAAAAGGGGAGGCAGGAAAGGATGAATGCATGAAGGAAGGAGCGTGAGGCAGTGGCTCCCCGAGGCCTCTTGGCTGGTGAGTGGCAGAGCCAGAGTTAGTGTTCACTCTCTTGCTCCCATCCCGCACCAGATGTGCCCGGTTCATTCACCTGGAGCTCCAGCTGCTGTGCACACCCTTCCAGCTGGTGGGAGCAGAGGCCGCGGCCACAAGGGGGCAGTGGAGAGCGGGGCAGTCTCGGCGGCTGCCGCCCCGGCTGTGGCGGTGATGAACTACAGTAGGGACGCTCGCCACAGCCCAGCCTCTGCCATCCGCACGTGTCTTGCTATTGTTAGGGTTCAGGCTCACTGTCATCAGCTCCTTGCATCACCTCTCTGACCTTGGTGTGGTTGGGCCCCTTCATGATCGTGGTGAGGACTCGGGGAGGAGGAGGGGCCTGGCTCCCTGTGCGTCTGCCACTTCTATTTCGCTAGTATCGGTCTGATAACATTTATTCTTTATAAGAATTATCCTAGACTGGACATGTTTGTGTACTTTCTCAGGGAGGCCTTCCCTGACCACTCTGTCTAAAATGGCCATCCTCCCAACTCCTGACCCCCCCGCCCCCCGTTCTCTGTCTTTCCCCACAATTCTTGGTGCAGAACGTGCCGCTGTTCTCTGTTCCGGCACCCCCGGGCACTAGCACCCCCCGCCCCGGACCTCACACAGACCAGAATGGTGGTTGTTATTATGTGTAAATCTTACAGTGACCCTGTGAGATAGCAGGTGGGGGCAGCCCACTTTGTAGATAAGGAAATGGAGGCTCAGAGAGGTTGGGTTACTCGTCCAGGGCCACACAGCCAGGAAATAGGTGAGTCTTTTTGACCTCAGAGCCTCCTTGTGAGGGGCCGCTGTGCCTGTGTTGCTGCCGCCTCCAAGGGCCCAGGGTGTGTGGAGCCTGTCAGTGTGGAGCCTCTTCTGTGTTGGGGATGCTGGTGAAGAGAGACAGGGTTCCCTAGAAGCCAGAGCTGGCCTACCAGAGACCCTTTCCGTTGGTGAGCAGTGCCCCGCTCCTTGGAGGAGGGTCTGGCAGCCAGAATGCTGGGCTGCACAGGGTCACCGGAGCTGGGTGGGTGTGTCTGCAGGCCTCACAGAGGCTTCCCTGGAGCGAGGCCGCCGGCCCAGGCTAGGGAAAGCCCTCCTGCAGCAGCTCCTGCACTGGGGCGCCCACCTCTGCTCTGGGGTCTGGTGTGGTGGGCAGGCCCCCATCCCCCCAAGTGTGGTGAAGGAGGAGTGAGGGAAAGGCCGTGGCTCAGAGGGTGGTGGGGTGGGGGCTTTGAGGCAAGGTGCCTCCCGCAGGTGCTTATGGAGAACAGCTCCTCGCCAGGCTCTGTCCTGGGTGCTGGGAAGTGACTGAGGACGGGACAGTCCCTGCCCTCTGGAGCTGACCATCCAGTGGGAGGCAGACGGTAAATGTCTGGGTTGCTATTTTAAGTTGACAGTCAGGAAGGGCCT
This sequence comes from Orcinus orca, assembly GCF_937001465.1. Classification (NCBI taxonomy): domain Eukaryota; kingdom Metazoa; phylum Chordata; class Mammalia; order Artiodactyla; family Delphinidae; genus Orcinus; species Orcinus orca. The sequence continues at coordinate 8,303,432 of NC_064561.1, read as the reverse complement.
CACTGACGAGGTTAGGGAGGAGCCCTGCGGGGTCTGGGGGAGAGCGATTCAGGCAGTGAGAACAGCATGTGCAAAGGCCCTTAGCCTCTCCTACTCTTTTTTTTTTTGCGGTACGCGGGCCTCTCACTGTTGTGGCCTCTCCCGTTGCGGAGCACAGCCTCCGGACACGCGGGCTCAGTGGCCATGGCTCACGGGCCCAGCCGCTCCGCGGCACATGGGATCTTCCCGGACCGGGGCACGAACCCGTGTCCCCTGCATCGGCAGGCGGACCCTCAACCACTACACCACCAGGGAAGCCCTCTCCTACTCTTGAGCCCTGGTTTTCTCATCTGCCACGTGGGGACCATCCCAGGAGCCTTGTCTCCCTGAGGCTCTGGGCACCCATGCTAGCTTGAAACAGGTGCTCAGAAAGTGGGCACCCCCCTTTCTACTATGGCTACCTTGATCAGCACCATATTTATTCCCATGAAGGCAGTGAAGCGTGTGGGCCCTGCTGCCCGGCAGTAGCTCTGGGTACTCCCCTCTGGGTGGGGCAGGGCTGCAGCCTGCGGGGTGGGCTGTGCCCTGCCCCTTGTCCAGCCCTGACCTCATAGTGCCATGAGTTGCCCTTGGCTGGGCCCTGGAATCTGGGGCCTCTGGGTGAGAATTCCTCCCAGGCTGGGGAACTGTCATCGTAGAGCCAGCGTCCTGTGCCCCAGGCCAGGGCTCCTGCCTGTCCTTGCCCTCTGTCTGGCCACTGTGCCTGAGGCTTTGGGGCCACACCCCCTGCCTGTGGCCAGTGCCCGGACTTCAAGTCAGTGACACCCTCACGGGCTTTGCTTCATTCATCCTTCGAACATATCACCGCCCCCTTGTCCCCCCAGCCCCTTCCCTCCACGGGGACAGGAAGAGCTGTCCCCGGCTCCTTCAGAAAGTCCCACCACTCACTCCTCCCCTGCCCCTTGCCTGCCTTCTCTCTGGGGTAGGGCCTGAGCCTGCTACCTCCCCTTCTGTGCTCAGGACCCCTGCCTGGGGCTCTGCCCAGCAGCCACCTGTGCCCCTCACCCCAGTCCTGGGCCTATCCTGGGCCCCCACCCCAGGCTGGCCTCAGGCCCGGGCAGGCTCAGGGGTGTGTGAGTGTGTGTGACAAGCGTAGGGACGGGAGTGTGCTGGGGCGCAGAGCAGGGCGGGGTGGGGAGTAGGGGGTAAGCTCAGGGACTGAAGATTGGGAAGTGCGTGATGGGCTCCCCCATATTTAGGCCCTCATCGGGTGGGGTGGAGGTGTGGGTAGCCTCTGCTGCTCCCTGCCCCTCGGCCTTTTCTCTCTATGGGTAATTGGGACCGGTTTGCTAGCCCCACCCTTTAAAAGAAAAGATTTATTGAGGTAAAATTCACGTGACGTACAATTAGCCATTTAAAAGGGAATTTAATTCACAGTGTTGTGCAACCCCCGTCTCTGTCTAGTTCCACAACTTTTTCATCACCCCAAAAGGAGACCCAGTCCCCATTAGTTGCCACTCCCATCTCCCCTCACCCCATCCTTGGCAGCCACCAGTCTGCTTTCTGTCTCCTTCCATTTACCTATTTGGGGCATTTCACATAAACACGTGACCCCTTTGTACCTGGCTTCTCTCACCTAAATATATATATATATATATATATATGTGTGTGTATATATATATATAAAATTTTTATTTATTTTTTATTTATTTTTCTTCCCACTTGGGTTTTAAAATTTAAACATTTTCTTTTCTGAAATAATTAGAGAGGCACAGGCAGTTGTACGATGGTAGAGAGGCCCCGTGGCTCCCCCCGGCACCGCATCCCCACCCCCTTGCCCTGCCCAGGGCCTTTCAGACCTCTCCTGTGGTGGAGATTTGGGGACAGGAAATGGGAAATGAGGACCAAACCTGTCGCAGCGGCCTTGAGCTGGGGCAGCCCACTCCCCAGTGGCCCCGGGGCCTTGAGTGCTGCCGCACGGGCCGGGCTTACCTCTGTGAGGGCGCCGCTGCTCCTCTGCAGCCTCGGGCTGGCCTGGGTGTGTTGGTGGCGGTGGCAGCCGTAGCAGCTGCAGCAGCGGCTGCTGGGAGGGTGGCCCCTGTCCTGGCCGTCCCCTCCCGCTGCCCAGCTTCCTTTCCCAGCAGCCAGTCGGGGCCCCGACGTCCCATACTCTCCTCCTGGGTTCTGGTCTGGTGCCCAGGTTGGGGGGAGAGGGTAGGGTTTCAGCCCTCCCCCAGCAGCTGGCCAGCAGGGAGAGGGGCTGGTTGTATTTTAAGCTGTGAGTGGTTCAGCAGGAACTCGGAGGCCTGCTCTCCCAATAGACGTGGTGCAGCCTTCCTGCGGACCACACGAGCTCCGAAGGCATGTGGGCACTGCCCGCCTGGGACCCAGGAACTATTAATATACCTGCCGCCACAGGGCAGCAGGCCCTTTGCCTGCTCGGGGCGGTGCTATCCTCGCCTTTTTGGGCACATTCTGCCTGTACCCCTTCCCTCTTCCGAGTCCCCTTGGTGGGGCCAGACACTCGGGGTAGTGTGAGCAGCACCCTCTTTCTGGCCCTTCTGTCTGGCCTTGTTATCCCCATGACTCAGAGGGGTTCAGTAACCTGCCCCCCAAGGCCACGTGGCCAGGCAGAGCCCCCAGTTGACAGCAGGCGCACTCTCTAGCGTGGTAACAGTAGCATCGGCCAGGAATTCTTGGGCTCTGGGCTGTCTCCTGCCCTCCGTCCATGACGTGGGGTGGGTAGAGCATAGGTGGGCAAACAGGCCAGTGTGCTGCAGCGACCCCTTGGCCAATAGGGGAGCCGGGATCTGAACCCAGGCCCATCCCCTTCCCTTCATCGCAGGCGCCCAGGGTCCTGTCAAGCCTGTCCTCACAGCCTGAGGTTTGGGGAGCACTTCCCATCTGTCAGGTACCACGCCAGCCCCTCGAGGTACACACTTTCCTACCTGCCTCCGGCCTGAGGCTCAGAGAGAAGTGACAACCCCAGAGTCACCCAGTGACAGCGTGGCAGGGCCGGATTCAGTCCTGTGTGCTGCCCACCACGCCCCCTGCCTCTCCCACTGGTGGTGGAGTGTGTGTGAGGGGAGCCCTTTCCTCCTGGGGGGCGTGGCCCTAGGTGGGTGGGCGTGCCCTCAGAGAGCCCTGTCTGGGGCCCTGCCCTGGGGCTCTAAGATCTGCTCCTTTTCTCCATGCTGTCTCTGACTGAGGGCCTGCCAGGCGGGAAGGGTCCTCAGCACCTGCTGCCCAGTGGCCGACTTGGGGTCAGACCCAGCCCTGCCTGCCATGTCCCCATGTCTAATAAGATCTGCATCAAGCCCTACACTGGGGCCCTCAGGCCTGCGTGGTGGGCTCGGGCCCTACTGGGCCTCACTCCAGCTCCACCAGCAGTTCACACCATTCTCAGCTGGCCCAGGTGGCTTCTCGGACCCGCTTAGGATGGGTGGGTCACGTCCCCCTGGGGGCTTCCTCCCTCCCAGCACTGCCCCTTTGCACCACTGGTCCCACCACTGCCTGGGGCTCAGGGAGAGTGGAGTGGGGTGGGGGTGCCCAGGCTGTCTGCCCTGGGCTTTGGGGGGCTCAGGGCCTGGACGAGGGTGCTATGTTGGGCTGACATGGTGGGAAGACTGCCCTGGAGGTGGCCTTGAACAAGGCCTGGGTGGACCTAGTGAGAACTGGGTGGAGAGGGAGGCCGGGGAGGTGTGAGCCAAGGTCTTGGCCTAGGCTGGGGGCGCTTGCTGGAAACTTCCTGGTTTCCTGACCCGTTCCACACTTAGAGGCTCTCTGCACCAATAACGCCGGAATCTGTCACCTCCCTGGGAACACAGACGCACAAGGAGAATAATCCGGAGTGTCTCTTACAGCTCAGAAGGGGAAATGGATGATCTATCTCGCGGATTCTCAAAATAGCTGGGATTTCTCCAAGCCCAGTGAACTCTGTGCGCCTGAGCTGGGGCCTGGGCGGCCCGTTGGCCTCTCACCCTGCTCCTGGTGACAGGCCCTTGCTCTGCACTGGGCAGGGAGGCCAGGAGGCACCTCCATGCCTCTTCTGGGGATCTCCCTTCCCCCCGTGCTGTTGGGGGTCCGTGTCCCCTCGAAAGCCTTACAGTCAGGGCAACTCAGCCCTTGGAGGGCTGCCCCCAGGTGCCCCCTCCCAGGAGGTCTGTGGCATGGCTCCTGGGGGGCTCAGTGTGGGGCAGTTATATATTTAGTTGGGCCGTGGCTGTTGGGCCACTCGGGTTACATCTGCACAGAAGCTGGCGGAGCCAAGGCAGGCCCGGGCTGCCTTCCAGCACCGCGGCAGAATTTGATCTCGCCGGCCCGGCCCAGAGCACTTCGCGTGGGGAGGTCTGTGGTGGGGGCTGACGGCCGGCAGCTGGGGCCTCTGGCTGCAGCGGGCAGAGCGGGGCAGGCATGGACCTGAGCGTGAGCGTGGTGGCCCGGGAGACCAGCCAGGGCCTTGGCCCCGTCTTTGGCCTCAATGGCCTCCCCCGGCCCATGCCCCCCAAGACGATCAAGAAACCTAAAAAGGCCGTTCTCTTCTTTGAGGTGGAGATTCTGGACGCAAAGACCCGGGAGAAGCTGTGCTTCCTGGACAAGGTAGGACTGTGGTGCAGACTGTGCTGGCCCGAGGGTGCTGGGCCTGCGACCAGGGAGATGGGAGTGCCCCTCCACCTGGGTCCTGACACCCAGCCCCTGCCCTTCAGGGTGTGCAGGAGGCGTACTGTCCCTGGGCCTGCCCCAGCCGGCTTGCCGCTCAGGGTAGAGCACCCTGGCCCCTGGGTGTGGCCGGGAGCTGGCCTCCCAGTGTGAGAGGAGGTGAAGCAGCCTCAGTGGACCCTGCATGGCTCTGGGGCCTGGGAAGGAGGTGGAGTCCTGAGACCGGCCCCACTCCGAGGCCAGGCCAGGGGAAGGGGTTTGTCCCATCCCAGGGAGGTCTGGAACAGGTTGAGGGCCTTTTCTCTGGGGGGAGTTGCGGCTGGGGGTGGAGAGGAGAGGCGAGGTGGGCCTGGCTTCCCATGCTCACACCATCTCCCAGCCAGTCCAGGGGTGACCTGGCTGCCTGGTTAAAATGGCCCTCAGGCCCATGGCTGCCTTGTCGGCTCCCTCCTCCCATAGCAGTTGCCTGGGACCCCAGTCCATCCCACCTCACCAAGAGGGATTCTGGGTCCCGGGCTCCCCACCCACGGCTTACTGGTGCCTGGCCTGTGTTTCCCCCAGGTGGAGCCCCAAGCCACCATTGCTGAGATCAAGAACCTTTTCACCAAGAGCCGTAAGTCCAGGGCCCAGCCACACTGCCCCCGCGACCCCTCTGGGCAGGGGCCTCTAGGTAGGACCCTGTCCTACATGCCTCTCCCTCAAGGGCCTGCAGAGATAACCCCAGTGTGGCCCAGGCTTCTCTGGGCTTGCCTGGGGCACCCGCCCCCGTGTGGCCATCAACAGGAACACCCTTGCTGGGCTTTGGGAAGGACAACATCCCGCTTTGCCTGCTCTTCCGGTCTGCGTCCTGGAGCCACACAAACTTCAGAGATCTTGCCCGGGGGCCGGAGGAGCTGTAGGGACCCTGGGCCCCATCAGGCTGTGTGCTGTGACACCCTACTCTCCCTACAGATCCACAGTGGTACCCCGCCCGCCAGTCCCTCCGCCTGGACCCCAGTGAGTACAGCTGTCTGCTTGGCTGTCCCCGGGCTCCTGGGTGGCCCTGGGCGAAGGCCCAGGCAGGCCCTGAGCCCTGGCCCGACTCTCCGCAGAGGGCAAGTCCCTGAAGGATGAGGATGTTCTGCAGAAGCTGCCCGTGGGCACCACGGCCACCCTCTACTTCCGGGACCTGGGGGCCCAGATCAGCTGGGTAACGGTGCGTGCAGACCCCTCTCCCAGCAGCCTCGTCTCCCATCTGCCACGTTGGGGTGACTCACCTCTCCCCTCCCCAGGTCTTCCTGACAGAGTACGCCGGGCCCCTTTTCATCTATCTGCTCTTCTACTTTCGGGTGCCCTTCATCTATGGCCACAAATATGACTTCACGTCCAGTCGGCACACGGTGGTACAGTGAGTGGGGCCGGGTGGGAGGAGGTGGCAGGGGGAGGGGAAGGCCTGCGGACCTGCCCCCGCTGAACTGGCTCCCCCGCCCCCAGCCTTGCCTGCATCTGCCACTCATTCCATTACATCAAGCGCCTGCTGGAGACGCTCTTCGTGCACCGCTTCTCCCACGGCACCATGCCGTTGCGCAACATCTTCAAGGTGAGCCCCCAGCTGCCTGTCCAGGTCCTTCACCCCCGGCCCTACCCTCCCTGGTCCCCCTCACCTGGGTCCTGCCCTCCATTGGGCCAGGCTCCATCCCGGCCCTGCTCCCTTTCAGAACTGCACCTACTACTGGGGCTTCGCCGCGTGGATGGCCTATTACATCAACCACCCTCTCTACACACCGCCAAGTAAGTGGCCTCGGACCCTGCTCCCCCTTTGAACACCCCTTCACCCAGGCTCTCCCTTCACGGGCTTCCCTTCTCTGCTTCCTCTTCAGCCTACGGAGCTCAGCAGGTTAAACTGGCGCTCGCCATCTTTGTGGTAAGCGGGCTGGGACGGATGACAGGGTGCGGGGAGTTTTGGGGGCGGCTCCGAGCTGACCCTGCTTCTCTAACAGATCTGCCAGCTCGGCAACTTCTCCATCCACATGGCCCTGCGGGACCTGCGGCCAGCTGGTGAGTGGCCTGCTCCGGGCAGGGGGGATGGCCACCTGGGCAGGCTGAGCCAGCGGGTCTCACTCCTGTCCTGTCCTCCCAGGGTCTAAGACCAGGAAGATCCCATACCCCACCAAGAACCCCTTCACATGGCTCTTCCTGCTGGTGTCTTGTCCCAATTACACCTACGAGGTGAGGGTCTGCCCTCCTCTCCTCTCCCTCCTGGGGCTTGGGGTCCCATGTGGAGGGCTAGCTTCTAGGAGGGGGCGGTGCCTGGCTCCGTAGCTGTTTCTGCAGTTTGAACTTGGAACATTTGGAAATGGAGAGACTGTGGCCTCTGGGGGCCTGGGAGGTGTCCAGCTGGGCTTGTGGCTGTTGGGGACTGAGGGCCAGCTTCATCGTGTAGTGCCCCCTTACTCCAGGCCCCTCTAGCACTGGCGTGTGGTTCCCATCCCCTTACTAGAACAGCTGGGGCTGCCCAGCCCTGCCCGCCTTCACCCTGCCTGCTCTGCCCACAGGTGGGGTCCTGGATTGGCTTTGCCATCATGACACAGTGCCTCCCAGGTGAGCCCGCTGCCCCTTCCCCAGGGGGCCCCGCCCGTCCCTGCTGTGTGCAGCCCTCCCTCCCTGACTCCCCTGTTCCACCCCACAGTGGCCCTCTTCTCCCTGGTGGGCTTCACCCAGATGACCATCTGGGCCAAGGGCAAGCACCGCAGCTACCTGAAGGAGTTCCGAGACTACCCGCCCCTGCGCATGCCCATCATCCCCTTCCTGCTCTGAATGGCATCCCCTCACCCAGGCTCAGCCAGCCAGGCTCGTGTCCCCCCGCCCCAGTGTCATTCTGGGCGAGGAGTGGGAACCACTGCTCTCCAGCGTCTGGAATAAAACCTGCCTGCCCAGCTGGACTCAGACTCAGCGGTGTTTCTTTTGGGGGTCGGTTCGGGAATCAGCACACCAAAGAAAGAGGCGGAGCTTGGGCTGAGGGCCCTGGAGGCTTTTATTTTTTTGACTGGTCTACAGGGTGGTAGGCGGGGCCGCTACAGGGCCACCTCGGGGCCCACGTCACCGGACCCCTGGCCTCTGGCCTCCCTCTGCTCCCGCCTCTTCTTCCGCTGGAGCAGCCGCCGCTCCCGCTCAAACTCCTTCATGCGCTTCACGTAGCTGCAGGCAGAGTACAAGGAGGGAGGGGTAGCCTGGGGAGCTGATGGGACTCTGAGGGGGTCGCAAGTAGGGAAGACCTGCGTGCCTGTGATGTAACTCTGGGGTCTGCCCCCTCCCCTGGGGTGGACACCAGTGAGCCCAGAGCAAGAGCTGGGCCTCCCACCTGAACTAGGCGTGGCCACTCCTGTAGGCACCTCAAAGCAGCCCGCCCCAGCCCACAGCCCCTTTGGGATTCCTCTTTCTACTGAGGTGGGGCCTGGCCGGGTGAGGGCTCGGGGCGGGCGTGGGGCTCACTCGAGGTGCTCGCAGTAGTCCCAGTCGTGCTGCTCGTGCTTGCAGGCCAGGAGGTTGGGGAAGCTGTCGCGCTTGCACTTGAGGAACCGGATGAGGTAGTGGGCGCAGTAGTCCCGCTGCTGGAGCACCAGCTGTGCGTCATTCATCTCCTGCTGAGTGGCCACCATCTCTGCGGGGGGGACGGGTGGGGCTCAGCCAGGGCCAGGAATAGCTTTCTAATTTGCACGAAAGCAACCCCCAACACTGAGGCCCAGATGGGCGGGGTCCCCCTCCCACCATCACCGAGCACCTCGAAATCCACGGTAGATTCTTGCCTCCCCTCCCCCTGGGGTCACTCCCCAGACAGCCCCACCCTGCAGAGGTGTGTGTGTGTCTGTGTGTCTGCCTGGGGGACCTGGATCCCAGCTCTGTCCTCTCAGTGGAGGCATAGCTTCTGCCCGCCTCATAGAAAGCTGAACTAATAATCCTTGTCCTGTTGCCCCACCCACCTGGTAAACCCCACGGGGATGAAATCAACCTTCACTTCAACTGGGGCCCATTTGGGGGCCGTCAGTAATCGTGGGCACACACCCCAGCCCGCGCCTGCTGTGCTGGTGATCCTGAGCTCTGTCCCCACCTAGCACGGGGCACACAGGACCTAGCACGGGGCACACAGGACCTAGCACGGGGCACACAGGACCTAGCCTTCCTGCATCCTCAAGGGAACCCCTGCCCCCCATCTTACCCCATCTTTCTTGGTCCTAGATGCTCCTCCTTTCTCGAACGTTCTCTTCCCGTAGCCCCCCTCTCTGCCACACCCTCCCCAGGTTTCCTCCCATCTCTATGGCTGTCCAAACATTAAGCCTTGGCTTCTGGTGGTTCTTGCTAAGAGCCGTCCACTCATTCTAATTCATGGCTTCCGTCTCCACCCCGTATATCGTTGAGTCCCAGGCCTTGTGTCCACCTGCAGCCCCTGACAGTTTCCATGTCAAGGTGGTACTTCACACCTGATGCTCCAGCATGATGAGTCAGTAGCCAGGATTTATGGAGTACCTACTGTGTGCTAGGTGCTGGGGATATACGAGGGAACATGCCAGGCAAGGATCCCTCCCTGCTCTTGGAGGGAGACACAGAACAAACAGGTAGAGCTAGATGTTGTAGGATGCCTGACAATGCTAAGTATTAGGGAGGAAAATAAGGGAGAGAGAGAGGCAGTGTGGGGAGGTGGGTCACAACTTTAGATGGAGGGGTCCGTCAAAAGGTGGCATACGAAGGTGAGGGAGTGGGTCACACAGACACCCGGGTAAGGCATCCCCAAGAGCGGAACAGCAGGTGCAAAGGCCCTGAAGTGGGAGGTCAGGCGGGATGCCCCAGGGGTTTCGGCCTAAGCATGTGGTGGTCAGCGCTGGAGGGAGGCACAGGGTTGGTTTGGGGAGGTCAGGAGCTCTGTTTCAGGCCTGCTGAGTGCAAGATGCCTGTTAAATGTGGAGTGGAGATGCCAAGCAGGCAGTGAGGTCCATGAGTCTGGGGTTCAGGGTGAAGGCCCAGCTGGAGATAAAAACTCCAGCACTGGTGCACAGCAGCCATTTGAAACCAGAGGACTAGCAAACACCCCCAGGGAGTGGTGGGAGTGGGTGGAGACAGGAGAGACCCACGCAGTGGGGCGCCTTGGCATTTACAAGGCAGGGAGGTGGGCGGGAGCTGTGGGGTCTTGGAACTACGTGAAGAGGGGCTCCCAGGAAGTGGCAGCGACCGGCCGTGCCTGCTGCTGCCATAGTGGAGTTAGACCTGAGAATCTGGGCCACAACTACTGAGCCTGCACGTCTGGAGCCTGTGCTCCACAACAAGAGAGGCCACGATAGCGAGAGGCCCGCGATGAAGAGTGGCCCCCGCTTGCCAAAACTAGAGAAAGCCCTCGCACAGAAACGAAGACCCGACACAGCCAAAAAAAAAAAATTTTTTTTTTAAATTTATTTTATTTATTGGCTGTGTCAGGTCTTCGTTGCTGCACGCGGGCTTCGTCGCGGTGTGCGGGCTTCTCATTGCGGGGGCTTCTCTTGTTGCGGAGCACGGGCTCTAGGCGCGCGGGCTTCAGCAGTTGTGGCTCGCGGGCTCTAGAGCGCGGGCTCAGTAGCTATGGAAGCCCCAGGAGAGGATATTACAACAGCAGAAATAACAGTGTATTTGCATGTTGATGGGAAAACCAACCTTGCAAGAGAGGGAGAGTGGTTGGAGCAGTCCTTGGGTAGGTGAGAGGATGGGATGGAGGGCATCAGAGGGCTCACCTGGAGCAGAGGCTTAGCTAAAGCCGGGGCAGATCATCTGGGCTAACAGGAGAGAAGGTGGAGTCCAGGGTGTGTAGGAAGCAGGGATGAAGGGAGCCCACAAGAGCTCTTTTGGCTGCTTCTATTTTCTTAAGAGGATACAAAGTGACTAGCTGAAAGGAGGTGCTGGGGTCTGAGAGAGAAGGCGTGAGACCATGGTCTAGGAAGGAGCCCGAGAGAGCGAAGGGCCAGGGAATGTGACAGGAAAACAGCAGCATGAAGAGTCAACTGGGGGAGCAATTGGGAGACCAGTCAGGGAGGATGGGTGTTTTTCTCCCACGATGTTCAGCTGCACAGGGACAGGAGCCACGGCTTTAACCAGGGTTCTGGTTAAGCAAGACAGAGGAGGGGATGGGGTGGGGCGGCTCTGGGTGTTTGCAAAACATTAATGGGAAAGCAGGGTGTGAGGGGCAGTGGGAAGGACTGACATGATAAGGAGGTGGGGGTACTGATGGACTGCAGGTGGGGGTACTGATGGACTACAAGGACTCGAGACACCATAGGACCGTACCTCCCAACATTCTCCTAAATCCACACCTCTCTGCACCACCCCATTCCCTTAGGGGTCTCCCTGTCTCCAAGTCGTCGCCCACCTGGCAGCCAACGTGACCTTTTGATAAAGCAAATCTGATCGTGTCCCTCCTCTGCTTTGAAGCACTAGCTCTCCCCTCTCCTTGGTCTCGGTGTGGCCAACTCCTCCGCATCTCCCGCAGGCCTCGCTTCCAGTCAGTCTCCTGAAAGCCCGCCTTGATACTCCCAGGGGCCATCATCAAGATCCGCCAGGTTCCTCTGTCTTCCCTACAGGGCTGTGAGTTCCCCCTTAGTCAGTGCCTGCTGCATCCTCGGTGCCCAACTCGGGACTTGGTCCAGGACTGGCGCTCGATATGCTTGTGATATTAACGAATAAAAAAAGCAACGTGCAGAACAGTATGTGCGGCGTGAGCCCCCCTCGTGTCTTCTCTAGCATACCTAAAAATAGCAGCGACATCTGGACAGAGGTACAATAAGCACATCCCTTCCGCGATAAACCCTCCCATAGTTCCCCACTCACTCCAGGACTAAATCCAACTGCTACCGCCTCATTAGGTCCTGTGTCGCCACTCTCTTTTGCCCCCGGGCTTTTTGTTCAAACAGTGCCTTCTGCCTGGAATGCCTCCACACTCAGGCAGGGTCACGCGCGCCCCCTGGACTCCTCCGGGCCGAGGTCAGGGCTGAACCCAGACACAGTGCATGACGCTCGAGCCCAGCCGACCCCGGGGTTCAGGGGTTCCGGCGCCCACCCCAAACTCCCGCCGGCCGCGCCTGCGCACTGGGACTCACCGCGTTCTTTGCGCCCGGGGAAGCCGTAGTCTGGCGGGAAGGTGGGCATCCGCAGGGGGTCGGGCTCCACCGATGCATCGCCCAGGTAACGCCGACCTAGGTGCGCCCCCATGGTTGCTGTCGCCGCAGGTTCCTGCAGCAGACAGGGTCACCCAGCTCCTACCCGGAAGCACTCCTTGGCCAGCGACGGCTTCCGGGTTGCTCAGGCCGCAGCGGGGATCATAGAGATGAACGACTCCGGAGGACTTCAGGTATCTCTGGCGCCACCTTGCGGTTGGGCTGAGATAGTAAGGTGCGCGCCTCCTACTCTGGTGATCGCCAGAGGGGGCCTCCCTGCTTCTGGAAATCCATCTGGGCAGGAGAGGGTGGACGATGTGAGCCTGGGGCTTCCTCCCACCCTCCCTGGGCGCCTCTGGTCTCCCGAAGCTAGAGCACAAATGAAAATTATTCTTATGTCGTATTTCTAGCTTCTCCCGAAGCTAGAGCACAAATGAAAATTATTCTTATGTCATATTTCAAAAAAGTCTTTATTCTAAAACTTTAGAATTTGTCATAAAAAACCCTTCACAGAGCTGACATAATTAGCAAATATCAAAAGTTTAAATAAAATTATTTAAAATAAGCATTTTAATTAAGTTTAATTTAAATAAGCAAATAAAAGTTATTTATAAACTATTTATAAGCTGAGATTTTAAATAAATCCAATTTAGTACTTTGTAAAAATAAAACGAGCTGTGATTGTAGTATCCCTGTAGTTGCCCCTGTAAAGAATGGGTATTACATTTCACCCCTGTTACATTAAAACTTCTACACATGTATATTTAAAAGTATAATACATTGGTAATACTGCCAAATACTTCTTGGCCCAATGTGCAGCTGTAACAAATGCTGTGTTAATTTGTTACTCTCTCTGGAATCCTGCACATTGGAACACAAAAGAGAAGCCTTTCACTGGGTGCTTGGCCGTGCTGGGAAATGATACTTGGATGCTGCATGATTAGATTTCATTTGACAAGGTGTTGTGGGTTGAATTGTGTCCACCCCCCCTCCCCCAAATAAGTTGAAATTCTAACCCCTGGGAACCTGTGAATATGATCTTATTTGAAAGTAGGGTCTTTGCAGATGTAATCAAGTTAAGATGAGGTCATGATGGACTCGGGTGGGTCCTAATCCAATGACTGATGTCCTTATAAGAGGGAAATTTGGACACAGACATGCACACAGAGCATCACATGATGCTGGAGGCAGAGACTGGAGTGATGCATCTACAAGCATATGAACACCAAGGATCCCAGGCCAGGAGGGATCCTCCCCCAGAGACTTGGGAGTAAGCATGGCCCTGCTCACACCTTATTTTGGACTTGCAGCCTCCAGAACCGTGAGACTATAAATTTTTCTTGTTCTAAGCCACCTAGTTTGTGGTACCTTGTTATGGCAGCCCTAGGAAACAAATACACAAGATAATTTGTCTTTTCTCCTACCTAAACTTGTCTGGTGCTCAAGTCCCCTACACACCCCAAAGCAGCATCTGTTTCCAGCACTGGCAGCGGCACAACCAGAATCACACTCAGACACAGGAGGGCATCAGCCAGAGTGGCGGGGAAGTGCTCCCTGGAGGCCTGAGTGGCATTGATACCGAGAGATGTCATGTTTAGAGTTACGGTTGTTCTATGCCAGCTCCAATCACAGGATATCAGGTGACAGCAGCATCCGGTGTTCTTCAGTAAATTTATTTTGTGTTTGTAATATGTGAGATTCTCTAAAGCAAGCCAGATTCCTCTACTTGGGCCAAGGGGGTTTCCTGCTATTTGAGAGAACAGATGTTCTGGATTAGAACCCTATTTGTGTGGTCTGGGTGAGTGCCTTTAGCTCTTTGTAAAATCGAGATCTCAATTTTAATGTTTTAAGCATTAAATGTGTTAATTATATGAAGTACTTATAGCAGTGCTTAGCACATAGCATTAGATAAGTGTTACTTATTGTTACTACTACATCCCTCTATTATGAATGGCTGTGTCAGAACTTGAGGACACAGAGGTGAACAAGAAGAAAAGAGTGGGGGTGGAGGGTTTCTCTCTCCACTCACACGCGTCCTACGAAGGGCTTTAAATACAATCTGTAGTGGGTTAAACAGTGCTGCCCCCTTAAAAAGGTATGTCCATACCCCAATCCTGGGAACCTGTGAATGTGACCTTATTTGGAAAACGTGCCTTTGCAAATGTAATGAAGGGTATTGAGATGAGATCGTAGGCCAGGTAGGCCTCCAATGCAATAAGTGTTCTTATAAGAGAAAGATGGAGGGAGATTTGACATCAACAGAAGAGGAGACAGAGAAAGAGAGAAGGTCGTGTGAAGACAGAGGCAGAAATTGGAGTGATGCGGCCACAAGCCAAGGAACACCTGGAGCCACCAGAGGCTGAAGGAGGCAAGGAGCAGAATCTCCCCTAGAGCCTTTGGAGGGAGCACAGCTCTGCCGACAACATGATTTCAGACTTCGGGCCTCCAGAACCGTGAGAGAACAAATTTCTGTTGCGTTAAGCCACCCAGTTTGTGGTCATTTGTCGAGCAGCCTTAGGAAATGAATACACCACCTTATAGATGGATAACCCCCAAATCTGTCTCTAGATATGTCTTCTCCCCTGAAATGCCGACACATGAATATATCCAGCCACCGACTGGGCACCTTCACATGCTTATTCTGTTTGAGCTGCTATAATAAAGGCTTATAAACAATAGAAATTTATTTCTCACAGTTCTGGAGGTGGGAAATCCAAGATCAGGGTGCCAGCATGGTTGGGTTCCAGCGAGGGTCCTCTTCTGGGTTGCAGACGGCCAGCTTTTCATTGTGTCCTCACATGGTGGAAAGGGGGTGAGCTTGCTCCCATGTCTCTTCTTCTAAGGGCACTAATCCCATTTGTGAGGCTCCACCCCCATGACTTAATCACTTCCCAAAGGCCTCACCTCCTAATACTATCACATTGGGGATTAGATTTCAACATATGAATTTTTTTTTTTTTTTTTTTTGGTGGTGGTGGTGGGGATATACAAACAGTCTATAACACACCCTCAAACGACACTCCTGATTTCTCTCTGCTCTCTCCTAAATCTGTTCCTCCCTCTGTCTTCCTGTCTTGGGCAATGTCTGCTCCATTTTTTCCAGGTGTCAGGCCCCAAACCCTTTGGTCATACTCAACTCTAGTCCTCTCACCCCAGCCATCCAAATCAGTGGCAAATTTCTTTGGTTGCACTGTAGAAACCGATAAAGAACACAACCCATTCCTACCCCCTCCAATGGCCACCAGCCCCATCCAGGTCATGGCCATATCTCCAGTACAACTGCAGTAGGCTTCTCCTGGCCCCCACCTTCCTTAATCTCTCACCCTCGGGTTGCACCTGTCAAAACAGAAATTGGATCATGTCCTTCCTCTGCTGAAACCCTCCCGTGGCTCCCCATTTATGTGGAGCAAAAGCCACACCCAGCCTGAAAGCATTTGACTCAGGAGGTCTGGAGCCCCAGAATCTGCATTTCTAACAAGTTCCCAGGTGACAGAGATATTGCTGGTCTGGGGACCAACCTTGGGAGAACTACTGAGCTAGATTTTCATGTGCTGACACAGGGACGTAGCCATGATATATTGGTAACTCAAAAAGGCAAGTGAAACAGAAAGTCATCAGTTAGATCCATTAAACTGTAACTTGCTTAATAAGTAGTGAACTGTAACGTCCCTTCACGGATCAAGCTTGCTTTCATTGTTTTTATAAAAACTTGCATGTCCTCCAAGTGTCACGTAGCCTAAACAATAAGATGTCTACCAGGCTTGTTTTTCAGGAACTTGGAGTCAGCTGTGTCCAGTCTGAGCTCAAGCCAGTTAAGACTGGTTGGGACCACCCACCCTCCAACTGGGTCTGCACAGGTGTCCAATCAGTGTCCTTTTGATGTCAGAGGACTCAAAACTCCACCCTCAGAGCAGGCTAACCCTGCCATTTTCTGGACTTGCATCCCGTGGAGAAGCATGTAGCTTACATTGGCCTGAGTAGAATGATGATTACCTCACTTAAAAGAAAAGATCTCTAATCACCTTTCCCCATGCTCCCCAAGCCTCAGCTTTATTCCATAAATATCCCGAGCCCCTCACCTTCAGGGAGGTGGAGTTGAGATATGTTCTCCCATCTTGCTTGGCTGCCTTGTGAGTGAACCCTTTCTCTGCTGCAAAATTGGTGTTTCAGGTTTGGCTTGCTGGGCATCTGGCAAACACACCTGGTTCAGTAACGCAAGCCATGGAGGATAGACCGATGGTGATTGAGACTTCCTTTCCAGGAAGTTCTGTCCCCAGAACGTGGTATAGATTTGTGATCCTTGCGCACTTCCTGACTCCAGGGGACAACATGCACGTTCTTGTCTTTGTGAATGGCACTCCTGGAGTTGTGCAGTGCCCAACCTGCACGGCTATACCAGGCAGCCCTACCCTGTTCTGTGTGTCTCCCCTCTGCCTCTCTTTTTCTGTGTGTCAGCTGCTCACCTAGAGGCCAGAGCTGGGAGGAGACCCAGAGTGGCAAATCACGGTGCCAGCTCACTCTCCCTGTGTGACCTTGGGAAGTGACTTCCCTTTCAGAGATGCGGTTTACTCACCTGTAAAATGGGTCCCTACTAAACAGCTCCCACCCCTTCATGGTTTTATTTTCCTTATTAGCACTTACCGCCCTCTAACCTGAGATCTATATATTTGACTTAGTATTTAACTTGTTAACTGTTGGTCTCTCCTCTTGAAGGTCAGCTCTGCAGAGCAGGGAATTTTACCTGTCTTGTTCACCGCTGTATTTCTGCACCTAGAAGGGTACTGGCACACAGCGGGGGTTTAGTAAATACTTGTCAAAAATCAACAAATGAATAAATGAACAGGGTGGTTTGGAAGAACCAGTTGGTCAACCAGTTGATGGTTGCCTGAAAAGCGCTTCCTGCCGGGCACCTAGGAGGTATCCAGTACGCGCATGCGCTATTATCACTTTCATCTGGGTGGCGCTCTCTAACTAGAAGGCCCACCAGAGGGGACTCCCACGACCAGTCGTTTCACTAGAGGATGAAGAGGTCCAAGCCAGGGATGACTCTGGGTGGGTGGGGATGTGGACCTACATCTGTCCTGAGGTCCCTGGACGCAGATGCTTCAGCTTGGTCTGTCCATACTCAGAGTTGGAGATCTGAGGGGGGATAATATTAGAGTGAGGGTGGTATTCAGGGGTGAGGGAGGGGCCGGGCCTCAGTCACCCGTGCCCCACAGTCTTCCTGTTTTTCTTCTTCTACCAACCATCTGATGAGACCTTACTGTGTTCCCCGCCCGCATCCCCAGGTGCCCTGCATCACTGCCCACAGCTTCCCCGCCCCTCCTTCCTCTTTCCCGGGCCACTGCCATCTGCGCAGAGGCTTCTGCTCTGCCCCGGGCAGGGGCTGCATTAGCATTTTGTGGGCGGAACAGCCTCGGAGGCCCCAGGTGGGGCCGGGGATGGAGAAGAACATTCTGGGCGGAGTTTGCGCCTCGCCTCGGTCCGCTGCATGGGAGGTCGGAAGCTCTGGGTACTTTAGTTCCGGAGAGGAGGAAAAATAAATTAGCTTGGCCTAGACAGTCCCTGGGGAAGAGCTGGCCTCGGTCTGTGGTAGTGACCAGAGGCGCGCCTGTAATCCAGGAGCTGCCCCGGGATTCTGCTGCCTGCGTGTCGGGCTGCTGGCTGGTGGTGGAGGACCAGCGAGCCTGGAGTGGCCTGGCCTTAGGGTTTGGTGGGCAGGACCGTCACTCATTCATTCAACAAACATCCTATTGGACACAATGTGTGTGATAAGATGGTGATAACTGTTAAGGACAAACGTAATGAATGGAGTGTATGGAGAAGGGTGGGCTTGGAACTTCAGTTTTAGAAAGTTTCACTGAGAAGGGGACATTGGATCTCAGACTCCCTGTTTCTCGAAGACACCAGGAGCTTGCTGTCCTCAGGGCCTTTGCACAGACTAGAATGCTTTTCTTCCAGATAGGTACAGGGCTTTACCCCACCTTCTTCAGTTGATTTCAACTGTCAGGTCTTTCCTGATCACCTCCTTCTCCTCCCCCCCTTCCTCCCCCCTCCTTCTTTTAAAATTGATATATAATTCACATATAACATTATATTAGTTTCAGGTGTACAACATGATGCAATATTTGTATATATTGTGAAATGGTCTTATTAAATTAAAATTAAGTCTTATTAACATCCATCCATTACGGCACCGTTACCCTTTTTTTTTTTTTTCTTGTAATGAGAACTTTCAAGAGATACTCTGTGAAAGCAGTGTTATTTCAGGGCATGGATCAGGTATATGTTCTGTAATGCATATAAGGAAGTGTTTGTAGACACACAAGGTGGTTCTAAGAGTGCTAATTGCTCAGCAAGATTAGATGAGTCTTACATCAGTAAATAACGTGCTGACCATTTTTCATTGCATGTAGAAGTGTATTTAACAGCTCATGTATAAAAACGTTTTTTTTTTTTGAGTGTTCCTTGGTCATCCAGTTGTGAACAGTATTACTTTAGTGAATGGATGTGCAGACAGTTCTGTAATGCATGTAGAGGAGTGCCTAGAAACACAGATAAGAAAGATGTTCCCAAAACTGTTACTTGAAAAAGAAAGAAAAAAACTCTATTTGCAACTTTCAAATAGACCCAATCACCTTATTTATTTATTTATTTTTGGCCACGCCTAGTGCTTTGCGGCTTGTGGGATCTTAGTTCCCCCACCAGAGCCACAGCAGTGAGAGTGCTGAGTCCTAACCACTGGACCGCCAGGGAACTCCCCCATCACCTTCTTAAACATAAGTGTTTAATGCCCTACAATTCCCTCTTAGCACTGCTTTAGCTGCACCCCACATATTTTGATAGGGTACGTTTTCACTTTCATTCAGTCAAAAATATTTTTAGTTTTGACTTCCTGTCTGACCCATGATTTAATTTCCAAATATGTATGGATTTTCCAGATATCATTCTGTGATTTCTAGTATATTTTGGTTCTGGTC
Organism: Orcinus orca; assembly: GCF_937001465.1. Lineage (NCBI taxonomy): Eukaryota > Metazoa > Chordata > Mammalia > Artiodactyla > Delphinidae > Orcinus > Orcinus orca. Next base: position 8,284,663 of record NC_064561.1, on the reverse strand, counting down.
CAAGACCATGCTTTGTATCATTTCCATTCTGTGATCTTCTTTGCTATTGCAACAGTCCCGCCCCATGCACACCTGATTCCTCTTGTCTGCTTTATTTTTCTTCTTTTTTCTGCTTATGCCTATCTAACAACATTTCTAAGGTATGTTTTTTTATTGAAGTACAGTTGATTTACAATATTATATTAGTTTCAAGTGTACAACATAGTGATTCAATATTTTTATAGATTATACTCCATTTAAAGTTATTACAAAATAATTGCTAATTTCCCTGTGCTGTACAATATATCCTGTTTCTTATTTATTTTATTCATAGTAGTTTGTATCTCTTAATCCTCTACCCCTATTTTGCCCCTCCCCTCTTTCCCTCTCCCCACTGGTAACCACTAGTTTGTTCTCTATATAAGGTATTTGTTTATTTTATTCATTATATCTCTCCCTGTTTCTAAGCCCAAGGGTAGGGATTTTTGTTGTTATTCACCGATGTCTCCCTAGTACCTAGAACAGAGCCTAACACATAGTAGGTGGTCAATACATATCTGTTGAATAGATGAATGAACAACTGAATCCCCAATCTCCATTGGACATATCAGGAGACCTCTGCTCAGAGATATTGTTCTACTTCCCTGAGGTCACGTAGCAAGAATGCGGCAGAGCCGGGTCAGCCTGGGCCCATGGCTTTATGTTATTATACCCAGTTGACAGGACTGGATTTCACTACCAGTTCCTGCACACCTACTGTGTGCCAAGTCTCGAGACATGGCCTTGGCCATGTGGCCGTCACCCTCACATAGTGAGACCATCCAACCTTCACCACACTTACCTTGCCCAGGCCCACCCACCTTAAAGGATGCCCTTGATGGCCAGAGATGCTATCAGTCCTCTTGGTTGGTGTATCCCCCATCCCTTCCCTATCCGTCCACCCTGACCCCCCCATATCCATCTGGAATCTGATACTTGTTGTGTATACTCAGTGGGTATTTGCTGGGCAGACAGACTCTTCCTTCTCAAACAAGTCTCCATTTCCCCATCTGGAGAATGGGAACAGCACACCCACACCTCATGCAGGTGGGAGAGGTTCAGGATGTTACATCATGGGAACGGGGCGGGGGGAAGCCCAGCCCCTGGGGTGAGCTTTTCCTGGAGAGGGAGGCTGGTCTGCTGCTGCCCTCCCACCTCAAGTAGGGCTGGGGCCACCCCCCTCCGCATGTGCTGGGGAAGAGTTTCCACTGGCGGAGACTGTGGATTGCTTATATTGAGACTGTGAGGTGAGAAATAAATTCCATCTCATTTAAGCCACTCTTGTTCTGAATCTCCGTTACAGCGACCCCGCCCAATTTTCTAACTTGTACATGGACGGGCCTGACGGGATTTCCTTGTTGTTTAAGCCAATCTGAGTTGCATTTCCTTTTACTTTAATGGAAAACCCCTCAAAAGAGTAATTGGGGTCTTGCCCTTTGGGGTATGTAATATGCTATGCTTGCTGTAACAAATTACCACAAATTTAGTGGTTTAAAACAACGGAAATGAATTCTTTTATAGTTCTGGAGGTCAGAAGTTCAAAGTTGTTTCATGTGGCTGAAACCAAGTTATCAGCAGGACCACTCTCCCTCAGAGGCTTCGAGAATGGGAGAATCTGTTTTCTAGCCTTTTCCAGCTTCTAGAGCTGCCTTCCTTGGCTCATGGCCCCTTCCTGCATCTTCAAAACCACCAGCATAGCATCTAGAGTTGAGACACAGAGATGCACAGAGAAAAAGCCATGTGAAGACTGAGGCGGAGATTGGAGCGATGTGGCCACAAGCCAAAGACTGCCAGGAAACCCTAGAAGCTGGAGAGGCAAAAAGGATCCTCCCCTAATGCCTTTGGAGGGAGCATGGCCCTGCCCACACCTTGATTTCAGACTCTATTTTTTTTCCCAAGAAAAATTATATATTAATGCAATGTTTAAAAAAAAAAGTGAAAGAAAATTGTGGTAAAGAAATGATCAAAAGTTTAAATAAAAACAGTTATGGTTGTTTTTCTTCCAGCTTTACTGAGGTATTGTTTTCTCAAATTAAATTAATTAATTAATTTGGCCGTGTTGGGTCTTTGTTGCTGCGCACGGACTTTTCTCTCTAGTTGCGGCAAGTGGGGGGCTACTCTTCATTGCGGTGCACGGGCTTCTCATTGCAGTGGCTTCTCTTGTTACGGATCACGGGCTCTAGGTGCGTGGGCTTCAGTAGTTGTGGCATGCGGGCTCGGTAGTTGTGGCTTGTGGGCTCTAGAGCACAGGCTCAGTAGTTGTGGCACACGGGCTTATTTGCTCCGCGGCATGTGGGATCTTCCCGGACCAGGGCTCGAACCTGTGTCCCCTGCCTTGGCAGGAGGATTCTTAACCACTGCACCACCAGGGAAGTCCTTCTGAGATATTCTTGACAGTCAAAATTGTATGTATTTAAGGTGTACAACCTGATAACCCAATATACATGTATATTGTGAAATATTCACCACAACCAAGCCAGTCAACATATCCATCACTTCAGAGTTAACATTTTCCTTTTATTTATTCTTTTTTTTGTGTTAAGAACACCCAAGATCTACCCTCTTAGCCAGTTTCCAGTACACAATACAATGTTGTCAACTATAGTCACATTGTAGTTTTCTAGAACATATTCATCTTGCACAACTGAAACTTTGTACCCATTGACCAACATCTACCCATTTTTTCCCTCCCTCCAGCCATGGGCAACCATCTCCCTGCTTCTATGAGTTTGCCCCCATAAAGGGGGCAAGGGCAGAAGTGGGTAGACTTAGGTGGAGGCTATTACTGCAATCCAGGTGAAAGAGGATGATGGCTAAGACCAGGAGGTTTAAAGGACTCAGATGCTGAATATGCTGTGAAGGTAGAGCCAACCAGAATTACTAACAGATTGGTCAGATTTCCAGTTATCTAGGGTGTCTAAGAAACCACCCCAAATGTAGTGGCATAAAATAATCACTTCATCTGCTCATGGATTCTGTGGGACGGAACATGGTAGGGACAGCTTGTTTCTGCTCTATGACGTCTGGGGCCTTGGATGGGAAGACCCAAAGGGCTGGAGGTGACTCTAACTCTCCTGGGGGCTGGAATCATTGGGAGGTGCCTTCACGTATATGTCTGGCACCTGGGCTGGGATGACTTGAAATCTGGCCTCAACTGGGATTGTTGAGCCAAGCACCTCCACGTGGCTTGGGCTTCCTCACAAAATGTCAGCTGGGAGCACATGTTCTGACAGAGCCAGGTGGAAGCTGCGTGGCAGCTGTCCCTTGTGCCACATTTTGTTGGTTATAAGAGAGTCACTAAGGCAAGCCCAGATTTAAAGGGAGGATAATTAGACTCTACTTCTTGGTAGAGTGGCATGGTCACATTGCATCAGAACATGTAGGACATGAGATATTGTTGCAGCCATCTTTTGAAAACGTAATGTGCCACAGCCGTGGAATGAGAGAGAAGGGAGGCGTCATGGATGATTCTAGAGCTGTTGGCCCCAAAGGCTGATGGTGGTCATTTTGAGAAACACAGGCAGGCTGCTTTCTTGGGCCTCAGTCTGGTTATTCCACCTCTTTCACGAGGCTCACAGGAAACTCCCACATCCTTGATGTACCAAAAGACGCAGCCACTCCTGTTGCAGCCCTTTCCCCTATGTCCGTCATTTCACTTCATGCTGTTTTGGGTGTGAATCAAAACCTCATCCCTTGGTTTCCCCATAGGGTAGACAGATCTCTCTCTCTCTCTCTTTAACTTTCACTTTTTAAATACCCTCCAGTCGATGTCAAGTTCAGGATGAAAAACACTCCTTTGCAAGTTCTGTGTATATGACTGTGGTAGGCAGCCTTCAAGATGGCCTCCAAATGATGCCTACCTGTTGGTATTTATGTCCTCGTGTGGTTTCCTCCCACAGTGACTCAAAGCTGGTCCATGTGATAAATATAGTAGAGATCATAGTTTGTGATTTGTGAGGCTAGATCATACAAGGCTTTGTGGCTTCCATTTTGGCCTATGCCATGTTGTGAGGATACTCAATCAGCCCTTGGGAGAGGCTCACATGGCGAGGAACTGAGGCCGCCTGCCAACAGCCATGGGAGTGTACCATCATGGAGGAGATCCTCTAGCCCCAGCCTAGCTTTCTGATGACCGCAACCCTGGGCAACATCTTGACTGAAACCTTATGAAAGATCCCGAGCCAGAACCACACAGCTGCTCTTGAATCCCTGAGCCTCAGAGACTGTGAGATAATACATGCCTACTGTTTTTTTTTTTTTTTTTGGCGGTACGCGGGCCTCTCACTATTGTGGCCTCTCCCGTTGTGGAGCACAGGCTCCGGACGCGCAGGCTCGGTGGCCATGGCTCACGGGCCCAGCCGCTCCACAGCATGTGGGATCTTCCCGGACCGGGGCACGAACCCATGTCCCCTGCATCGGCAGGCGGACTTTCAACCACTGAGCCACCAGGGAAGCCCCCTACTGTTTTTTTAAGTCATGAAGTTTTGGGGTAATTTGTTATGTAGCCACAGTGAGCCTAAAACTTCACTGTGGGAATGTGGGAGTACTTAGCACCGATTACTTTAATGTCTTGTTGTAAATGTCAACACCTCTGGGAGGCCTCCCCTGACCACCTCTCTACATTAGCCCCCATCCTATCCCTTTACCCTGTTTTATTTTATTTTAAGATAATACTTAGTTACTATTGGAAATAAAATTAAAAACCAAACCATATTGCTTATTTCTATATTTCTTTATAGGTTTATTGTCTCTCCTGTCTCGATTGATGTTTCATGAAGGAAGGAGCTTATCTATTTTTCACCCAGGGCTTGGTGCCGTGTAGGAACTCAAATGCAGGGGCTGTTGTCATTGTTATTTCTATGCATGAATCCAAACTGGGGAGAAGAATAAGTGTGTGTGTGTGTGTGTGCGGTCTGTGGTGTTCCCCTCAAGATAGATTTGCATGTTCTTGACTTTTAAAGAAAAAAGGAACTGAGAAAAACCCTAGTCACCTGAGTTGAGGACACAAGGAGAAGAAGCTGTCGAGCTCTGCCTGCTTCTTCTCAGGTTCCTGTGTTAGCTGCAGTCATGTGCACCCTGTATACTAACTCTGGGTGCAGGGACCTGCCAGGTATGGCCCTGGCCAGGCATGGGCTGGGGACCAGGGGTGGTCAGGACCCAGGTTACAGTATTCCCACCTTGGGGCCAGAGACCAGGGTGTGAGGGACAGAGGAGGGAATGGGCTGGGCTCTCACTTGCCTTTCCTCTGGAAGGGCCCAGAGAAGAGGAGGATGATGATGATTATGAGAACACGGCACCACCGTACAAGGACCTTCCTCCCAAGCCAGGTAAGAGGACCTCTCAGAGGCCAGGTGAAGAGATGTGTGATTTGAGGGATGAGGTTGGGGAACAGACTCCCCAGGGGGAACTAGCTGGGCACTGCAGACATACATGGTCAGCCTGCCCATACTGGGCACCATGATGGTGGGAGTATCCATGCGTCCACCCTGAGGGTCTCTCAGTCTGATGGGGGGAGGCAGTTTTGGGCATAGTCTTGGGTGAGCAGGTCTGAGAGGGGAGGGATTATGAAATTGGGGAAATCCTGAGGGTAATTGAGGGGTCTGCCTGCACTAGTGGGAGGATTCGGGGTCAGATGAGGGGACACTGGAGTGAGACTTGAGGGATGAACAGGAGTTTGTTAAGAAGAGAAGCCCAGAAAAGAACAGGTGGATGCAAAGGCCCCGAGACATGAAAGCCAGTATTTCAGAAGCTGTGAGTGGACTGTTGTCTCTCCAACCTCTTCGCATTCACACCCAGGGCCCAAATTTGCCTTTAGACTTGGGTGGGCCATGCCTGGCCAGGGACTCAACAAGAGTCCAATAAGTGTATATAAAAGTGGAGGCTTTGGGTCCAGTGGTTGGGACTGGGTGCTTTTACTGCCATGGCTTGGGTTTCACCCCTGGTTGGGGAACTGAGATCTCGCAAGCTGCGTGGCAGGGCCAAACGGAAAAATAACAGTGGAGGCTTTGAGGTTTCCCTGAGTAAACTCCCACCAGGGGAAGCCCCTGGGCTCTGCTTTTTGACTGTCCGTCTCCAAATCTGTCTTGGTCCCAGCATGGTCCCCAAGCCCAACCCGAAGACCCACTCCATCGCTGTCTTCAAGGCCACCCCTTCCCCAAATTTAGGTCCCACCCCCATCTCCAAATGCAGCCCCATCTCCAACCCATCTCCTGTCCAAATCAAAACTATCACCAAGCCCCAACACAACTACAACCCAACCTCAACTTCTCCCCCATTCCCCAATGCAGCTACAGCCCCATTCTTCACCCCAACTACACCCTGAATCACAAACCTACTCCCATGTCCATCACTATCCCTGACCCTTCTTCAACCCCATCATCTCAATCCAAACCCTCATCCCAACCTTAACCTTGACTCTATTCCCATACCCAAACTCACTTGTGTCTTTAACTTAGGGGGATCAACTGTCCCAGTTTGTGCAGAGATGAAAGATTTCTTGGAATGTGGGACTTCCTGTTTTAAAATTAGGAAAGTCCTGGGTCATTCAGGATGGTTGGTCACTGTATCTTAATCCTGTCCCTATCCCTAAGCCCAATTCCATTCTCATGCACAACCCCATCCCTAACCCTCCATTGCAATCTCAATCCTGTTTCTTTTTTCTTTTTTTTGGCCACACTATGCGGCATGCGGGATCTTAGTTCCCTACCCAGGGATTGAACCTGTGCCCCCAGCAGGGGAAGTGCGGAGTCCTAACCACTGGACCTCTTTTTTTAAAAAATAAATAAATTAATTAATTAATTTTACAATAGGTCCTTGCTGGTCATCTATTTTATTTTTATTTATTTATTTGAAAATATTTATTTATTTATTTGACTGCACTGGGTCTTAGTTGCGGCATGCGGGATCTTCCTTGTGGTGTGAGGGCTCTTCATTGCAGCGTACAGGCCTCTCTCTAGTTGTGGCATGCAGGTTCCAGAGAACGTGGGTTCAGTTGTTGCAGTGCGTGGCCTCTCTATTTGTGGCGCATGGGCTCCAGAGGGTGCGGGCTCAGTAGTTGCAGTACGCAGGCTTAGTTGCCCCACAGCATGTGGGATCTTAGTTCCCCAACCAGGGATCAAACCAGCGCCCCCTGCATTGGAAGGTGGATTCTTAACCACTGCACCACCAGGGAAGTCCCAGTCATCTATTTGAAATATAACAGTGCGTACATGTCAATCCTGTTTCCATCACTGCCTTTCCACCTCATTCCCATCCTTGGACCAGCTGTAATGCTGAGCTTCTCTTCGCCAGGTTGGACGGCTCCACCAAGGCCTCCAAGGGCAGGTGAGCTGGGGCTGGGGGTACAGGAGACCCAGTGCTGGCTTTATCCTGATCTGGGCCTGAGCAACCATTCCTTCCTCCTCAGGAAAGAAAACAGAGAACCCCCCACTTCCCTGCAAGCTCCTGAAGAACACAGGTGAGCATCTAGGGCTGGGACCTTCCTGTTCACTTGGCTGAAGCCCTGCTCTGCATGACTGTTGTCTTTCTGACCCCTTCCAGGCCTGAACCTCACCCCTGTCACCTGCACAACTCCTCAACTGGGTAAGCAGTGGGAATACCCATTACGAAGCCTGAGAGCGGACACTTGGAAGTCCTCCCTCCAGTCCCCCAATTCTGACCAAAGAACAAATCAGAGGGCTTGGGGGGAGGTTGTTGATCTTGGAAGACGAAGTCTTTCAGTGACTTCTGAATAAACCTCTCTTGCCTTTCTCCCAGGCACTGATCTTGTACATCCTCCATCCCAGCTGCCTATAGCCAGTAAGTCCTTTAGGTTTACCTCTATCTCCCCTCTCATGGTGGCCAGTGTATTCGAGACCTATAGCTCTGGAGTGAGACCCTGGTAGAGAAACATTTCCTTTCAGAAGCTCCTCCTTTCTGAGTCTAAACCAGACCCCCAGGGACCCAGGATATCCACCAGGTACTCTTCAAGCCCTACCTCCTGCTTGCCTATAAGTTATGGGAAATGTTCTCTGCCCCAGATGCAAGGGTCCACAGCTTGGGCCACCGGGGAGCAGCTTGGGCAGGGGCTGCTGGAGTGCATCCTAAATGTTAAGAAAAGAGCTGGGTCCAAGTTATGCATGACCTCTCCAAGCCCTCAGTTCACTTATTTGCAAAATGGGAATACTATTTATAGCTACGTCATAAGGGTGAGGAGCCAGTAAAATAATAAGGGTGTGACAGAATGTGTGGCGTATTGTATATTCCACAAATGCTCTGGGCTTCTTTAGCATTTTCTCTCCCTGATATTCTCTTGCTGACCCCACCTGGTGATATAGTCATGACCATAGTCATTTGCACCCCCTGCTCTTGGAGGAAAGCTCAAGGGTCCATTCCTCACTATCTGAAGCACCAGCATCAGTCTCTCTGTCCCCATCTCTTCCCCCCAGCCACTCCAGTGCCCTGGATCAGTCAGAAGTCCGGAGGTCTTAGGTGTTACCAGGAGGACAGACTGATGGTGTACGTGTGTCTGCTGGTGGTGGTGTCACTGCTCATGGGCTGCACTGGTCTGGCTGTTACCCTGATTAAATGTGAGTAAGGTGAGGATGGGGCATGCAGAGAAATTGAGGAAGGGGTATGGGAGGACTTGGGCTCAAGCTGGACTCCTTCTCATAGACCGGGAGGTGGTGGAAGAGCTGAGGATGTTAACCTTTCAGCAGATGGCATGGCGAGCAAATGGTGAGTGCTTTCAATCATCCCTTCAAACCATGCATATTGAGCACGAACATGATCCTCAAATCCAGCTTCATGACCAACCCCAATGCCATCTTTGCTAGGCACTGTGCTAGGTAGCAGGGTGGGGGATGGGTGGGTAAGATGGTGAACATATCAGACATAGTCCCTGTCCCTGTGGAGTGTGTGTGTGTGTGTGTGTGTGTGTGTGTGTGTGTGTGTGTCTAGACCTCCACTGTCCAATATGGCGACCATGAGTCACTGTGGTTGTTGAGCACTTGAAATGTGGTCATTTTGGATTGAGATATACTGTAAGCCTAAAATACATATGGGGGGCTTCCCCGGCAGTCCAGTGGTTAAGACTTCGCCTTCTAGTGCAGGGGGTGCGGGTTCCATCCCTGGTCGGGAAACTAAGATTCCACATGCCTCGCAGCCAAGAAAACAAAAATGTAAAACAGAAGCAATAGTGTAACAAATTCAGTACTTTGAAAATGGTCCACATCGAAAAAAATCTTAAAAAAAAAATACATACAGATTTCATGGGAATTCCCTGGAGGTCCAGTGGTTAGGACTCAGCGCTTTCACTGCCTTGGGCCTGGGTTTGACCCTGCTTGGGGAACTAAGATCCTACAAGCCACGTGGCACGGCCAAAACAAAAAAACAGAAAACCAAAGCCACAAAACAAACCAAAAAACCCAACCAAAAGATACATATGTCAAAGATTTGCTACAAAAATACTGTCAAATATATCAATATTAATAATGATAATCTTTAATATTGATTATACACTGAAATGCTAGTATTTTGGATATATTGAGATAAACAAAAATGGCATTCAAATTAATTTTACTTTCTTTTGACTTTTAAAACACTAGAAAATTTAAAATTACCTATGTGATTCACATCTGTTTCTGTTGGACAGTACAAGCATAGACAGCCATTTACCAAATTATCATCCAAATGAGTGTAAAATTCCAAGTTTTGATGAATAGTCTGAAGGAAGAGGAAGGCAATTCTATGAAAAAAATCTAACAAGGGGTCTTGACCTTATCTTTGAGAGTGTCATATAGAGTTTCGCTAGGGAAATGGTACTATAGCTGTGTGAAGGAAGAGAAGGAGTTAACTTGGTAAGGAGTTCAGGGTCTCAGGCATGTGCAAAGGCCCTGTGGTAGGAGGCGACATAAGTACAAGGGAGGAGAATGGTGAAATTGGGTAATTGAGAGATGATGGATGCTTGGATGAGAGTTGTGGTTGTGGGGATGAAGAGTAGTAGGTGGAGTGGAAAGATTTAGGAGGTAAAATTGACCAGACTGGGGATGAGTGAGTGGGAATGGTGGTGAGTGAGAGGGAAGAGTGTCAAGGATAACATATATGTTATCTATCTATCTATCTGTCTGTCTATCATCTATCTATCTAAGATTTCTGTCTTGTCCAACTGAAGGGCCATCTAGTGGTGGCCCTGGGGGGTATTGGGAGAGGGCAAATTTGTGTGAAAGTAGTGGGAACACATACATTAGTTGTAGAAGAGGCTTTCAGTATGATTCCTGAAGTCTGAAGATTGCTCCATTCTACAATCCTTCACCCCACACTTCAGACCAAGCCACTTTTCCACTCAAAACCCATCAATGGCTTCTCACTGCCCGGAGGCCAACACAAAACCTTTAGCTTTGCATTTAAGGACCCAGACACCAGACCTCTTCCCACTTTGAGCTCAAGCTCCTGTGAGGTTCTGCTTGACCTCTACTGCACCAGTCTTTCCCAACATGCTTGTCTCTGGACCTTTGCTTCCAAGGTGGCTCCTGCCTACTGTGCCTCCCCATCCCCTTAGAGATACGGAATCACCATTTTCCTTTAAAACCCACCTCCTGCAAGAAGCCCACCATCTTTACTCTTCCCCATGCCTCAGGGATTAATCTCTCCTTGGAGTCACATTAGGGCTCTTCTTGGGCACTGAGCATGTGTTTTTGAGTTTTACCACCAACCAGTAGAACATGGGTGCAGTGGGGGAACACAGCTCTTGCTGTTCTCTGGTGTGTCTGCAGTCAGTGATGGGTAGGTGGGTAGGTGGGGGTTTGGGTCTCTAACCCTACAGCCCATCCCTGCTGACAGTGACTGGCATGGCGGGGCTAGCCGGCCTGAAGAAGGACATAGAACGAGTAAGAGCTGACACCAACCAGTCCCTGCTGGAACTTCGGGGCTTATTAGGTGAGTGGGACTTGGGGAACTTCCCTGAGATGGGGGACATGGCAGAGCTGCTACACTGCATAAATCCATGGAAGTGATTCTTAGTGTAATCTATGTGAGTGGTGCCAACCTGGAGTGGAGCAGTGCATAGCCTGCACAACTGTACATGGCATACCATGTACATTACTCTGGTTCTGGGCCCACTCTGACAGAATCCTATCCTGTCCCCAGACTGTACCAGGGTCACCTGCCCTGAGGGCTGGCTCCCTTTTCAGGGTAAGTGTTACTACTTCTCTCCAAGCACCAAGTCATGGGATGAAGCCCGGAAGTTCTGCCAGGAGAATTACTCTCACTTGGTCATCATCAGTAACTTTGCTGAGCAGGTGAGCTGTCCCTACCAAGCCCTTGAGAACCAGCAGGGCCAGCCTGCCTCTCTTCTAGGATTTACATATCCTTCTCAGGCCTGGATGTAGAGAAACTGGAATTGCTTTTGAGTCACTAAAACTTTTTCTTTTTTAATAATATGTTTTATTTTAAAATTTATTTTATTTTATTTTATTTTATTTTATTTATTTATTTTTTTGTGGTTCACGGGCCTCTCACTGCCGTGGCCTCTCCCATTGCGGAGCACAGGCTCCCGACGCACAGGCTCAGCGGCCATGGCTCACGGGCCCAGCAGCTCCACGGCATGTGGGATCCTCCCGGACCGGGGCACGAACCAGTGTCCCCTGCATCAGCAGGCGGACTCTCAACCACTGCGCCACCAGGGAAGCCCTTAAAATTTATTTTTAATTAAAAAATATTTTTGGCTATGTTGGGTCTTCGTTGCTGTGCGTGGGGTTTCTGTAGTTGCGGCAAGCAGGGACTACTCTTCGTTGTGGTGTGCCCGCTTCTCATTGCAGTGGCTTCCCTTGCAGAGCATGGGCTCTAGGCATGCAGGCTTCAGTAGTTGCAGCACACAGGCTCAGTAGTTGTGGCACGCGGACCCTAGAACATGTGGGCTTCAGTAGTTGTGGCTCATGGGCTCTAGAGCGCAGGCTTAGTAGTTGTGGTGCACGGGCTTAGCTGCTCCATGGCATGTGGGATCTTCCCGGACCAGGGATCTAACCCGTGTCCCCTGCATTGGCAGGCAGATTCTTAACCACTGTGCCACCATGGAAGTCCCCACTAAAACTTTTAATATGAAGGTTAAGGGGGTATGCTTTGCTTGAGTTCAAATCCTGATTGTGTTTACTTATCCTCTCTGAGTCTCAGTTTTCCCTCTAACATGGAGATATAATATAATGGCTATCTCTTAGGTAGCACTTTCTATTCTCTAGGCTGTATTCTAAACATCTTACATGCATTCACATAATTCTAACAACAGCTCTATAAATTAGTGTGTGAGTCAGGAGACGTTATGTTATGCTGAAGTAACAGACAGTCCCTATAGCTCAATGATGGAAGTGTATGAGGCAAGTCATACACTGACTTTTAAAACTTCTACCTATGTGCACTCACAAAGAAAGTCCCATGGGCACTGCTATGCTTTAAGATGCAGGGAAAGACGGTTTCATCAATGTTTATGTAGAAGGAGAATTGGAATATGTGTAAATAACTTTAATGACTTAATACTACCAAAGCTAGGTGGTAAGACCATTTGTACACAGTATATATCATTACATATCAGTACTTCACAGATGAGGAAACTGAGGCATATTTCACTTAAGCAACTTGCTTATTACAACTAGTAAGTGTCAGAGCTAGGATCTGAGCCCAGAAAGCTGGTTTCAAAGTCCATATTCTTGGCCATAAGCTTCATAGCACTATTTGATTAGTGTTTGCATGGTTTATCTTTTCCCATCCTTTTATTTTTAACCTGTCTATGTCATTATTTTAAAAGTAGATTTCTGGCTTCCCTGGTGGCGCAGTGGTTGGGGATCCGCCTGCCGATGCAGGGGACGTGGGTTCGTGCCCTGGTCCGGGAGGATCCCACATGCCGTGGAGTGGCTGGGCCCGCGAGCCATGGCCACTGGGCCTGCGCATCTGGAGCCTGTGCTCTGCAACGGGGGAGGCCACAGCAGTGAGAGGCCCGTGTACTGCAAAAAAAAAAAAAAAAAAAAAAGTAGTTTTCTTGTAGATAGCATATAGTGGGGTCTTACATATATATTTTAAATTCAATCTGACAATCTCTGGCTTTTAATTGGTGTTTTAAGACCATTTACATTTAATGTAATTATTGATTTGGTTAGATTTAGGCCTACCATCCTATTTTTTTCCCTCTATTTTAAAAAAATCTTTCTGTTTCATAGCATCATTTGTATGAGTAGGTAGTACAGAGGGGTTTTTTTTGAGATTAAATTAGATGATGTAATTTAATTAGATGTAATAAGATGATGCGGAGGTATAAGTCATACTCCCTAAACTCAGGTGCATAAGAAATATAACTTTGTTTTCTTTAAATAACTCATTTCCTGCCTCTTTTGAGCTCCCATTATACGAGGAGGGTGGAAATTTTATCTGTCAGTTGAGATCTTCTATCTTTCTTCTGAGTAGGAACAGCTTATATGGGGTCAAGGCGGAGGGTAGTACATGTCTGGTCCTCAAGGTCTTTACTCCAAGCTGGTATCCACTGGGACATCCACTGGATGAATGATCCTGGACAAATTACTTAACTTCTCTCTGCCTCAATTTTCTCATCTATAAAATGGGGTTAACAATCCTTGCTTCAGTAGGTCACAATGAAGATCAAATGAGATATCTGTGCAAAGTGTGTAGGTCACTTATTAACTTATTAATTCAATGAACAATTTTTGAGCACCTACTATGTGCTAGGCACTATTCTAATTTGATGGACCAAGCAGCTCTTTTCTCTTTCTGGTTTCCTGATACTTCTCTGGGGCTTTACCCAGGCAACAGGGTCGAGGTACACTCTACTTTTTAGAGTTTTCATACCCATCTGAGGTTTTGGCCATCACCTCGGACTCTACCAGGGAATGAAATGCAGAGCCCTCTTTCTGGCACCCACCATGTCTACATCTCCATAATTTCCTTCATATTGCAATCTTTCCTCTCTACCTTTTAGGGAATCTTGGTCTTCAATAAGGTTGAGTGAATGAGATATGATTTGCATACAGTAAAATGCACAGATCTTAAGTGTACATTCACTGAGTTTTGGCATATGTATACACCTGTGTAACTGTCAACCCAGTCAAGATTTACAATGTTTCTACCACCCAGGGAGTTCTTTCATGCCCCTTTCCCAGTCACGCCACCCCCACCCTAGGGAACTACTTATCTGGTTTCCCTTACCATAGATCAGTTTGCCTGGAGAGGAGTTGCTTTAAATCATGATATTTTCATTTTCTTCCTAATCTTTTGTATTTTGCCCAAGTCCTTTCTTTTCTCCCAAAGGCCTGGGCTTTGGAAATATAAAAGCCAGGAATCCCCATTCCTTTCCTTCCCCCGCCACCCAAGTTCTTCTGCCTGGATGCAGATGAGGACTGCAGGGTGGCGTGAAAGTACCAGGGAAATCAAGATATCACTTATTATTATTAAAATGTTCCTTAAATTATATAATGTTAAACGTTAAGATGTCATAGTACTTACTGCATGTCAGACACTGTTTCAAGCTCTTTATGCATACTAATTCATTCAACCCTCTCAATAACTCTATGAGGAGGTAGCTACTATTATCCCATTTTACAGAGGTGGAAACTGAGGCACAGAGTGGTTCATAGGTTTTGCAAGAAGGTGGCATGACTATTACCACTGAACATGCTCAAGTGGGAGGAATGCGTTGATCTTGTTCTGCATGCCATGGGGACTGGGAAGGGTATTGGGGTGGCACTCACAAGCCCTAAATGTGTGTGGGACAGAGCAGAGGGTGTGTAGAAGAACTGATGGCTGAATGAAGTTTGTACTTGCAGAACTTTGTGGCCAAGGCTCATGGCTCTCCTCGGGTATACTGGTTGGGGCTGAACGACAAAAACCGTGAAGGGGACTGGAGGTGGCTGGATGGGTCACCCATCACTTTCAGGCAAGTATCCAGGGCTCTTGGGATCTCTCTTCCTTGTAAGTCCTTGTGAAGTCCAAACCAGCAGATTCTTTAGAATTCCAGGCTGAGCTGGACTGGGAGGCACAAGGGTGCTTTTTTTTCTGATAGGACTTCTGGTGCCTGTACTTTAATTTTTCCTCCATTGAAACATCTCAACCTTTAGCACAACTGCTCAAACATATCAAGTCCCCAGACCAATGGTTCGGGGGAGAAAAAGGAAAAGGAGGCATGGCTATAGGGCAAGAGGAAGAGGAAGATTTTGATTTGCTAAAAGGATGAACAGGATCTCATTTTTTGGGCACTCTTTATATTAGCTCATTTATTTAATCTTCTTAATAATTCTGTAAAGTGAGTACCATTATTATCTCCATTTTGAAGGTATGGAAAATGAGGCACAGAGAGGTTAAGCAACCTTCCCAAGGTCAGACAGCTAGCAGGTGGCAGTGCCACCCAACCTGGCTTAAAACTCTATGCTCTTAGCCATTATGCTTTACTTTCTCAAGGAGTGTATGTATTTGTATTTTAAATAAATATTAACAAATTGTCCCCCATACTGGTTATACCAATTTATTCTCTCACCAGCTTGACTATAATTTTTTGCCCACACATTCATCAAACTTTTGGAATTTTGTTGGTTTATATGTAGGTGAAAAATGGAAACCCAGTGTAGTATTAATTTGCATTTCTCTTATCCCTGAGGTTGGGTGTATTTTCATATGTTTAATAGCCATATGTATTAACTTTTCTGTGAATTATCTATTCATATCTTTTGTGTATTTTTTTATATTGTGGTTTTGGTCTTTTTCTTACTGATCTCTAGGAGCTCTTTCTATATTAGAGATATTAGTGTTTTGTCTGGGGATTTTATTTTTTATTAAAGATTCCTGGAAGGAGGCAGAGCTCTGCAAATTGAGATGTCATGGCATGGTGTGGCACTGCAGGTGCTCAGCTCATATCCCTTCATGGGGCTGGTGAGGGCTCCCTCCAGCAGGGGGCATTGACTGCTAAAAGTTCACAGTTATGCTTTCTCCAGAGAGTTGGCTTCAGCTGAATGGAAGCCTGTTCAGCTAGGAGGTTACTCCACTCCCATTGGGGTCATGCCACAGAGAGTGACCAGTTAAGAGAAGCCTGGACCCCTTGTTTCAAGTTGGAATAACTCTGTGGTGCTATTCAAATTTCAGAGTTTCCTGTGGGATCAGGCTGAGGCTAGATCAGGCTGAACCTACATCCTTGCTCAATTCTATCTGCTGCCACATCCTGTTTCTCTCACTCCCTATCTCCTGAGGACAGCCCTTAATAAATCCTCTGCACCCGAATTGCCAAATCTGGCTCTGCTTTAAGGGAACATGACCTAAGACATTACAATACCTAGAAGGTTGGGAGGAACGTGGTATAACAGAAGTGTTCTTTGGAAGAGGAAGCAGAAACTGACCAGATGCAGGAAACAGATTCAGGGGCTGGGAGAATTTCTGGTGAACAGGAGGTGAGGCTGAGTTAGAACAGACAAGCTGCTGGGGTGAAGGGGATAATGCAGCATGTTTAGGTAATTCTGAAAGGCTGAGAAAAGATTTGGATGGCAGAAAGAGCCCTGAACAATGAAGGCCTTTCTTTTTCTTTTTTTTCCGATAGTCTTTTTTTAAAAATGAATAAACTTTATTCTTTTTTCTGTTTTCTTTTATTATTATTTTTTTTAATTGAAGTATAGTTGATGTACAGTATTATATAAGTCACAGGGGTATAATATAGTGATTCACAATTTTTAAAGGTTATACTCCATTTATAGTTATTATAAAATATTGGCTATATTCCCTGTGTTGTAAAATATATCCTTGTAGCTTATTTATACCTAATAACTTGTACCTCTTTCTCTCCTACCCCTGTATTGCCCCTCCCCACTTTCCTCTCCCCACTTGTAACCACTAGTTGGTTCTCTATATCTGTGAGTCTGTTTCTTTGTTGTTGTATTCACTATTCACTTTGTTTAGTTGTATTTATTAGATTCCACATACAAGTGATAACATACAGTGTCTGTCTTTTCCTGTCTGACTTATTTCACTCAGCACAATACCCTCCAAGTCCATCCATGTTGTTGCAAATGGCAAAATATCACTCTTTTTTTATGTCTGAGTCAGACTTTATTTTTTAGAGCAGTTTTAGATTTACAGAAAAATTGAGAAGAAGGTACAGAGAAGTAGTTCCCATATTCCTTCTGTCCCTCACACTTGTTTTCTATTATTAACACCTTGCATTAGTGTGGTGCATTTGTTACAAATGATGAACAAATATAGATACATTATTATGGCCTAAAGTCCATAGTTTACATTAGGGTTCGCTCTTTGTGTTGTACATTCTATGGGTTTTGACAAATGCATGATGTCATGTATCTACCATCACAGTATCATATAGAATAATAGTTTCACTGCCCTGAAAAACCCCCTGTGCCCCACCTATTCATCCCTCCCTATATGCACTTTTTCCTTTATCCAGCTTTTGGGACCCACAGGAACCCAACAACCTCCATGATGAGGACTGTGCCAGCATGAACAAAGGTGGCACCTGGAATGACCTCTCTTGCGACAAAACTACATATTGGATTTGTGAGCGGAAATGTTCCTGTTGAACCCAAGAGCTGAGGTTGGGTGGGGGTCCGTACCCGGTACCCCTTGGCTTTTGGACATGAGAACCTCCTGCCCTCTGAGAACTGATGTGGACGTGCCCAAGATGGAAACCAGCAGCCTGGATGTAGCGAGTTCCCTGGGGTGCAAGTCAGATCATTTCTAGGGCGAGGACTTGGGGGCTTGTTCAGTTGGATGGTGTCTTAGTCTGTTCAGCCTGCTGTAACAGAATACTGTAGAGTGGATGGCTTATAAATAACAGACATTTATTTCTCAAAGTTCTGGAAGCTCGTAAGCCCAGGATCAAGGCTCAGGGAGATTCAGTGTTTAGTGACGACCTGCTTCCTGGTTCATAGATGCCATCTTCTCACCGAGTCCTCACATCCTGAGAGGGGCGAGAGCTCTCTGCAGTCCCTTTTATAAAGACACTAATCCCATTAATGAGGGCTCCACCTCCATGACCTAATCACTCCCAAAGTCCCAACCTCCTAATAGCATCACATTGGGGGTTGGAATTTAACATATGAGTTTTTTTTTTTGGGGGGGGGACATAAAACTCAGTCCATAGCAGATGGTGAGCTGGAGAGACACCAGGTCTTGGTAATGGTCTCCTAGTTCTGGGGTCTGGAGGAAAGTCACCAAGTCCCTGGCTCTTAGGAAATGATACTGATTCTGGGAGCTCCAGGTCTGGCACTGATTGAGCTGGAACAGAAAATACCCTGGCTCCTCTGGACCATGATATGCTGGGACTGGGATCCCTTACTGCCTACTTGATGCAGACCAGCTTCTGGGAAGCAGGTGGGGCAAAATTATTCCTGACATGAAGCTTTTTCGATGTCCTGGGTGAGGTCTGCCCAAGCTAAGTGGTGGCATCAGACCTCTGCCAAGACATGGAACTTCTAGAAAGACACACCAGCTGAATCATCCAGTGTGGCAGGCCACGTCTTGGTCAGATCCTCAGGACAATGGCGATATCTACCCACATGTGCCTTTAGGCTGTTTGTTGGTCTGTAAAGCTCTTTGATGAAGTAATTCACTTGACTTATGAGTGATGTTAAAGCTTCTCAAAATGCCAGTTCATTGTGTGGTCCTTGCCCACTGTGTCAGTTTGCTGGGGCTGCCATAATAAAATGCCATCAACTGGCTTAAACAACAGAAATGCATTGTCTCGCATTTCTGGAGGATGGAAGTCTGAGATCAAGGTGTTGGCGTGGCTGGTTTCTGGTGAGCTCTCTCTCCTTGGCTTGTGGATGGGCTGTCTTCTCTCTGTGTCTTCACGTGGTTTTCCCTTTGTAAGTGTCTGTGTCATAATCTCATCTTCTTTTTTTTTGAAAAAATATTTATTTATTTTTGGCCGCACGGCACGGCTTGAGGGATCTTAGTTCCCCGACCAGGGATTGAACCTGGGCCCCTGCAGTGAAAGTGAGGAGTCCTAACCGCTGGACCACCAGGGAATTCCCATTGTCTTCTTCTTTTAAGGACACCAGACATATTGGATTAGAGCCCACCCTGATGACATGATTTAATTTAATTACCTCTTTGGACACTTTATCTCCAAAGTCTCCACATTCTGAGGTTATGTGGGCTGGGGGTTAAGGCTTTAACATGTGAATTTTGGGAGGGGGGTGCACAATTCAACCCACTAAATGCCAGAGGTGTCCTTCCCAGTCATTGTGCTAATCAAAAACACTCCTTAGGGTTTCCCTGGTGGCGCAGTGGTTGAGAGTTCGCCTGCCGATGCAGGGGACACGGGTTCGTGCCCCGGTCCGGGAAGATCCCACATGCCGCGGAGCGGCTGGGCCCGTGAGCCATGGCCGCTGAGCCTGCGTGTCCGGAGCCTGCGCCCCGCAACAGGAGAGGCCACAACAGTGAGAGACCCGCGTACCGCAAAAAACAAAACAAAAAACAAAACAAAACAAAAACACTCCCTAGAGGGCTGGTACTACCCCCAGCTGAGCACAACTCAACACATCAATCTCTTTAGACAATCCCTGCATTTGTGTCCAGGGGTGGGTACAAGCCAGTCAATTTATTGATCAACAAGTGCCCTTGACTAATAGCACAATAGTTCCTGTTTTGACTGAGAGCGGGGGTGGGGGTGGGGGGGGGTGATTAAGGCAAGGAGGCTCTGAGCAGGGGAAGCAGTGGGAGCAGGGGATTGGCATTCACCTCACTTCCTGTTCCCTCTGTACTTGTCTCCTCCCACCTCCACACCTGCCCCCCAACTCATCAGTATCGAAACTAACCCTCCATATGGCCCATAGACTGCAGAGTGGGTGGGCATCCTGTTCTAAGCCCTCTACCCAGGGGAACTTTGGCCCAAGAAACTGTTTTTGTCAGAAGAGGAAGAGGAAACTTCAGTTTCCCTGAATATGTGTGCTGAGAAATGGGGAAGCAGGAGCGCTGTGGTCACATCTGTGAGTCATGCTGTGGGGGAGTGGTCCATAGTGGAGCTGGTCCAAACCTATCTCCCTTCTGCATCTCTCATGATTGTCTAATTTCAGGTAGAGAGGAAAACATGAAGGAGGTCCTCTTTACCTCTTTTTTTTTAAAAAAATTATTTAATTAATTTATTTTTGGCTGCATTGGGTCTTCCTTGCTGCCATTGGGCTTTCTCTAATTGCGGCGAGCGGGGGCTACTCTTTGTTGCGGTGCGGAGGCTTCTCATTGCGGTGTCTTCTTTTGTTGTGGATCATGGGCTCTAGGCGCGCAGGCTTCAGTAGTTGTGGCGCACGGGCTTAGCTGCTCTGCAGCATGTGGGATCTTCCAAGACCAGGGCTTGAACCTGTGTCCCCTGTATTGGCAGGTGGATTCTTAACCACTGTGCCACCAGGGAAAGCTCTCTTTACCTCTTTGGGTCTAGGGGACCAAAGGTTGGGCATTCTTGGTGGTTAAAAAAAAAAAGCCATGATTAGTCAAGCATATATTATGCACTAGATAGATGGAGTAGCTCTCATTTAATCTTCACGATGATTTTGTGAGGTTGGAATAATTACCAACCCCATTTTATAGCTGGGAAAACTGAGGCCCAGAGGGGTCTCATGGCCTGTCCATTGTCATTTAGTGGATAAGTGGCAGAGATGGTATTTGGACTCAGTCTGTGCCTCCAGTGGTTGATCTCTCTCTGTAGCACCTGCTGCCATTCAAGGGACTGTCCGTAAACCTGAATTATCTCTGAAAACTCTAACCTTGTAGCTCTTGCCTCAGCCCACAGTTATAGGAAAGGAACAACATGATATGATAGAACAGACATCCTGGACTGAGGTAGGAGAGCAGGAGTTGGATTCTGAGTCTGTTGATAAATCATCTCTGTGGCTCTCCTGGGGCTATTACAATAACGCAGGTGAGGGATGATGGGGACCAGGGAGCTAATTGTGAAGGCAGGAAGAATTCTAGATCTATTTTGAAGATACAGCGAGTGAGATTTGCTGATGAATTGGATGTTGGGTGTGAGAGAAAAAGCCTAAAGAATGACTCCAGGTTTTCCGCTTAATTAGTAGGAAAGAAGGAGTTATCGTTACTAGAGATGGGGAAGAAAAAGTACTTATGCTAACAACACAGTTAAATTTAGGTGGTTCATGAACTCCTGCCAAGTTCTAAGAACTTCTCTTGGGTCAAGGATAGAATCTTGTATGTAGCAGATGTGGTCATGCCCTGCTTATATCCTTAGTCCTCACATTTTCAGTGACTTCTGTTGGCCAGCAGCTGCCACTGGAAAACACCGTATCTGGCAGAAGGCAGGTGAGAAGCATCAGGGGGAAAATGCTTCCCGGAACAATCCTCGACCAAAGCCTGAACTTGGTATACACATGCCCCAGCTCCCTCATCCCTCAGGTGAGATGAGTCTGAGATGCAGGTCCCAAGTGATTGCCCAGAGGTCCCTGCTGGGATTAAGCTCCCATCTTGTATTGGCTTCCTTTCTTCCCCCGATTCACTTCTTTGCAACCCTGCTGGTGTTTACCGGGATCACCTCCAAAATAAACTACTTGCATTAGAATCCTTGTTTCAGAATTTGCTCCTGGGGGAGCCCAAACTAAGACACTATGGGACAGGAGAAGATGAGATTGCAATGTGATTCTGGTTTTCCTGGGATGGAGGGGTTTCTGGGATGCAGGACTTTTAGTGCCAAACCTGGGAAAGTCCAGGGCGAACTGGGATGAGTTGACCACCCTTATAGGAGGACAGTGTGGTGTTAGAGAAGCCAGGAGAAGAGAATGCTTCAAGAAGGAAAGGGGATAATGCATACATAGATAAAATCATCATGTTGTACACCTTAAATATATACAAATTTTGTTTGTTAATTATATCTCAATAAAGTTGGAAAAAATACCTAAAAATACTTGATTGTCAAAAAAGAGAAGAAAGGAGGACCAACAGAGTGAAATGTGACCCAAAGGTCAAGTTAGAAAAGACTGAGAAGCCATCAGTGAACTTAGCACTGAGGAAGTATTTGGGACATTGAGTCATTCTTGGGTGTGTTGGAAGCAGAAATCAGACTGCGGTGGGCTGAGCAGTGAAGGGTGGGAGGAAGTGGGCACAGCAGGGTGTAAACAAATTTTCTAGAATTTTGGCTATGAAGAGAAGTAGATAGAATGGTTATTGTAGCAGGGGGAACTTCTGGGGTGGAAGAGACCTGAACATACTTCCTCCCTACTCTTCCAACCTCTACCCACAACTAGTCCCATAGTAGATCTCCTGGGTCTCCAAGACTGATCATTTTCCTTCATGATTTTCATCTTTTGGCATTTTTTTTGCTCTGTTTTTTTCTTTTTTTTTTTTGAGATATTTCTTCCACATGGTCTTCTAACTCACTAATTTGTCTCATCCTCTTCTTTAATTCATCCAGTAAAATTCATCTTTTTATTTATTCCCTTTTTATTTGGTTCCATAGAATGTTTTGGTGCTGTACTTGAACCTCCTTGCATTCTTCTTTTTTATTATTCTTGTTTAAAGTTGTTGTCTGTCTACTCCAGCAGCTCGATTTTCCTGGGTGACAATTATGTTGGACCATCCTCTTTTTGGCTGTTGGGGGCCTCTCACGGGCTGTCATTTTTCTTTGGGGCTCAGATGTGGGGGTTGAGAACTCTAAGTGGTGACAGTTTCCCAAGTGATGAAAGGAGATGGATTCTTCCCTGCAGGGGTCTATGTGTGCACTAGGCAGGTGTGCAGAGGTGCCTCCTTGCTCCCCAATCTCCTTGCTTTCTTCTAGATTCAGGAGCAGAGCTCCTTTTGGAGTCCTTGGGAGCCAGATGGATCAGACACACACACACAGGAGTGATGCTGACCTTATCCCAGGATGTCTGTGGACCCTGGTGGATCAGACTCTTCATAGGATGAACTGTGTCTGATTTCCACCCAGAGCATTCTTCAGCTTACCTTGGAACTTTCCACCTGGTGCATAGGGGAGACATTTCAACCCCAGATTTCCCTTTGGGGATTCCCCCCAGAGATATCACTCTCATGCCCACCCAGCTGCCATGGGTCCCAGCAGACTTTTGGTTCAAAGAGGCAGATATATTAAGGTAGAGAGTGGAGGGGAACTGAGATGTGTGCAGATGGCCATTTTCCTAGAATCTTCCATCTCTCTTTCTTTATCATGGGGGCCAGCAAGCTATAGCGTTGTGTGTGTGTGTCTCAAATCCTTCCTGCGGCCTGTTTTTGTATGGCCAGTGAGCTAGGGATGGTTTTTGTATTTCTAAAGTGATATACACATATATCCCTTTACACACATTATCACACAAATGTATTTATGTCTGTCTGTCTATCTATCACCTATCTTCCTATCTATCTATCACTATATCTAGCCTGAAAAGTCTAAAATATCTGGCCCTTTACAGAAAAAGTTTGCTCCTCCATTTTTAAAAAAAGTATTTATTTATTTATCTATTTATTTATTTGGCTGTGTTGGGTCTTAGTTGTGGCATGCGGGATCTTTCATTGTGGTGCATGGGCTCTTTGTTGCCGCACAGGCTCTTCTCTCTAGTCGTGGTGCGCGGGCTCTAGAGTGCGCAGTCTCAGTAGTTGTAGCATGCAAGCTCTCTAGTTGTGGTGCATGGGCTCCAGAGTACGCAGGCTCAGTAGCTGCACACATGGGCTTAGTTGCCCTGCAGCATGTGGGATCTCAGTTCCCCGACCAGGGATTGAACCCGTGTCCCCTGCATTGGAAGGTGGATTCTTAACCACTGGACCACCAGGAAACTCCCGCTCATCCATCTTTAGCATATTTAAATGCCACTGAGGAATGTGAGGATGTGAGAGAGATGGAAGACTCAGGAGAGAGAGGAGATAATCAATGGAGAAAGGTCCCCAAAGAGGCAGGAGGAGACAAGATCCAAAGCACAGCGGTGGAGGTTAGTTTCAAACAAGAAGAGGGACCCTCTCTGCCATTGTGGAAGAATGGAGGAGATGATGAGAATCAGTGGGGGAAGGAATCAAGGATGAGTGTGGATGTGGGTATAATTGTAAGGGATGTCAGAAAGTTGAGGGAGTTTTCATAAGCTGGTGTTTATTTTCTCTGTGAAGTAGGAGACAGTCTTCTACCTTATATAGAGAAAGAGGATGCAGATTGGGGAAAGAACTGAAAAACTAGAACTCCCCATGTGGGGAAGTTGACCAGGGAGAGGAAGAGTGAGTTCCAGGTAGCCTGGAAGGTCTTGTTTAGACCAGAAAACACACATTTGTATTGGCTCCTAGCTGAGTGATTCTGAGAGCTCACTGCCTTGATGGAGAGCAGAGAAGAGACATGACTGGTTCATAAGGAAGGATGCTTTGGACTGCAAGTAACAGATAACCTGACCCAACTGGCTTAACAAAAGGAGTTTATTTGTCTTACATATGAAAAAGTTCAAGGGTTGGTTCAGCAACCCAACAGTGTCATAAAAGCCCAGATTATTTCTGTCTTTTCACTCTTCCACCCTTAGTATTTCCATGATATCTTCTCTCCAAGCCTCATATTATTATATGATAGCAGCTAAAACTAGGAAGTAATCGGCAAGCCCTTCTTGAATTTGTATTTGTTTTTATCAAGGACAGAATATATGTGCCAGTAGGTGTTTCTTATATCTCAGTGGGTAGAATTGATCCAAATGCCCATCGTCAATGGTTTGGGAGGTTTCTCAACCTCAGAACTACTGATATTTAGGGATGGACAGTTCTTTGCTGTATATGTGGGGGGCTGTCTTGTGTATTGTAGGATATTCAACAGCATCCCTGGCATCTGTCACTTCGGTGTCAGTAGCATCCCCCCTTGCCCCAGTCATGACAACCAAAAATGTCTCTAGACATTGCCAAATGTCCCTAATGGTGGGGATAAATCACCTCCAGTTGAGAATCACTGGGCTGAGACCAATCTCAATGGACCTCTGGACCCAGGTACAGTGCTATCCCAAATATGAAAACAATCAAGGTTCTGTCAACAAGGAACATGTGATGGTGGTGATGGCTGCTGAGTAGACAAGCCACAGTGCCTGCCATGTTTGGATCAGTCCTGGATTTGGGTATTCCCAGCTAAATGTAGAATCAGACTGAGGAAGCAATGGTGTTGAGAGCATGGGAGAGGATCATTTGACATGGTTGATCATGAGATTTAGCCTGGATAAGAGAGGAGGTAAAGATGATGGTTTGGAAGAAGATGATGGTTTGAGGGACTCAATGAGTTTAAACTCGTTTAGTTTAAACTCATAGTTTAGAGCAAGTTTAGGAGAGAGAGTAAGAAACTGAAAAAAGGCCTTGAAAAGGGCTTCTTTATTTACAAAAAGTCCAGGGAATATTTGCAATGGTCATGATTTGTGTATCCAGGAACAAGCATGGATTGAACACATCAGTGAAGAGAAGTCCAATTGAATACACATTTATTGAGAGCACATTATGCAGAACAAACACTTCAGGAAGTAAAGGTTAAGCATTTCCTCTCCAGGAATGACATGTATGATGATTCTTCTTGTCCCCACCTTCATTCTTTATGATGCCAACCAGATCCACATGTATGGCTTTCCATGAGGAGCTGAATGTTCTAGTTTTAGTATTTTCACTTGTCCTGGAAAACATGCCCCCCCCAAACAAGACGTTTAGATTAAAGGTAGATGTAAGGATAGAACAAACAAACAAACAAACGAACGAACGAACGAATGACAACAAAACAGAAAGAAACAGCAGGAGTGGGTTAAAGCCAGAAAACTCCATCCAGCAGGCAATGATGGCATGATATCCTAGCATTTTGGAATCCTAGGAAAGGTGTGACCTTCTTTAGCTTACAGTGGGAGGACTTCTCAAAAATCCAGGTTGAAGAATTCTTTTTTTGAAAAAAAGTTTGGATATAGTATCCTACTCTAGAATTTCAGCCCCCTGGATGTTGGTTTTTGTCCATAAAGAAAGGCTAGACGCTAAGCTCCTTGAAGGCAGGTACTGTGTTGGTCTTATTGCTTTTTGTACGTCCACTGCCTACCATAGTGTCTTACACATTGTAGAACTCAACGAATACTCTCTTTGCCCCCTACAAGCTCCAGCTTGGTTTAGATGCCTCAGGCCCCCCAGAGGAACAAATATCTTTTACAACAGCCCATGAGGATAGGAATTCCTGACTCAGTTATAAGAGTCACTGTATGCAGGAAGTCCAAAGCTATGCCTTCCTTCCTGGTATTTATGGTTCATTCACAGAATTTCCCACCCAGTCAAGCATATGACTTTTCCCATAAACAGTATTCCCTGGTTATACAGCTGACCTTCCAATGTTATCAAATGTCTGGGGAACAGAGCTAGAAAGTTAACCCAAGATCAAATTTGTCTGTAAAGGACAGAGGGTTTTGTTAGCTTTTTACTCATACTCTGTGCATAAAAAATAAAAGCTTCAGAAATCCTTTTAATTAAAGCAAATGTATTTCTTAAATGCAGCTACATATAAAATATATTATAAATATATAATATATCATATATAAATATATAATATATAATTCCCTTTCAAAAGATATACTCATTCAAGTTCCACAATGTTAAACAATAATAATAATAATAAAGCTTTCTTATTCATTGTGGGAAACCAGTAGCTGGAGTGCTGGCAGCTTTATTATTTTGGATTGTCTGGGAAACGTTTCAAAGGTCACAGCCAATGGTTAGCACCTACCACAATTTTACTCTTATTGAGAATGATTAAGCTTAATATATATTAAAAAATTTTCCAATCAGCTGACGTGACAGTCGTAAAACTTTTGTCCTAAAAATCGTTCCATTTTCCTCTTGGTTCTTTTGGAAAGATTTAGAATGAATTCCCTTTCCCTCCCTCCAGTATGGAATAGATGTTTCTTCAGTGACCTCAGTATTTCCACGGCTGAAGAAAATCCCATATTTTCTCAAGAAATGTAGAAGACAATGTATCAGAAATTTCTCAGTTTTGTCTAGCTTAAAAACAACATATTCTAAGACTCTTTGGCTAACAGATGTGGTAGGCATGTACATGGAAGGCATAAAACCAAATGAGATTGGAAGGATTTTTATGGATTTTGAGCTTTGGAGCCCATCTGGCTCATCTAGTGACATGGTTTCTTACAAGTATATTCTCCCATTTTTCTAAAAGAGCAATTAGGGGACAACTGTGGAGAGAAGTCTCAGATAGTACTGGGAGCTTATTCCTTGGTGAATTGGTCCTGAGTTAGCTCAATGGAAGAACAGACGAAAATCCAGCAACCAAGTTCCAGAGAGGTTCCCTTTCTAACAGGACCATTTCCTCTCCCAGGAAGGTCCCATTATCACATGCACTCCTCCTCTATAGGTATGTGGAGCATCTGGGGTGGGGTTCCTCTCCTGGATCCTTTCTGTGGTATCCACTAACTCCATGGGGCTCAAGTCCACCTCTCTTTAGACAGTGAGAGCTCAGGGGATGATGACCACTCTGCTATGTCTATGATTGTAAGTCTCCTGCTAAAGGATTCTACATTAGATGGTAGTGGTGCTGTACCCATACTTTAAATGACAGGAATATATAGAACAGCCAGCTTGAGCACTGTTAGCGGGCAAGGAAGAGTCACTGAGAAACAGTATGATGGGAATGAGGAATGCAAACCAGGTCATCAGGAAAAGAACTCTTCTCCATACCCTGCAAGAAAGGGAGTTTGTACTAAGACATGGAGAGGAAGTTCGGGGTGTCAAGGGGTAAAACATTAGAATAAGTCACAAGTCTTCTTACCTCACTGGGTTTTGAGTCAGGACCAAACCTGCTGGAAAGTGTATGAGTCTCAGGCTCAGATTTAGATTTGATGATCTCACCAAACCACTTTCGGACCTGGAACATCAAAGGAAAGGCTAGGATTGTTTTTGTTAACAATGGAGAAGAGAAAAGTCAGTGAGTGAGAAAGACGAGAGAGACATTATGAAAAACTTTTCCTACAAAATGTGATATATGCATACAATGGAATGTTATTTATTCCTTAAAAAGGAATAAAATTCTGACACATGCTATAACATGGGTGAATCTTGAAGACATTACACTGAGTGAAATATATGCGCCAGACACAAAAGGACAAATATTGTATGATTCCACATGAATGAGATCCTTATAATAGTCAAATTAATTGAGACAAAGTAGAATACTGGTTACCAGGGGCTTGGCAGGGGAGAATGGGGCATTATTGCCTAAGGGGTACAGTTTGGGATGATCAAAAAGTTCTAGGGGCTTCCCTGGTGGCGCAGTGGTTGAGAGTCCGCCTGCCGATGCAGGGGACGCGGGTTCGTGCCCCGGTCCGGGATGATCCCACATGCCGCGGAGCGGCTGGGCCCGTGAGCCATGGCCGCTGAGCCTGTGCGTCCGGAGCCTGTGCTCCGCAACGGGAGAGGCCACAACAGTGAGAGGCCTGCGTACCGCAAAAAAAAAAAAAAAAAAAAAAGTTCTAGAATGGATGGTGGTGATTGTTGCATGACAATGTGAATGTATTTAATGCCACTGATCTGTACACTTAAGCATGGTTAAAATGATACATTTTGTTATATATACTTTATCACAATAATTTTTTCATTTGTTGTAAAAACTCAACAAAATATGCATATGCAAAGGAAGAAAATAGAAGTCACACATAGTTGCTCAATCTAGCGAAAAATCACTGATCATGTTTTGGTGGTATCCTTCCATGTGTCTTGGTTTGGGGTCCCGCAGAGGCAGACCTTGAGACAAGGGTTCTAGTGCAAAGAGTTCTTTCGAGGGGTGATCCCAGGAAACACCAGTAGATCAGTGGGGAAGTGAGATTGAGAAGGGAAGGCAGCTAGTAAAGGATGCATAATCCTTTCCATTGTGGACATCTGGGGTTCAGTGCCACTCGGGGGCTCTGGAGACAACAGAGGACACACCTCAGAGTCATCCCACCTCAGGGACAAGGGAGCTGGGGCAACTATCTACCAGCTCCCATCAGTCATTGGTTGATGGCTGCTCTCAAGGGCCATTACTCTCTGGCACCACCAGCTTGCCCTGTGTATAAAGCATGCATGTCCTGTGGGCAGTAAGAAGCCCACAGGCACAGAGTCACAGGTGTTTACAATAAGCAACCCTGGGCATGTAGAATATAATGCCAAAGTGATATGAGAGAGTCATCAACAACATTTGCTACACCAAGGTTTCCAACTTTGGCACTACTGACATTTTGAGTTGGATCATCCTTTGTAGTGGGGACTATCTTATTAACCGTAGGATGTTTAGCAGTAACTCTGGCCTCTACCAACTAATTGTCAGTAGTACCTTTTCCCCTAGTTGTGACAATCAAAAGTGTCCCCAGACATTGATATATGTCCCCCCGGGAGTGGCAAAATTGCTTGAGAATAAGTGGTGTTTTTCCATATACACCATTACCCACACGTGAATAACTAGATAACATAGCATAAGAAATGAATATTTATATATGTTATATAAACAAAATAGAACCCTTCTGGAGCAATGTTTTGAAACTTACTCTTTCACTAATATATTTTTAAAAATTTAAAAATTATGTATTTTATTGATGTATATTTGGTTTACAATGTTGTGTTAGTTTCTGGTGTACAGCAAAGTGATTCATTTAAACATACATATGTATATATTCTTTTACACATTTTTTTCATCATGGTTTATTACAAGATATTGAATATAGTTCCCTGTGCTATACAGTAGGTCCTCGTTTTTAATCTATTTTATATATGATAATTTGTGTCTGCTAATCCCAAACTCCTAACTTATCCCTCCCTGCCCATCCTTTCCCTTTTTGGTAAAAATGTTTGTTTTCTATGTCTGTGAGTCTGTTTCAGTTTTGTAAATAAGTTCGTTTGTATCATATTTTAGATTCCACATATATTTACTAATATATTTTGAATATCCTTCCGGTCATAAAGTATTCTTGTGCCCAGACAAAAATTAACATTTGAATGGTCTATGCCCATGCTCATCCTTTGTTCTCTAGGGAGTGGCTGCTCTGTCGGCTCAGTTTCTTCCTCTCTCTTATCCTCAGAGGAGCTGTTCTTCCTTTCCTAGTTTGGTTCTTTGGGCGTGTGGATGTAGAGTGAGGAAAAGAGGGAGAGAGGAAGGAGCGCACGCGCGCGCGCGCGCGCGCGCGAGAGAGAGAGAGAGAGAGAGAGAGAGAGAGAGAGAGAGAAGAGGAAGAGGAGGAGAAGGAGGGAGGAGGAAGAGGAGAAGGAAGAGGAAGAAGTATATCAGTCAGGACATGTTTTGCTGCAGTAATAAACGACCTCAAAATCTTAGTGGCCGAGCTCAACAAAGCTCAGCTGGACTATGTGTCTTCTTCATGGTATTTGAGAAGTACAAATAAAGAACTTGGGTGATTTTGTATTTCTTCTGGCTGCTGGAATATCTTTATTTGGCCATTGCACCTCCTGGCCTGGATCATGTAGATCCAAGTTTCATTGGGGTTTCAGTCTTTTACATTATATTTAATAGTTGCATAGTGTCCTGTTCTATAGATGAGTATAACTTAACTAAATCTAAGTAGAAGTATGTCAACGTGGTTCAGTAGTGTACAGCACGGTAGCATCTTGCCTGGGGTTCATTTCTAGAGCCAGCATGCAGTTCATATTACCCCTGAGCACCCCTTAGTAAGGAACCATCTTAGAGATTTATCTCAACAAGCCCACAGCAGCCAGTATTTCCCAAGTGTCAGACGCACACTGTTTCTTTTGTTCAGCTGCAGACACATGAATTGGCTTGTGTTTAGTAGCCATATTGAATACAAAATATATATCTTGAAAAACTGGAGGCTCACACTGTGAGATGCCTCAGGCACTGAGATGAACTGGGGGAAGAGTACAAATAAGTCTTTTGCATGGTGCTCACTCAAGTGCATACATCCACTGAGAAGAGTTGCTTACAGTTTTCTTTGGCTGTACATGTGGATGGATGGGTAGATGAATAGAAGGGTAGGTATATGGACAGATATGTGATTAAACAAACATAGCACAACGTTACTTACAGAATCTAGGTGATCGGTATTGCATGTTCACTACATAATTCTTTCAACTTTTTCGTATATTTGAAAATGTTCATGATCAAATGTTAGAAAAACTATATTATTATGTAATTTCATTATAGAGCTATTAAAACATTAGTAGAGAGGATATACATCACATGGAAATGTGTTTAAGAATTCATGTTAAGTGGTGTGGTAGATTGCTTTATTGATCTCAGTTATTCACTCTTCTGTAGTAGCATTACACCCTGTCTTAGCTTCGTGGTGAATGGAGTGTTTTTCTCCAATTGACTTTGGGCTTGGACATGGGATCTTATTTGGCCAATGAAATATTGGTGGAGGTGATGCAAACAGAATCACCTTGAAATGGCCTTGCTCAGTAGAGCTTGCCTTCTTGTGATTTTGCCATTGTTATAAGAAGAACTTATGTTAGGGAGATGCTCCCCTTTCTCCCAAGCCTCAGGGTCACAAAGAACAGACCTGAACATGATCTTCATCCTGGAGCCAGGTCAAGCTGAGCCCAGCCAAGATCAGCTGAACCCCAGTCAACCTGCAGACTCCAGAATGAGAAAAGTAAATATTTGTGTTTAAGCCACTGAGATTTTTGAGGTTGTTTGTTACATGGCAATAGATGACTATTACGCATGGGATAGTTGAAGAAAAACATGGTATTTCCTTGATGCAGCAATTATTTACTTTCTGAAAGCCATTAATAAATTAATATTTCTTACAATCAATAGCATCTCACAGTAGAGAACATATAGGGAGTGTTTACACACTACTCACAAGTGCCTATGAAAATTTAGAGAATGTGGATTTGAATGTTTATTAAACTACGTATCTCCAAATGTTTCTTAATTTTAAAACAATAAAGAAAGAGGTCACAGTTTACCTGCTGGCTGAGGAGGCAGTAGACCAAGAAAATGAAGAAACCCTGAAGGCTGTTGATGATGGTGAAGAGGTAGGCCATGACACGGGCAGCTGAGCCCAACTGCAAGACGCCCAGACACCATGTGCATCCCAGGATGAAGAGCTGAGCTGTTGCTTTGAGTGTCAGCATCCTGAGGGAAGTAGTAATCAATAATGTAAAAAAGCTAATGATGGACATGAATACTTCTACAGCATTGTTGTTAACGGTGAAGACTCTGGAGCTAGAATGCCTGGGTTTAAATCCAAGGCAGCACTAACTGTGTGACCTTGGGCAAGTTACTGTCTGGCGTGTGTTTTGTTTTTTTTTTGTTTTTGTTTTTTTTAAATCATGTGGCTTGGGAGATCTTAGTTCCCTGACTAGGGATCGAACCTGGGCCATGGCAGTGAAAGCGCTGAGTCCTAACCACTACACCACCAGGGAATCCCTACTTTTCTGTAACTCAGTTCCCTAATCTTCGTAATACTCCTATTTCATAGGGTTGCTGCAAAGATTAAATGAGACCTTAACATATGTAAAGTATTTAGGACAGTATATAGAACAAAATTAGTACCATACATACGTAAAGCATTCTAAAACTGCAAAGATAAAGCTCTTTATCTCTCTCTCTATATATCATTTATAGATGGAGGGGTCAAAATGTGTGCTATTCAGGGGAACTACATTCAATATCTTGTAATAACCTATAATGGAAAAGGATCTGAAAAAGAATATACATATGTATGTGTGTAACTGAATCACTTTTTTGTACACCTGAAACTAACAGAACATTGTAATCAACTATGCTTCAATGAAAAAGGAGTGTTTTTAATAATTACAATGCATCAACAAACATAACCTGGAACCATTCCAGGCAAACTGAGATGTAAGGTCACCCTACTTTTGTATCTATATATTCCTAATTTTAAAATATCATATTACATAAGTGAGAAAAGCTAGTTGAGGAACAATTTATGTAGTGATGCTATTGTATGTAAGTCTGTCTGTTCTACAGAAAATGCACAGAAAAAGTCCTGGGAAAATATCAGACATATCATATCATGCAGTTTGTTACCCCTGGATTCCCTGGGAGGTAAAAGTAGCAGGAAAAGAGGGAGTAAGCAACTTTCACTTTTAACTTTATATATTTTGAAAACTTTTGACAAGTAATGAACAAATAACAAATGTGTTATTGTTGTGATTACAATGAAAACCTCAACAAATTACATGTCAAATTAAGATGGATGCTGAGGTCTTTCCTGGTGGTGCAGTGGTTGAGAGTCCTCCTGCCAATGCAGGGGACATAGGTTTGTGCCCTGGTCCAGGAGGATCCCACATGCCATGGAGCAGCTGGGCCCGTGAGCCACGGCCGCTGAGCCTGCGTGTCCAGAGCCTGTGCTCTGCAATGAGAGAGGTCACAGCAGTGAGAGGCCCGTGTACCACAAAAAAAAAAAAAAAAAAAAAAAAAAAAGATGGATGCTGAAAAATAAAAGAAATTCTCATAGTTCCCAGTTTTTTGAAATAGTATTATACAAAATATATTTTAACCTAAATCCTCCCTGAACCTATTGCCTCTTGTGCTGTGTGGCCAAAGCTGTATTCTTCCATTCTCCTCTTCTTCTGTTTAGTGTTAGATCGCTTCGCTTTTTGAGATTTATCAAGGACACAGGGCTACCCAGTTAGAGACTACATTTCCCAGGCTCCCTTGCAGCTAGGTGTCACCATGTGACCAAGGTCTAGCCAATGGGATATGAGCAAATGTGGAACTTGCAACTTTCATGTCAACTCCTTCCTGCATATGGGATACTGATAAAGACAACATCCTAGGGGATGGTGGGGCAACACAATAGAAAGAACGTGAGTCCCTGGATCACTCTGTGGAGCCGAGCTTCCCATTATCCCTGGACTGTTTACCTCTGGCCTGTGGCGTGAGAATGAAATAAACTTCTATTTCACTCCCATTTTTGAGTCACAGAAATTTAGCCTGTACTCTAGTGAATACAGCTTCTCATTAATTGTGATAGTGGAAGATGGTAGTGGTCTTGCTAGTCCTTAGAGCCTGGCTGTGGGGTGTATGTCTGTGTCAATATGTAGGAGGGACCAGTAGGAAGTGAGTAGAGGAAAAGAGGGTTAGAAAATACCACTTGCTTCATCTTACTTTAGATTCTGGATGGTTGACACTTCACTGTTGAGGGAGGAAAGTTTTCTTTTCAAAATCCAAAGAACCAAGATAAAAAATACAAAATTCACCTGCAGGAATGACACAGACCATGTAGAATACAAGTTAAGATGTACTATGTCCACTGTAAATTGTACACAACTCCTACCTCCCTGAACATGGGTTTGAATTGGTAGCAGGTGGAAAAACCAAATCATACAACCGAGAAAATATATGTCCCTTGTGCTATCTTGCACCCATGTCTGGTGCTTCTTCTTAGGTCAGGAACATCAGAGCCACATATTCACTCACACAGATAATGGCACAGACGGGGACGAGGAAAGCCCAGATGAATTTCTGGTTCAGGTCGAGCCAGCAGCTGGGAAAAATGGGAAAAGGGACGCAAAGAGAGATCAGAGAAAGCACATGAAATGGATATGAAATGACACCTTTTCCTAACAGAGAATTTTCCAATGTCTCCTGAAAATGTCAGCTGACAATGAAGGCTTTAATTGTTCACTACCATGTGTTACTGCTACATTTTACAGGCACAGTCCTGTTAAATTTTCACACTAGTATTCTGAAGGTGGGACCATGGAGGTGACCATTATCCCCATTTCACTAATGAGGGGACTGAGAATTAAGGACTTGAGGTCACAAATTATGGGAGAGATAAAGTTGGGACCTAACTGCAAAATTCTCCCCTTCCAGGGCCCGTGAGCCATGGCCGTTGAGCCTGCGCGTCCAGAGCCTGTGCTCCGCAACGGGAGAGGCCACAACAGTGAGAGGCCCACATACTGCAAAAAAAAAAAAAAATCTCCCCTTCCAGAGCCTCTTACATCATTTTTCCCTGCCTCACTGGGAAAGAGATTAGAACCCTTATACTCAAGGAGAAAGTAGAGTGCATTTGATGTGAATATCCCAATCATCACTATTAACACTGCCCTCAAATATGTCCATGGCACAGGGTGAGAGTCAAGCTCACTGATCAGGTGTTCCATAAAGATGAGGCCTGGATGCTGCGGAAATGGCCACGATCACAGCCGGGACTCCGTAGCCCACTGGGAACATGAGCTTCTTCATGAACCTGTTGATACTGGAGTGGTTGACCACCGTCAGTTTGCGTGCAGTGAGGAAGAGGTACAGGCCCTCCAGCAGCATCCAGGTGAAGGAGGCCAGGTAGAGATAGTGCAAGGCACCTGCAATGATGGCACATAGCACCTGGGGAAGGAGGAAGGTGTCACCAGGAGGGATTGTCAGGGTGGAGCATGGCCCCAGGGCGTCTCTTTTATACTGACATTGAGTTCAGAACACCTGGTATTAGACCAAGGTCATTGAAGGTAAAGGTGGTTGATAATCAACGGCAGCACTACTCACCTTGGTACATCTCCCCCAACCTCCCTCTGGGGCCCAAGGCTATTTTATTAAGGTGTCCAATGCAGCATGGCTCCATGAACTCAGCAAACACTGGAGGCAGGGCAGGGGTATTTTGGGACAGTATAAGTACCTTGATCTCAGTTCTATCGATGGCTGTTAGGAAGAGCAGGTGGGCCAGGAAGAGGCAGAGTGAGAGCTGCAGGTGGAGCGAAGTGCTGGTGCTCTGGATGGCTTTGCACAGCAGGAAGGTGAGGGCTGCCAGGAGGAGGCACAGCAGAGACAGGCTCAGCCCCACATAGGTGATCACAGTTAGTGTGGGATCCTTCTCCTGGGACACATCAGAGAGGACATCACAGTCACCATTTCCTGCTCTGGGATTATACTCCCCCACCCCTTGGAATGTGGCATCCCAACATAGGCAGATCACCTTCATCTCTGCAAGGAGGGGAGGGATGCAGGACTTCCTGTATGCCGTCACCCAGCCTATGTCATCAGTACTGTGACCCCTCGTCTAGGATATGTGTCCAGTCTGACCTTCTCCCACCACCTTTGCTGCTGCCACCCAAATCCTGACCACCATCATCTCTCTACCAGTCCACTCCTGCTGCACCACCATCCATTCTTGACCCAGGAGCCAGAGATTTCTTCTAATAACGTAAGTATGCAGCATCCCTGATTCAAAGTCTCTATTGCCTTTCCATTGTAATTTGAATGAAATCCAAACTCCTGACCATAGCATTTGAAGTCTGATGCATTTCCCCTGTGCCCTTTTCTCCAACCTGAACTTTTCCACTTCCCTCTCATTCACTCTGCTCCAACCACATTTATTTCTGGAACACACCAAGTTTGTTCTCTCTCAGGACCTTGACACACACGTGTATCTCTTTTTGGGATGCTCTTCCCTGAAACCTTTTTTTTTTTCATTGAGGTAACATTCAAATAATATAAAACTAACCATTTTACACAGTACAATTTAGTGACTTTTAGTACATTCACAGTGCTGTGCAACCACCACCTCTCTCTAGTTCCAAAACATTTGAATCACCCCAAAATAAAACCTCATGCCCGTTAAGAAGTTACCCCCACTTCTCCCCTTCTCCCAGCCCCTAGAAACCATCAATTTGTTCTGTCTCTATGGATTTGCCTATTCTAGACATTTCATAGAACTGGGATCCTACAGTGTGTGGGCCTCTGTGTCTACCTTATTTCACACAGCATGATATTTTTGAGATTCACCCACATTGTAACCCCACTGACTTAATATTCAGATTTCAGCCTGAATAGTTAATTCTCCTCTAACCATGTTATCTAAAGTAGCACACTTCTGCAATCACTCCAGACACACGCTCTTTAAAAATTTTCCTTATAGCATTTATGGCCACCTAAGCAGGGCCTCCAAAAGGATTAGCTTGAGGAATTCAATGTTTACATCATACCTGTGTGTCGAAGGCCATGAGGACAGCGAAACTGGACAGGTGAGTGGCATTGCATATACTGTGAGTCTTGTTTGCTTGTATCAGGAAACAGCCCTCCGTGGACCAGTGGCCGCCCTCCTTTGTACCTTTCCAGTAGACGCAGAAGACCTTTTTGATACTGGGCTTTATCTGAAAATAGAACAGGCTCATCATGTCCTTCCTTGGGAGGGACTGCTCTCAGAGTGTCAGTCTACGCTGGTGGGGTGCAAAGAGGTGACACCATGGGTTAGGAGAGATCAGGTAATTTCTATTTTAAGTGAAGAGGATGACCACCAGGAACCTGTCCGCGTAGTCCCAACTCTATTGGGATTCCACATAACAGAAAATGAACCCACCTCTCTCTGGGAGCCAGAATTTTACAAGATGTCATTGGCTTCAGGACTTTATCCTCCAACACGGGAGTCAAATAAAAATAGAGTATAAGGCTCACTTAAATTTTTCTCCCAAATACTCTCTAAGCCAAATTTCCCTGATGTCTTCACATCAATTCTGCCCTGACCGCTTACAACACAATAATTGCTCATACAATGACAGGGGTAGTGTAGGGAAGAAACATTACCAGGAGACAATAAAGTTAGTTTTCAATCTCTCTTTTTTTTTTTTTTTTGCCCCCAGGATGTCCATAGCAACACTTGATCAGGCCAAGGATGTGAGTTGGATGCTATCCTATTTGGCGGCTGTATCTCCTTTGATAATCCACTGGACCATCCCCAGATATCTTGCTCCACTTCCATTGCTCCACGCCATACATCAAAAATTCCATTCCTAGATTTTATGCATCAGATGGAGAAAACCTACCTTTCCTCACCTTCTCCCACTTAATTCTTATTTTCTTAAAAATTAAAAAAAGTTTGATTTATTTTTTCCAGGCTTATTGAGATTTAATTGACATATAACATTGTGTAAGTTTAAGGTGTATGTATGATTCGATATATGTATATATTGCAAAATGATTATTACAACAAGGTTAGTTAACATCCATCACTTCACATATTTACAATTTTTATTTTGTGGTGAAAACTTTTAAAAGCTACTCTCTTAGCAACTTTCAAATATACCATACAGTATTGTTAACTAGAGTTAACTAGAGTCACTATTCTCTCCATTACATCCCCAGAACTTATTCATCTTATAACTGGAAGTTTGTAACATTTGATCACGATTACCTCTTTCTCCCACCTTCTGTCGCTGGCAACCACCAATCTGTCCTTTGTTTCTATGAGTTTGTTTTTACAGATTCCACATATATATGAGATCAGTCAGTATTT
The DNA here is from genome assembly GCF_937001465.1 of Orcinus orca. Lineage (NCBI taxonomy): Eukaryota > Metazoa > Chordata > Mammalia > Artiodactyla > Delphinidae > Orcinus > Orcinus orca. The sequence continues at coordinate 8,246,486 of NC_064561.1, read as the reverse complement.
GTCTTTCTCTGTCTGACTTATTTCACTTGGCCATAAGGTCTTCAAGGTTCATCCATGTTGTCAAAAAAACGGCAAGATTTCTTTCAACTCTTACTTTCTAAACAGTTACTATGTCTGGCTATTAACCCTCCTGCCTTTAAGAGTTTGGGCAGAGAATGGGAAAAGGCAATGAATTATATAAAAGTTTTTCTTCTGATTGAATTATGTCGTCTTAATAATTAATTCCAGGCTTTTGTGCAAGAATAAACACTATGTCTCAGTTCAAATTTCACAGATGTAGGAGGTACCGGCAATTAAAAAAATTCCACGAACTAGAATGATGCTGCCCAAGAGAAATATCATATGAGTCACTTATGTAATTTGAAAATTTCTACTACCACATTAAAAAAGGAAAAGAGGGCTTCCCTGGTGGCGCAGTGGTTGAGAGTCCGCCTGCCGATGCAGGGGACACGGGTTCGTGCCCCGGTCCAGGAGGATCCCACATGCCGCGGAGCGGCTGGGCCCGTGAGCCATGGCCGCTGAGCCTGCGCGTCCGGAGCCTGTGCTCCGCAACGGGAGAGGCCACAACAGTGAGAGGCCCGCGTACCACAAAAAAAAAAAAAAAAAAAAAAAAGGAAAAGAAACAGGTCAAATTAATTTTAATAAAATATTTTATTTAAAGCACTATATTCAAAATTATATCTTTTAATATGTCAATATAAATCAATACATGTAATCAGTGTAAAATTATTGAGATGCTTAACACATTGTTTTTCTTACTAAGTCTTCAAAGTCTGGAAATACTGAATCTAAACCTGGAAATACTAAGTCTTCAAAATCTCAGTTCAGACTCACCATATTTCAAATGCTCAATAACTGTAGTTGGCTTCTGGCTATGATGTTGCACAGTGCAGGTCCAGAATGATTGACTTGGGAGTATTTAAAAATTGTTTGGTCTAACATCCATGAAACCTAAGCAAGTACAAATTGTAGCTTTCACCCACCTGCACGTGCTGAAAACTTAGAGTCACAGGCTGGGAGAGAGATGTGTTCCTTTGGGGTCCAATAGCGGCACTCACTACCTGGGAGTTCAGGTAAACTTGATGTTTCTCATTCACCTCTTCAAAAACTGTTGCATTTATGATGTTTCCAAGAGAAGAGTATGAAATAAAGGCAACTGCGCTGGGACCTGAGGAAACAGAATAATGGAGTCTTAAAAAGTGCCACCATTCCTTCTGTTACCCTTTCCCACTCCATACCCGACAGACTCCCATGATCGCCACCCCTGTGCTCAGCTGTGCCTAGGATGTTTACTTTTCCTCTCCTGCTCTTCCTACCCAAATATTCACAACTCCTCCTCAAAGACCCATCTCCAACCCAGCCTCTGGCTCGGGAAGTCTTCCCTAGATCCTCTGGCAGCTTGATGTGTCTTTCTCCAAATTCGTATTTCAAGTGCAGTCCCTGCCGTGCCAAAGAGAATTCAACTGTCCATTAATTATTTCCTGTGGATTAATCCTATTTTTCCAACAGGCACTAAACGTACTGAGTAACTAATACCGGATACTTCATTTGGAAACCACAGGGCTCCTAGCACAGTGCCAAGCATGTGGTAAATGATGAATTCTTTGAAAACATCTTTATTTTCTAAAAAAGTTTAACTTATATTTCCAACACTTAGAAAACTATAAAAAAGACATACAGACATTTACACTCGGATTTAAAATATATTATAGTTTTGTCGTATTGGCTTCAGAATTATGTATTTTTTTAAGAAATAAAATGTTTTAGATATGGCTAAAGATCCCACTATTATTTCATTCTCTTTCTTCCTTCTCAAGAAATAACCACGGACTTGAAGTGGAAGTGTGGCCTTTCCATGAATACATTTGTAATTTTACTACATAAGCATGTTTCCATTATAATATACAGTATTGTTTTCTGTGTTTAAAAATTCACATAAATGGTATCCTACATTGGGTATTCTTTTTTTTTTACTTTTTAAAAAAAATTATTTTATTTTTGGCTGCATTGGGTCTTCGTTGCTGCGCACGGGCTTTCTCTAGTTGTGGAGAGTGGGGGCTACTCTTCGTTGTGGTGCGCGGGCTTCTCATTGCGGTGGCTTCTCTTGTTGCGGAGCAACTCAAGCTGCAACAACTCTTCCCTGGGTCTTCAGCCTGCTGGCTAGATTTTAGACTTGCTACCCTCCACGATCACAGGAGCTAATTCCTTAAAATCTCTGTCTTTGTCCCTGTCTCTCTCTCCATACACACACACAGCCCCCACTGGTTCTGTTTCTCTGGAGAACCCTGACTGATACACCTACTGATGCTTCCTGGGATCATCTCCCAAATAAAATCATTACAACTGAACTCCTTATACTTGTCCATGGACTGCTTCTGAGTGAACCTAAACTGAGACCCAGGTAGAACAGCCCCTCAACTGCAAAGAAGTCTCTTTCATGCTGAAGAATAGAAAGCCTCTAGTTTAAGAAGATTTTTGTTTTTAAGGAAAAGACTCAAATGACACAGTTTTAGGGTAACAGACCCATTAGGGAGGAGCCTATTGTGGACCTTTCCTTACTACTCACACAGTGATATTGCTCTGCGTGTCTTAGGGATTCTGCATGCAGCCACCACATGTACCTTGTGTATTTCCCTGGATGATGTCACTGCAGCGGATATTCATGGAGTTCATTAGGGCGCTCAAGTTGAAGATGACTCCTGTGGAGCAATTGTCTGTAACAACTCGAGTTTCAACAGCTGGTAGGAAAAACAATGGGCAAGCTTACCATTATTATAAGTTTTAAAAATGTGCATAGCTACACAAACAGCTCAAATTTACTGAATGTCTAAGATGTGCCAGGCACTGGACTAAGACCCTTATACATCATCATCTTATAACAGCATCATATAACGCCATGAGGAACCATTGTTCAGATGAGGAAACTGAAGTTCAGAATTTAAGTACGACTCTAACTCCTGAAACCAAGTTCTTAAATAATATTCTCTAGCATATTGTCTTTGAAGCAACAATTCTGTTTCTCGGAATTTATTCTAGGAGAACAATCATGGATAAGAGGACAGAATTAGCTACAAGAAAGATGTAGCTAATTTCACAGCAGCAAAGACGATCATGGTGAAAAATGGGAAGTGACCTAAATGTTTAAGAAGGAACTGATTAAATAAGTTATGGCTTATCTCTTTAATGGGGAGCCATGCTTCCAATAAAAATGAAGTCACAGAAAAGCAGGAAATTAGGGAATTCCCTGGCGGTCCAGTGGTTAGGACTCCACGCTTCCACTGCAGGGGGCAGGGGTTTGATCCCTGGTCGGGGGAACTAAGATCGCGCAAGTCACATGGCATGGCCAAAAGAAAAAAAAAAAAAGAGCAGGAAATAAGCTCATGAAAATATTTATCTTAAAAATCAGACAGTCTGAGACTGGTCATGAGTTGGAAATTATTCAATCTGGATGATGAGTGCAGTAGGCTTATTATGTCTCCTTTTTTATGTTTAAAAAAGTTAAAAAGAAGCAAGTAACAAAATAGCACTTAAAGAATGATACTATTATAAAGTAGATAGGAATATAAAAAATGATACTGTTTAAATAAAACTTTATAATACTAAAGAGTGGAAAGTAGAATAATCAAAGTTATAGCAATTACCAGCCCTAGTTGTAAGTGTATTATATGCAGCATTATTATCTCATTTTATAGATGAAAAGACTAAAGCCCCTGAGGTAAGGGTACTGGTCATCGATTAAACAGTTAGGAACTGGCCAAATCAGGAAAGATGAGAGTTACTCGTAATCTGGTTTAATTTTGAAAGAAATTGTGCAGATTCTGGTTTCCCAGGAAGGTTAGACACTGAATTTTATTTTATTAAAACAATTTAAAAAATTATTATTTTTATAGAGTATAAAGTACTTTATCATGCAAGTTGGTAAAACAAAATGGTTAGTTAGGCATACACAAATACACTGACATCTCTGAGCTGAATAAAAAGCACAGCAAACAGCATTTCTGGAGGCCAATATAGTGATATGTATCAAAAGTCTATAAAATGTTTTTTTCCCTTTGACCTAACAATTCCTCTTCTATGAATTTATCCTAAGAAAACATCAAACAAACACACAGATAAATTTTCAATGGTCTTTGTCGCAGGGTTGTTTGGTAACAACCTGCATTTACCAGAATAGGGAAATAAATAAATTATAGTATAAATAAATATATAGTATAAATAAATTATATATACAATGTAACTCTATAAGCCATTGAAGACAGTAACATAGGTAATGATGATGTATATGATTTACAAGGAAAGATGTTAGTAATGTAGTGAGTGAGAAAGCAGGTTGTGCAACCGTATGTAAATTGTAACATACACAACAAACATGTGTCTCTTCATCAGACATGTAACTACATGGGTATCAGATTGGAGGATTGGGTTGTGGGCAGATTTGGCTGGTCTCAATTTAGTTTTGTGTACATGTTTTTTCCTAATTTAAAAAACATTTAATACTTGGCTTTGCTATGGTATTTTATTTATTTTTATTTTCAAAAACAAAAATTGTATGTATTTACGGTGTACAGTATGAAGACTTGACGCACACCTATACATAGTGAAACGATTACCAAGGTCAAGCTAATTGACATATCATCTCATCACATAGATATATAATGAATATGTATGACTAGTATAGTAAAAGTATTTCTTTTTTTGGCTGCGCTGCGTGGCTTGCAGGATCTTAGTTCCCCGAACTCAGGTCCCGGCAGTGAAAGTGCCGAGTCCTAACCACTGGACCACCAAGGAATTCCCTAATAAAAGTATTTTTATTTTAAAAATATGTAGTAAGATGTTCCTTCTGGGATGGTTTAAGTAGCATCCCTGTGACGTGTGCTGTTGAGTTATGTAAGCACTGGTTGAAAAAAAAACAAAAACCTAACTTCAAGCAAGAATCCCAGACTCAGGATTAGAAACCACTGACAATTTTTATCTATTGAAAATTTTTTTTTAATTTTTAAAAATTATTTTTATTAAAAAAAATTGTTGGCCATGTCAGGCGGCTTGTGGGATATTAGTTCCCAGATCCACCCGGGTCCTGGCAGTGGAAGCACTGAGTACTAACCACTGGACCACCAGGGAATTCCCCCACTGGCAATTTTTAAAAACAGCTCTATGGAGGTGTAATTGATGTACACAAAATTGCATGTATTAGAGTGTACAACTGGATGAGTTTCATTGAGTGTATACATCTGTAAAACCGCCACCACAATCAAGGTAGAGAGCATTTCTATCACCCCCAACAATTTCTCCAAATTTTTCTCATGCCCTTTTTTCATCCCTTCACCTTTCCTCTCCTCCCTGTTACTATAGATTAGTTTGCATTTTCTGGAATTTTATATTAATGGACTCATGCAGTACTTATTTACTTTTCTAATTGCTCAATCCAGACCCCAGTTAGTAACCATACCCTGTGTGTATCATGCCTTATTGTCTTCTTACCCACAGTACGGTTTTGGACTTTCTGGAGTTTTTGGTCTGGGGCTTTCAAGGCAGTTTCTAGAACAACTGATTCAATTTTCTGGAGAATACATGTGAACGTGGTTGTGTTTTTCGTCTTTTCCGTTCCCCATACAGTCTCATTGGTGAGAAGTGACTCGATATTCTCAACAACCTGTTGCAACTTTGAAGAGAGAAAGAATTTAAAAAAATCCAATCTGACAGAGGGTCAGAAGAAAACACAAGAAAGCAGGTGCTGGAGCCAGACAACTAGTTTAACTCCTGACCCCACCATTCACCTGCTGAGCAACCTTGGGAAAGTCACTCAATCACTCTGTGCCTCAGGTACCCTGTTTAGAATGAGGACAGAACTAAGACCCCATAGAGTTTTGGGGAAGATTAAATAAGTGAAGAGATGCTACGTTTTTAGAACAGTGTCTGTGCCTGGTAAACACCATATAGGTGTTAGTTATTATGAACATCTTTTACCAACAAGGAAGTGGTAAGGTTTCTAGAAATAGACCAGTGGTTCTTAACTGGGGGTGATTGTGATCCCCAGGGGATCAAGTTAGTGACAATTTAGTACATTCATGATGTTGTGGAATCATCACCTCTATGTAGTTCTAAAATATTTCCATCATCCCCAGATAAAACCCATTAAAGAGTTACTCCCCATTCTCCCTTCCCCAAGCCTCTGGAAAGCACGAATCTGCTTTCTGTTTCCATGGACTTGCCTGTTCTGGACATTTCATATAAATGGAATCATACACGATGTGATCTTTTGTGTCTGACTTCTTTCACTAAACATAATGTTTTTAAGGTCATCCATGTCGTAGTGGGAATCAGAACTTCAATTTTTTATGGCTGAATAATATTCCACTGTATGGATATACCACATTTTATTCATCCATTCATCTGTTGATGGTCATTTGGGCCATTTCTGCCTTTTGGCTATTGTGAATAGTGCTGCTAAGAACATAGGTGTGCAAGTATCTATTTGGGTCCCTACTTTCTTCTTTCTTCTTTTTTTCTTCTTTTTCTTTATTTTATTGAAGTATAGTTGATTTACCATGTGTTAATTTCTCCTGTACAGCAAAGTGATTTAGTTTCATATACATTCTTTTTCATATTCTTTTCCATTATGGTTTATCACAGGATACTGAATATAGTTCTGTGTGCTATAAAGTAGGACCTTGTTGTTTATCCATTCTACAATATATATAATAGTCTGCACCTGCTAATCCCAAACTCACTTTCTGTACCTCCCTTACTGCCCTCCCCCCTCCTTGGCAATCAAAAGTCTGTTCTCTATGTCTATGAGTCTGTTTCTGTTTTGTAAATAAGTTCATTTGTGTCATACTTTAGATTCTACATGCAAGTGATATCATATGGTATTTGTCTTTCTCTGTCTGACTGACTTCACTTAGTATGATAATCTCTAGGTCCATGCATGTTGCTGCAAATGGCATTATTTCATTCTTTTTATGACTGAGTAGTATTCCATTGTATATATATACCACATCTTCTTCATTCATCTGTCAATGGACATTTAGGTTGTTTCCATGTCTTGGCTATTGTGAATAGTGCTGCTATGAAATAAGGATGTATGTATCTTTTGGAAATATACTTTTGTCCGGGTATAGGTTTGGGTCCCTGCTTTCAGTTCTCTTGGGTATATTCCTAGGAGTGGAATTGCCGTGTCACCTGGTAATTCTATGTTTAATTTTTTGAGGAACGTGGCAATGACATTTTATAAAGAAATGCTCCTGTTGATAACATGATTATTTGTTCATTACTTCAATGAACAGTTGCTGAACTCCCAATGTGGGCTTGGTCTGATTCCTGCCCTCAAGAAGCTCACTGTCTAGAGGGTGACAGCACACCATGTAAATATTATCAGTCTGACGGAGATAATGATGGATAACATAGATGGAACATGTATTCTGGGTCAGGCACTGTGCTAAATACTACACATATATTATCTCATCTAAACTGCTCATCTATCCAAGGGTGCCATTACCACCCCTGTCTTACAGATGAGTAAATTGATCTTGAAGAGCGTGATGGTTAATTTTATGTTTCAGCTTAACTGGGTAATGGGTTACACAGATATTGGTCAAGCATCATTCTGGGTGTGTCTGTGAGGGTGTTTCTGGATGAACTTAACATCTGAATGGATAGATGAAGTAAAGCAGATTGTTCTTCCCGTTGTGGCTGGGGATCATCCAGTCAGTTGGAGGCCTGACTAGAATAAGAACTCTGAGGAAGGGATTTTCCTCCTGCCTGCCTGACAGTTCCAGCCTTGAGCTGGGACATTGTTTTCTTCCTTCAAACTTGAACGGAAACGTCGGCTCTTCCTGGGTCTCAGACCTCTGGATTCAAACTGGAACTACACGATCAACTCTTCTGGGTCTTCAGCTTGTCGACTGCAGATTTCGGGGCCTGTCAGCCAATTCCTTATAACAAATCTCTTTATATCTTTTCCCCTATTGGTTCTGTTTCTCTGGATCACTTGCCATTGTGGTGCTGGGATTCAAACCTCTTTCTACACTTCTAAACCCCACATCCCCTACTGTAAGAACATAGTGGGGGGATATTAACTAAGATGGAGGAGTTTAGGGAGGCCATCCAGGAGGACACGACACCTGAATTGAGTCTTTTTTAAATTAATTAATTATTTATTTATTTATTGGCTGCGTTGGGTCTTCATTGCTGCGCGTGGGCTTTCCCTAGTTGTGGCGAGCGGGGGCTACTCTTTGTTGCGGTGCACGTGCTTCTCATTGTGGTGGCTCCTCTTGTTGCAGAGCATGGGCTCTAGGTGTGCGGGCTTCAGTAGTTGTGGTGTGCAGGCTCTAGAGCACAGGCTCAGTAGATGTGGTGCACGGACTTAGTTGCCTCGAGGCGTGTGGGATCTTAGTTCCCAGACCAGGGAACTAAGCTCATAGGCTCATAGGCTCTAGAGTGCAGGCTCAGTAGTTGTGGCGCACGGGCTTAGTTGCTCTGCAGCATGTGGGGTCTTCCCGGACCAGGGCTCGAACCTGTGTCCCCTGCATTGGCAGGTGGATTCTTAACCACTGCACCACCAGGGAAGTCCCCTGAATTGAGTCTTGAGTAAGGAAGAATGGGAGGAACCAGCCAGGTGAGGAACTGGGAAAAGGAGTTTCAGGTTGAGAGAACAGCATGTACTTGGAGGCCTGGAGCTTGGGAGGGCAAGGCATGAACAGTTTCTCTGGAGCAGAGCAGGGTGAGGGTGGGGAGTAGGGCAAATAAGGGACAAGTCCATTCTGCTAGACTATAGATTCTCAGAGACATGGATCGCTCTTTTTGTTAAAATTCAGAGTCAGTTTACAGACACTAAATGATTACTACCTATCAGGCATCTTTTTGGTTTCTCTCTCTTAATTGTCCTACAATATCCATTTCCCCCTCTTACTTTTAATATTTGAATGAATTCCTCAAATTTTATCTGGGCCATGCTACCCAACCACAGACCATATTGTCCCAGCCTCCCTTGCAGCTAGGTTTGGCTATGATATATGCGACTTCTGGGTTGTCACCTTAAGACATGTCTCTAGGGACTTCCCTTGTGGCGCAGTGGTTAAGACTCTGCCTGCCAATGCAGAGGACATGGGTCCGAGCCCTTGTCCGGGAAGATCCCACATGCTGCAGAGCAACTAAGCCCATGCACCACAACTACTGAGCCTGCGCTCTAGAGCCCGTGAGCCACAACTACTGAGCCTGCACTCTAGAGCCTATGAGCCACAACTACTGAGCCCGTGTGCCTAGAGTCCATGCTCTGCAACAAAAGAAGCCACTGCAATAAGAAGGCTGCGCACCACAACCAAGAGCAGCCCCTGCTCTCCACAACTAGAGAAAGGCTGTGCACAGCAATGAAGACCCAATGCATCCAAAAAAAAAAGAAAGAAAAAAGACATGTCTCCAAGGAAGTTATCCTGACATTATTAGCATATCATATAGTGAGTAGATGAGGAGACAGGCCCTCTCTCTACTCTCCCCTCTTCACCTTGTACTCCCGAGAACTTGCCCTGAACACCCTCTTCCCTCTGTCCACCAGTACGAATGCAGCATTGCAGCAACCCAGCTTTGGCTATGCAGTTGAGAACAAGATGCCAGGGGATGATGGAGTAACAGTATGGAAAGACCATGGGCACACTTAACGGACTCATGGAGCAGAATCCCTTCACCAGCCTGGATTCCTTGCCTCTGGACTGATAAGTCAGAAAATAATAAAAATCTATCTTTTAAAAGCCATTGGATATTTGGGCCTCTTTGTTACAACAGCTCAGCATATCCTAATACAGTCTTGCTTAGTCTGTCTTTCTTGGTTTGGGATAGATCTTCTCTTTAGGGGGCAGACACACACATACCTATATATACATACACATACACCCTTATTTACATACATGCTGTATCTATCTATCTCTATAGTGAGATATGTAACAATAAACATAGTGATGTACATGTATATATCATAGTTATACATAATACATATTAGATAACATTATAATAATATAATTAACACATATTATAATTAACATATATCAAAATATGTTGTCATAATATATATCATATATTTTATATTATCATATATATGGTATATGACATATAGCACACATATAATATACAGTATTCACCTCCATTTGCTAGCTTTGAGATTTGTAAATATTTGTTACCTGACTAGGTTCCAGGATTCAGCTTCCACTCACCTCTTTTGTGCCACTGGTTGTCTCTGAGGGGGTGGTTTCTGAAAGAGACAACAAAGGATGTTACTGTCGGAACTGAAAGTTAAAGGGTGGAGAGGTTGGCAGGTAAGGTAGGTAACTTTGCATCTAGAAGGTCTGAACTCATACACTTTATGTTTCCTGACAAGGTCATTTGCTCTTTTGGGGAATCAGAGTCCAAATTCCCTGTTGTGGCATAGAGCAGTGTTTTTCAACTTATTTTGCCTCCAGGGGACCCTGGCAATGGCTGGAGATATTTTTGGTGGTCACTCACGACTTGGGGTGGGGGATGCTACAGGCATCTAGTGGGTGGAGGCCTGGGATACTGCTCAACACCCTACAGTGCACAGAATGGCTTCTGACCACAAAGAATTATGGGGCCCAAATGTCAATACTGCTGTGGTAGAGATACCTTAGCATAGAGGAAGTGGAAATTTGCAAGCTCCAAATTCTTTCATTCAGACCTGGCTGAACATTATAACTGAAATGGCTGAGGAAACAGAAAATTAGGTGCTTCAGGTTTTAAAATTCAGCCTGGCTGGGAATTATAACTGAGACTAGAATGTCAGTTTATGATCTTCAGCTGTTAATGGGACCTTGGTATATTGCTTCTTGTATTGTACGTTGTGAGGATAATCATCTCTATTTTAGAAAGACGAGAAAAGTCTAGCAAATGTTTACATACCTGTTACCATCATACTGAGGTTAAATCTATACTTATTCTGTGTCTTGGTTTTCAGCCGAGTCTATTTGCTAAAAAGAGCAAAGAGTTTTCCTGTACATTGAAGGTTTTGTCTTAAGAGTTCAAGAACTTTTACTTACAGCCTGAGTCTGAAAATGTTTGTTATTGGAAACCACGTTCATTGTAGAAAAACATGCTTTTGGCTGAAAGCTGTATACATTTTTTGTGAGGGCTTTCTTGGACCTACCAACCTTGGTGATAACTAACCCTGGATGGACTCAATCCATATAAAAGAGCTCTTAAAATTAGAAAATGTCTTAAAATTAGGAAAATAACTAAGGCATTTCTCTTTCTTGTAAGATAAGGTGAGTTTAACAGATTAACATCATAACCCAGGCAAAATCTCAGCCTGTTTATACATTGTCAACAGAGGTGCCTGCTGCCTAGTAAAACGCTAATTCACTTTGGCTTCAATCATATTCTTTCACTCATTTACTCATTAATTCATGTAACAACTATTTATTGATTGTCTGAATTAGTGGTGGACTTATGGCACAGCAACCCCTTCCTACGCACCCCATGCTCATTTCTGTCACCTTCCCCACCTGGACCTCAGTCTCACACTTGGAGCGCGTGCAGCTCCAAGACCCTGGTGTGGGCTCCAGCTTGAGACTTGGGGAAATAGCGTAACCTGGGCCTGAATCTTGCAGGAGCACCTCCCATTGGTGGACAACATACTTTTGATATTAAAGAGAAACCTGAACTTTCCCAGACCTTTCTAACAGGAGCAGGGGTGTTAACGTAGTTTGGTTTTCCTGAGAATCAGATGAAAAGCTAGCAATATTAGCAAATACTTATAGGTACTGCACTAAATGCTTTAAATGGTACTATCTCATTTAATCCCTGCAATAGCCCTCTGAGGGCTGTATATCTTCCAAATTTCCAGCTCTCATCAGATGGACCCAGCTTTTGGATCCTGCTAATACCACTTCCTCTTCTGTCCCCCTAGGTACAGGATGGCTACAGATTTCTGCTCTTGCTAATCCCTGGGTTGCTTCACTGTCCTTTTGACTTCTCAGCTCTTCCTTCACCAGCACCAATTCTCTATATGAAATTACTTATGTTTAAAAGACCTAGTGTGTTTCTGTTTTCCAGGCTTGATCTTGACTGATAAAGAGGAATAACTGATTATTACTATTATTATTATTATTGCACCAAAAAAACATGTGTTGTCCCTTTTATGGCTTCCCTGAGACCCATGTTGCAGTGTAGCAAGTGGCTGAGTGTGGACTCTCAATATAGGCTGACCTAAGCCTATCATCTCAAAAATCATCTTATTAGTTGGCAGACCTTGAACAAGTTACTTAACTTTTGGGTGCTTCAGTTTCTTTCTTTCTTTCTTTCTTTTTTTTTTTTTTTTGCGGTATGCGGGCCTCTCACTGTTGTGGCCTCTCCCGTTGCAGAGCACAGGCTCCGGATGCGCAGGCTCAGCGGCCATGGCTCACGGGCCCAGCCGCTCCGCGGCATATGGGATCTTCCCAGACTGGGGCACGAACCTGTGTCCCCTGCATCGGCAGGCGGACTCTCAACCACTGTGCCACCAGGGAAGCCCGCTTCAGTTTCTTTATCTGTAGTAACAGTGCTTACCTCATGTAATAAATGAAATAATGAATGTAAAGCACTTGGTGTTGTACCTGGCACATAGTACAAATGAAATAAATATTATCTATCAGTATTATTGTTTCTCCACAAATCAGTTTCCTAGAATTTAGCTTTAAAGACCCTCTCTCTTATGATTTCAACTGTAGTCAATACCTCATGGATAGTCTGCCAAGTCCCATGTTTCTTATGTATAGATCTTCTCCATCTATATGATTTCTATGACAGTGATCATGCTTATCCAAGGTCACAGATCTGAGGGTAGGCATATGACTCAAATTGGGCCAATTTGTACATTTCCAAGTAATATGCAATTATGTCCAAGAGAGAATCAATTGACCCTTCTTTGGGTGGTTGGATCAATAAAAATGGTAAGATTTGGAGCTGTTGGTGGCCAGATTTCCTGTCTTGTGGACAAGGAGTCAGAAAAGGCAGTTTGCAATGAAAGAGAGGAAAGGAGCAGACCCAGAGTATGAGAGACTGGGGTGCCCTGACAGTGTTTGGTCCCCAGCTTCAGTTCATTCCATAATCCCAGCTGTATTATTGCCGTTGAGTTCCAAGACGTTTCCACGCATCTTTATCATAAACCCATCTTTTCTGCTTAAGTTAGCCTGAGTGGGTTTCTTTACTTTGCAATTCAAAGAATCTTCTCTCAGCCACAACCCTGTCACCTCCATCTCCAACTTGCCTTCTTCTTTTTTTGTTTTTGCCGCACTGCACTGCTTGTGGGATTTAGTTCCCCGACCAGGGATTGAACCCGGGGACATGGTAGTGAAAGGGCCCAGTCCTAACCAGTGGACCACCAGGGAACTCCCTCACTTGGCTTCTTAACCCCATTATTTCTCTAAACTTCCTTCTTTCCTTTTCCCCTCCTCTTTCCATCACCCATTTCCCTCCAGAAAATAGACATGTCCTGGCCCCACCACAAGTATATATTTTCTGGTGTTAGACTCAATTAAAAATTAGAAAGGAGACAAGAAGACAAGAATTTTCTTACTCTGACAAGTGTTCTCATTGGAATTATTGAATTGTGCTTTCCCAGAGAGGGCTTTATATCCAGCCTTACAGTGACAGTAGAAACTTCCTTTGGTATTCTGACATTCAGCATTCACACCACAATATATACTAATGGGTGGTGTACATTCATCAATATCTGGAACACAAAGGAGAAATTTGGTTATTCATTTGACAAAGATTTATTGAACATCTAAATATGTGCCAGAAGCTATATCCTTTCCATCAGGGTCTATCCTGGCTTTCCAAAACAACTCAGTTAAGGTAATGGTTGTCTTTGTTCTGTCCTTTCTTCGTTGATTTTGGTTGGGTTCTCCAAGAAGCAGACATTGAGACAAGGATTCAAGTTCAAGTACTTTATTTGGGAGATGGTCCCAGAAAACACTGGAATGGAAATGGTGAAATGAAACAGGGAAGGGAAGGCAGAAAATAAAGGGGGTATTATCCAGGAAATTTCTACTGTGGGCGACTGAGGCTCAATTCCTCTGGGAACCTCTGAGAGGCAGTGTAGAGCATGCACTTCAGGTAAGCCTACCTGAGGGGTGAGGGAGCTGGGGTATTTATCCACAAAATCTTATTTATTGGTGGAGGAATGTTCCCAGGGAATGTAAACCCTCTAGTACTTCCATTTGTCCTGAGTGTGGACTGAGTGGTCTTCAGTAGCCAGAGAAAGCCTCAGACTTGGTGTACAAAGGAATGAAAAATGCCAAGGGCATATAGATGGGATACTGACCATGTTTGTATCTCCCCCCTACCCCCAGTTCATATGTTGAAGCCCTAACTCCTAGCGTGGCTGTTTTTGGCGATGGGGCCTCTTAGGAGGTAATTGACGTTAAATGAGATCATAAGAAAGGGGCCCTGATCTGATAGGAGTAGCATCCTCATAAGAAGAGACACAGGAGTGCTACTCCAAACCATTGTTTCTGCCCTTATGCCCAGTGAGGAAAGACCATGTGAAGATACAGCAAGAAGGCAGGTCTCACTAGAAACAGAATCTGCCAGAACTTTGATAATGGACTTCTTCCAGCCTCCAAAACTTTTTAAAGTAAATTTCTGTGGTTTAAGCCACCAGCCTGTGGTATTTTGTTATAGGAACCTGAGCAGATTAATACATCTGCTAAACTAACTAATTGAGTTAGAATATTTTTGTTAAATCAATATGTCTCCAGTCCTCAGGGTCACTGTAGCCCCTTTACAATGATGTCAAGTGGGAAGTAAAAATGTGGGATTTCCCTGTCTGTTACAGGAAACAGGGAATTTAGAATTTTCAGAGTGTGACATAGTGTGGCTGATGCTGTTGCTTACTCAATAGCTATTCCTTGTTTGGGAGGCCAAGCATGGCAATCTTGTTCCAGTTTCTCAGGTGCTCTCTTTCTCAGCCTCCCTTTCAGATAGGGTTGTCCTGTGACATACACTTAACCAATGAAAAGTAAGGATGGTCTCCTGAGAAAAACTTTACAAAATGTGAGATAGAAAGTAGTTACAATTCACTACAAAGGAATGAGACTCAATCTGGTACTGGAATTCCCAACTGCAAACCTGTAAACTTGAAGACGGTTTCTGTGATTACTGGGATATGTATCGATGGATTACTGGGGTAAGAGGATGGAGTTAAAAAATTCTCTACACAGCCAAGATAGAATCTACTGGTTAGAGTAAAAGAAAGGTGAGGTTATACAATAATTGAGAGGGATATTACCCATGTACCCAATGTGAAGAAAACATGCAAAGAAATGCTCCAAGCAAACAACAAGTTAACAAGTATTAAATTAGCAAGTACAGAAACCTCAACTTGGAGGAAGATGAAGGGAAGAGGAAGCAGGGTTTCACAATGAACATTGAAATAAAATTAACATTCATGGGGGGGGATTGGAGGGAAGAGGAGGAAAGGAGAGGAGTAAAATGAGAGTATTTTAAGGATGTCATCTCTTTACTGGGGGAGGGGAAGTAAGGGTAAAATTAAGCATCTTGGTAGGGAAAACAATGCAACCTGGTGGGAAAAATAATTGATGAGTGTTTCAAATATTAGGAGAGAAATATGTGTTTGATTATGAAATTAAGAAAAGAGAAAGTAACCATTAATAGGATGAAAAGTATAGTAGAAATTCTAAATAAATAAAGGGAAAAATGGAACTAATAGCAACTTGATAAAACAAACACAAATAAGAAAAAGGCTAGTGGGAAGCAGCTGCACAGGGAGATCAACTCGGTGCTTTGTGACCACCTAGAGGGGTGGGATAGGGAGGGTGGGAGGGAGGGAGATGCAAGAGGGAAGAGATATGGGAATGTATGTATATGTGTAGCTGATTCACTTTGTTATAAAGCAGAAACTAACACATAGTTGTAAAGCAATTATACTCCAATAAAGACGTTAAAAAAATCCTATGCAAAAAAAAAGAAAAAGGCAAATGAGGAAATCATAATAATATAAAATTAATAATAAATGTAAAGTAAGACCGTGGGAGTAACTGTGTCAGTCATTACACTAAATATAAATGGACTAATATACATTAAATATAAATGGAAATCTTCTATTAAAATAGAGACTAGGAAAAAAGAGAAAAAAATAGAGACTAGAATATTGAGTGTGACAGTTTCAAAACTGTCAAATTATTTGACACTCTTTCCATTGAGATGTGGGCACATTGTCTTATCTCTTTGTGTCCAAGTGTGCTCAGGACTGCTTTAGTCAAAAGACTATTGCAGGGTTTCCCTGGTGGTGCAGTGGTTGGGAATCCGCCTGCCGATGCAGGGGACACGGGTTCGTGCCCTGGTCTGGGAGGATCCCACATGCCGCGGAGCGGCTAGGCCCGTGAGACATAGCCGCTGGGCCTGCGCGTCCTGAGCCTGTGCTCCGCAACGGGAGAGGTTGCAACGGTGAGAGACCCGCGTACCGCAAAAAAAAAAAAGAAGAAGACTATTGCAGAAGTGTTACAATGGGACTTTGAGACAAGGTCATAAAAAACGCACAATTCTGCCTGAGTCTCTTGGAAGCCTCACTCTCTGGAAACTCCATGCTGAGACATTACCTCTCAGAATTCAACCATCAACTGTGAGAAGCTGAAGCTACATGGAGAGATCTAGCATAGGGGCTCCAGCTGACAATCCTAGATGATTCCAGTCTTTGCGTTATCCCATCCCAGGCACAGACATGTGAGGAGAGGTGCTTTCAGATAATTCTAACCCTCAACTGTTTGAGTCACCACCAGCCATTTGAGCCTTTTATCTGAGGCCTAAGATATCAAGGGGCAGAGAAGAGCCATCACTGTTTTGCTTGTCTGAATTCCTGACCCATATGAGCATAATAAAATGGTTGTTTTATGCCAATAAGTTTGGGTTTTATTATGCAGCAGTAGGTAAGTGGAACAATGGGCTAAAAAATGACACCCAACTATATACTGTTTTCAGGAGATTGATAATATTGGAAATAAAGAGGTGCACAAAGAGATACTAGGAGAATTCAAACAGAAATAAAACAATGTATAATATTAATATCAGACTCAGTGGAATTTAAGGTTCAAAGTTCTAAACAAGGTAAAGAGGGAAACTATGTATTGATACTTAACACATTTTATGAAGAAAATTATATTCCATTCACAAATATGTATGCACCAAACAACACAGATAAATACAGAAAGCACAAACAAGTAGAAATGTAAGAAGCAATCAAAATACAATTATACTCGGATATTCAATTCACTTCTCTCGGAACTAGTAGATAAAAAATAAATAAGAGTAGAGAAGAACTGGATATCACAATCAATAAGCACATACAAACAGAGGAAAGATCTAGTGGATAAGAAGTAAAGATATGGGGAAATTAATGAGTAAATAAAATTAATAAATACACATATACAGAAAGTCAGAGAGACAGACAAAGGCACTCATGTGCGCACACACACACACACACACAGAAATAGAGACTGAAAGAGATAGAAGCCTATGCAGAGAGAAAGAAATTTATATTCCTTGAAAATAAAATATATACTTCTTTCATAAAATCAATCATATGCTTCCACAAAGATATCTCTAATAAAAACTTATAAAGTAGAGATTTTCAGCCATTAGTTTAAAAATTCTAATAAATTTTTTAAAAGTAGAAATGATTCTTTAATTATCTAATAAAATTAGGAATATACAATGCAAAAATGTACAAAAAATCTTAACTTTTGGAAATGAGGAAGCACCCTCCCACATAATTCTTGGAGTAGCAAAACATCAAAAGGAAATTACAAACCATCCACAGATCAATAAGAAGAATACTTCATCCTGTAGAATATATCTAAACCTATACTCAGAGGAAAATTTATAATCTTATATGTCTTTATTTTTAAGAAAGAAAGGTGAAAAAATAAAGCATCTAAGTATTCATTTTAAGAACTCAGAAAAAAGAAATTAAGAAGAGATTAAAGCTGAAATCAATAAAATAGAAAACAAAAAACATAGTAGAAAGGATAAAAAATTCAAAAGACCAATAAGACAGATAAACCCACACAAGTTTGATGAAAAAAAACCTGACGGAAAATAGCAAGAAGGGGAACATACCACAGTTTCAAGGAGGTGATTAAAATAACCATAAGAGAATGCTGTATGTAACTTTATGGTCACAAATTTAAAAATTAGGGAAAATAAGTGATTTCTTATAAATAATAAATATTATTCCAAGAAGAAATAGAAAATTAGAATAAGCCCATTGAATCAGTAGGAACTGGAAAGATAATTCATGGTCTACCATTAGAAAAAGCACAAGGGGAGCATTTCAAGTGAGGAACAAGCCATGATGCTATATTTGCAAAGAAGGAGATGTCTGGGATCTGGCCGTGTGATTTTTATAGACTTCATTCATGTGAGGTTTAAAAAGAGTTGGTAAGTAAGAGAGGAAGGATTTATTTGGAGAGAGCTGATGCTGTCCTGTGAGCCCCTCTACTTCCACCCAAGAGGAGAAGTGTGTGTGGGTGCTTTTCTCTTCAGCTTAATCCAAGAGAGGGATTTTAAGGAATTCATTCAGCTAATTACACTGTCTTTGCATTTTATGGGGACCCAGTTGATTGGTGCCTGTTTCCTCCTGAAAAATCTAAATAGTGAGCCACTTGGGCAGAAAAGAGATCTGCTGCACCTGCTCATCTCAAGTTTCTTGGGCAAAGGGTGAGTGAATATCTCCCAAGAGCTAGATGTGGGTCATGTGTGAGAAGTTTTGGGTGTGGGGTTGCTTAGTTTCTTTCAGAGAGGGCCACATGGAGTGGCAAATGGACTTTATCAGGGAGAAGCTAAAGAAGACACAGGATTCCTCCAGGATGAGTAAGGTGTAGGGATGAATTTGCTGTTATCAGGGGAATTTCAGGGGAGTGATTGGGGAATTGTCCTCAAATAACCCACAAAAGCTGTCACGACTGAAAGTGCTATATCTCAGGAACATAGAGACTAAATAGCAACAATAGTATTGTCAAGGAAAAACTTCCCTGCTCCCCTTTCCTCATCTCCCTGCCAGGTTACAACTCTTGCAAGATTGGGTGAAGGAAAGTAGAATGTTGGGTGGGGAAAGAGGAAAGAAACCAATTATACACCTTACTCCCAACTGTAGGCTTCCAACCAGGAGGGATGTTGAAAAGTAGGAAAGGGGAAAAACCTAATATTTACTCAACTCTAGAGTGTTCATTCTTCCATAGGATTGGACATTTAAATTATTGAGTTGAGGCAGCATCTTGCATCTTAGGTGACCACAGACTTTATATTAAAAAAAGTTTCTGCCCAAGCTTTTATTCTTTCTTTGCCATGATTTCAGTACATAATCTATCTCCTTAAAAAATTGTACAAAAAATTACACAATGGTTTATGATTCATGAAGTATAGTTACATTTATTATTACCTTATTCAAACCCCTTACTGCTATCATGAGGTCAGCATTATTATCCTTACATTATGGAGGAGAGAATTGAGACCTAACTAAGTTCTGGAAGAGCCCACTTTTCTGACTTCATGGAAGAATTTCTTTCTTGGTGAAGGTTGAGTTGGCAGAGGTTTCAGTATTGCATATTATTGTTACCCCCTCAAAGCCCTTATCCTGCCTTCTTTCCATATCTACCTCTAGGTGATTTGAAAATTATCCCTTTACCTTTACATGTCTCCAAGGGGAATGTGAAGTATCTCTGCCTGGATTCAGAAATGTATCCATGGTTGCAGGTACAGTGAGTGGCATTGACACAGGAAGAATGTGGGGGACACGAACGACAGGTCCCTGCAAGGAGAAGAGAGGCAGGTCAGATGTCACCAGAGTCAAAATCTCTCCTGTTATCATTTGGTTTTGCCTCTGAGCAAAGGCCTCTCAAGGCTGAGGAAGCTGCACCTTTTTCCTTTTGTGAGATGTCAGTACATTAAAAAGTTAAAAGATACCAAGCTACAGAAAAAAGTGTGATTCTTATGCATGATAAAGGACTGAGGTTGGCATTAAACAAGTTAATTTTAACACAAATATTTCAATGCAATATAACTGTGTTATTCTCAAGATCATTGCAGAATATATAAAAGGGGAATGACTTGGTTAAGACCTGGGACACTGCGTTTGATTCTGGCTCCACCACTTACTACCCGTGTGTCTTTGCACAAGTGTCCTACCCTCTCTGTGCCTCAACTTCCTCATCTGTAAAATGGGTTAATGTGAGGAGTAAGTGAATTAATACATATAAAGTTCTTCAGGCAGTGCCTGGAACATATTAAGTGTCAGCTATGATTACAAAAATTTGAATTCGTAGGGTACCACAGAAGGTATATGGTGATAAGGGTACATGTTATCTTTGTAACACTATGTGTAACTTCATTTAGATGGAGATCACTAAGGATCTTAATTTGAGGCCCCTTGAAAATGAATGGAAATAACAGGGGCTGAGGAAATATCTCAAGCTTAAGTCTAGTGGAGAATTCTGGGAGCTGTCCAGTGTTCACACAGAGTGGAGGCAGGGAACATGATGGGGGGAAAATGTGCAGAGCCTGGCAACTCAGAATGCATCCCTAGCTTTTAGCTAGAAATGTAGAATATCAGGCTCCACCCTAGGCTTGTTGAGTCAGAATCTAGTGAGATCGCCAAGGGATTAAAGTTAACCTGGAATGAACTTGCTCATTTTTTGTTGACTTGCTTGTGATCGGAATGAAATGATTTTCATCATGCTCTGTCTCTCCTCACCAGAATGTTTACTTCATGAGAATTGGTGTGTTTTATTCACTGTTCTACCTCTACCTTGGTCATGCTGTGGTTACTAAAAACAAATAAATAGACAAATAACAGTAAAATAAAAAAAAGATAACTTAAAATATACCCAAATTTGATGAAATGATGACTTAAAAAGAATTACAGGAGGAAACCTGCCTCATTTCTGTTCCCAGAAGTAGCCCCCTTCCTCTGTCTTGTTGGAGGATGTGAGTGGGCCCAGGTGTCTTATTGGTCTACACCCTCCCTGATCTCTGGCTATGGAAAAGTCAGGCTTTAAGTACTCACCTTTGGTTTTCTGAGCCACGACTCCTGACAAGCTTAGCAGAAAGCAGAGTCCTGGAACAGGGAAGCAGAAGGGAGACATGAAACGATTGAGGAAAGATTCTAGGATATTCTCCAAGGGCTGGGTATCAGTTATCTATTGCTGAATAACAACTATCACAAAATGCAGACATTCATTTTATTATCTCTTGTGGTTTCTATGATTTGGGAATCTGGGAAAGGCTCAGCTGAATAGTTCTGGCTTGGAGCTTCCTATACAGTTGCTGTTAGACAGTGATGGGGCTGGAGCATCTGGGAACCGGCTGGACATGGTTTCATGTAGTCTCAGGGCCTAGGGTAGTTTGGGCTTCCTCCCATCATGTCAGCCTTGGTCAGGCAGCTTCAGAGCTCTAAGCATGAGGGTTCCGGCCAACCAGTCTACATCTCCTCTCAAGATCCAGTCCAGGAAGTCATGCAGCTCCATTCCACCGTATTCTCTTGGTTACAAGAAAGTCACATGTCCACCCAGATTCAAGTGGACCAGAACCAGAGTCTTTCTCTTGATGGAGGATAGGCAAAATTCCAGAAACACGTCTTGGAAGGGAAGTATTGTCTCTGCCTTTTTGAAAAATGAAGGCTGCCTCTATGTGAAGGCTACTTCTACTGTGGCTGCTAAAGTGCTATTTTCTTCTTCCCCAAACCTTCCCAACATCTGGTGGTATCATCAGCCATGTTCTTGCTTCTGCAAAGACCCGAAGGTGCTGGATAGATGGGTGGCTTTTCTCTTCCTTTCTTAATAAATCTTACACCACTCTGATTGTTAGTTCTCTCCTTACCTTCTTTTCATTCTCTTATAACATAGTAATGTCTAGAATAATTTGCCACTTGCAAGTACAATATACAAAATATTTAACAACTGGTATGTTTCAGGAACCAACCAATCAGAATGGACATTGGAGACCCTCTCTGAGGCAGCAGGTGTTAATCTTTCAGCTGCTGAATTGTGAGGCAGTCGATGGGGTCCCAGGAAAGGGTCTGGGCTGGCAGGAGTGTCCTGGGAGCTGATTCTGGGAAACAATTATTTACACATGGTGTGGAAACATTTCAATATGAACAACCAATGTGGCTCTTCTAGTGTGCACAGGTCCAGTGACTAGTAACCTTATTTGCAACATTGGTTACCTCCTAAGAAAGTGGGTCCTGCAGATGAATGGATAAAAAATGTGGTATATATATATATACACACACACAATGGAATGTTATTCAACCTTAAAAAATAAGGCAGTCTTGACATTTACAGCAACATAGATGAATCTAGAGGACATTACTCTAAGTGAAATGAAACCAGACACAGAAGGACAAATACTGTATGATTTCTCTTATATGAAAAGGAGTCAAACTCACAGAAGAGAATAGAATGGCAGTTACCAGGGCATTCTTTTTCAATGGGTATACAGTTTTTGCTATATAAGATGAATACGTTCTAGAGGTCTGCTGTAAAACATAGCAAATATGTTTAACAACTTGGTGTTGTATACTTCAAAATATGCTAAAAGGATAGATCTCATGTTAGTCATTTTACAAAAAAAGAAAGAAGAAAAAGAAAAACATTTCCACAAATAATGAACATTTTGGAAGTGATAGATATACTTAATATCTTGATTGTGGGGATGATATCATGGGTGTATGGTGTATCCTTATGTCCAAACTCATCAAGATGTATGCATTAAATGTGTGCAATTTTTTTGTATGTCAATTACACCTCAATAAAGCCAAAATAAAAAAAGAAAGTGGGTCCTGGTCATGGAAGGTGTCTGTTTACCAAGTTGGATGACAGGTTGGGTGAGGGTGGACTAGTTTGGTGGAGCTGGTAAACTTTGATTCCTGTTGGTAAAGGACTGGGATTGGAGGACTCGAGGCTGAGAGTCTGGTGAAATGGGTGGGGGGGATGTCTTGGCTTCCTTGGGGAGGTTCAGAAGATGTGGTGGCTGGTGTCTGTGGAGCAAGACTTGGAGGAGATGGGAATTTTTGGGTTAAAATGCGGCATGCCCTGTGATGAAAACATCCCTCCATCCTGCCTATGAGCACATCAGTGAAATTTCTCTTGAAGAGAGAGACTCATGTCTTGGGGAGAGGATATCCTGGGTGGGGGAAATTGGGCAAAGTTCTAAGGGCAGCCTCCACAATATCCAAGAGGAATTGAGCTCTTACCACATGCCAGGCATTGTTCTAAACATTTTAGGTACATGAACATACTTCAGCTTTCTAACGACTTTAGAAGGTGAATACTAGAAAAATTAATTTTTAGCAAATATCTACTGGCAGATTTTGGTTTTTGGAAGTAATTTTGAGAGCATCTAGTTGCTAAGGAGTTTGGAGATTTCGTTTGCATGCACCGTTTTAAACAATGCTTTGCAAAAGATTCTGAAATAAAAAATAGTATATTGAAAAATTATACTCATGATAGTAATTAAATTACTGTCCCCTGAAATAATGTTTAATAATAAACATGTGAACATTCAAAATCCTTATGAAAGAATTATGAACTGGAGGGACAATTTGGGAAGAAAAACTCTAGGGAACAGCATTAAATA
Organism: Orcinus orca; assembly: GCF_937001465.1. Taxonomy (NCBI): domain Eukaryota; kingdom Metazoa; phylum Chordata; class Mammalia; order Artiodactyla; family Delphinidae; genus Orcinus; species Orcinus orca. The sequence goes on along the minus strand of NC_064561.1, from coordinate 8,222,852 downwards.
TTTAATCTTTCCTGCTCTTCAGGTTATACTTCTGACTTTTCCTTTTAATTGCAATTTTTTAAAACAGAGAATTGCAAAATATAGAAATGACCCAGTTTGGAGACATATACAAATGTTTTCTTCTCTCAACCAGAAATTTAGACATAAGGAATAATAACTGGTTTATAAAGAATAAAAATACTTTCCAATATAACTAAAATTGCATCACTGAGACTCTTTTAAAAGCTTAAAAGTCATTCAACCATCATCCTATAATATTCTTTGTACTATCTCTAGTGTTATTTTTAGCAGGGAAAAGTTTATGTTTGGCATTTATTAACTTCAACTTCAAAATTATTTTTTTCTGAGCCACCAAATTATGGCTTCTGTTTGTTTTAATGATATTTTAGTTGAATTTATATTATAAACTAGGAGAGTTTGGGGGAGAATGGATACATGTTTATGAATGGCTGAGTCACTTTGCTGTGCACCTGAAACTATCACAACATTGTTAATCGGCTATACTCCAATATAAGACAAAAAGTTTAAATGGTAAACAAAACAAAGAAAAACAAAACCAGAAAGCTGACTATGAGTGTTATTTCCATAGTAAATCTATAGTTGGAAATATTGAAATTACACAATGATTTACACATTCTAATCTAAATTATTTTATATTATAAACTAGAAAAACCTGATATATAGCTTTTTAAAAAAATGAGTGATCTTAGTGTGAAGGGGTTACTAAATCAGATCATTAAAATATTCATGAGAAAGAGAACACAAATGATATAAATTCTTAAGTTTTTAATTCCCATAAAATATCTCAAATATATAGAAAGAGTAACTGCTGTCAGCCAAACACTGCCTTGGACAGAAATGTGAGAACTTTTAAAAATGACTCACACTCAATCAAACAATAAAAGCAATAATATCTGCAGAAAACTATTTGTAAGTATATGTAAAATAATATGATGTATGTTTTGTCCTTTATTTTAAAATAAAAACACATGGAATAAAAAAAAAGAAGGTGCTCTAATTTCATTCTTTTACATGTAGCTGTCCAGTTTTCCTAGCACCACTTATTGAAGAGGCTGTCTTTTCTCCATTGTATATTCTTGCCTCCTTTATCAAAGATAAGATGACCATATATGCGTGGGTTTATCTCTGGGCTTTCTCTCCTGTTCCATTGATCTATATTTCTGTTTTTGTGCCTGTACCATACTCTCTTGATTACTGTGGCTTTGTAGTATAGTCTGAAGTCAGGGAGCCTGATTCCTCCAGCTCTGTTTTTCTTTCTCAAGATTGCTTTGGCTATTCAGGGTCTTTTTGTGTTTCCATACAAATTGTGAAATTTTTTGTTCTAGTTCTGTGAAAAATGCCAGTGGTAGTTTGATAGGGATTGCACTGAGTCTGTAGATTGCTTTGGGTAGTAGAGTTATTTTCACAACGTTGATTCTTCCAATCCAAGAACATGGTATATCTCTCCATCTGTTTGTATCATCTTTAATTCCTTTCATCAGTGTCTTATAATTTTCTGCATACAGGTCCTTTGTCTTCTTCAGGAGGTTTATTCCTAGGTACTTTATTCTTTTTGTTGCAATGGTAAATGGGAGTGTTTACTTAATATCACTTTCAGTTTTTTCATCATTACTCCTTAACACCATACACAAAAATAAACTCAAATTGGATTAAAGACCTAAATGTAAGGCCAGACACTATCAAACTCTTAGAGAAAAGCATAGGCAGAACACTCTATGACATCAATCACAGCAAGATTCTTTTTGACCCACCTCCTAGAGAAATGGAAATAGAAACAAAAATAAATAAATGGGGGCTTCCCTGGTGGCGCAGTGGTTGAGAGTCCGCCTGCTGATGCAGGGGACACGGGTTCATGCCCCAAGTCGGGAGGATCCCACATGCCGCGGAGCGGCTGGGCCCGTGAGCTATGGCCGCTGAGCCTGCGCGTCCAGAGCCTGTGCTCCGCAACGGGAGAGGTCACAACAGTGAGAAGCCCGCGTACCGAAAAAACAAAAAAACAACAAAAAAACCAAAACTGAATTTAGGGGCTTAAAATAACAGAAATATATTCCCTTACAATTGCGTAGAAAATTCAATTCTGTCAAAAATCACTCTCATTAGGCTAAAATCAAGGTGTTAGGAGGGCTGATTTGGAAGCTCTAGGGGAGAATCCATCTCCTTGCTTTTTGCAGCTTTTAGAGGCTGCCCACCTTCCTTGGCTCACGGCCCCTTGGTCCATCTTCAAAGCCAGTGGCATAGCAACGTCTCTCCTTTCTGGTCTCTTGTCTCTCTCTGATGAGGACCCTTGTGATTATATTGGACCCACCAGTATAATCCAGGATAATCTGCTCATCTCAAGATCTTTAGCACATCTGCAAAGTCCCTTTGACCATGTGATGGGGTTCAGGACATGCCACCCCAAAATATTCCACTTTGGCATATTCATTATTTTGAGCTGGAGGCAATTGAGAGGCAGAAGATGCAGGACGACCTTTATGATCTACCCTTTTCTACCTAAAAACTGGCCATAATTTCCCACAAGAAAGGTGCCCTCCCTGTACCAGGATGAGAAGAGCATCTTTACTCCCAGAGACTGTGAATGGACCTTGAAACAGATCTGTACAAACAAACTTACTAAAATAACCCTATCTTCCAATACTTTCCCCTCCTCTGTATCTCCTAGTCACTTCCTCACAATTTATTGCATCTAGCCCCAATCCCTTTGTCTGTCTTGTTTCCTCACACATTTATCATTTCTTTGTCTAAAAGGTACAAAACTTTGTGCTCTGGTCACTTCTTTGGGTCTTCATTTTCTTGTGAAGGCTCCCATGTACATGTTCAAATTTAATTAAATGTTTATGCTTCTCTCCTATTAATCTATCTTATGTCAATTTAATTCTTATTCCCAGCTAGAGACCATAAGAGGGTAGAGGAGAATTTTTACCTCCCCTGTATATGTGAGGTAACATATCCACACGTTTCAGGGGATGTTGACATCTTTGGTGGGGGCTGTTACTCCTCCTCCCAGGATCTTATTCTAAATTGCCAGGTCTGTCCCGTGATCAATTACTTATGCAACTGCTTTCATGGAGCATTTTGAATATTTCCAGTGGTCCAATGAATATATTCTCAGCTGGGATGTGAACCGCTTAATGGCAGGATCCTGGAATATTTCTTCATACATTTAAATTTCCCTTTTTCCTACTTTGTATGATGATTAATTTGCAGCAGCTACACTAACATTACAGCTGCCCCAATGATGACTATAGCTTGCAGAGGCAGCTAGTAAAACATATGGCTGAAAAGTACTTCCTGGTTCCTAAAACTCAGGCAGTCTGGGTACCATCACATTTCCTCAAGGCTAGTCTTCAAGGTGTCCTTCCAGCCCAGCCAGCAATCCTGTGCTCAATAATACAGGCATGAGTCTTAAGTTAGAGCTCTCGAAGAGTCATTGGCATGCCAGAATCCCAGAGTTCTAAGAGGCTTTAGAAATCATCAGCTGACTCTTTTTGTTAATGAGAAAAGAGGTCCCCAGGGGTCAAGTACCTCAGACACCAGTCGTGCAAATTGGAGCAGGTTGCTTAACTACTCTAAGTTTCCATATATGAAACAGGGTGATAGCATTGCCTGCCTCCTGGGGTTGGAGTGATGACATAAATGAGGGAATTGTGTAAAGCACAATGTCTGGCTGAAATCACTCCATAAATGCTAGCTGCCTCTATTATCATTTTATTTGCACTAGAATTCTATTTTTAAATTCTTCACCTGATACTCATTCTACTACACTGTCTGTTCCATCTAGTGATGTGGTCAGAGAGGTCATGGATAACTGAAATTCACAAATAATCCATCTCAGAAGTTTCCAGGACTCTGCCTGCAGTTGCCCCAAAGCAGGAAACATCTTTTTTAAGCTTCTCTCATTAAAAGAGTTTTTTAGCTTTACTGAGGCATAATTGATATATAAAAAATTGCACGCTCTCTCACTTAAATTTGACTCCACAGATATATACTGGATACCTCTTATATGTAAGATGTTGCAGAACGGGCTGCAAAAGTGAGGGGACCTTTGCCTTCAAGTAGCTTATATTATTTTGATAGACTTTATGATCTATTACCTGCCTCTGCAACTAAATAAGTGTGAGGTTTTGAGCACCATTTCTGTGATGCCATTTTACATCTGTAATGTGGAGTTACTGTGCGATAATGAATATAGAACATCTTAGCCTGATACCAGGTGCTCAACATATGTTAGCTTTGGTTGATATTGTAGCTATTGATATTGTTATTTGATCTGGAGCCAGAGAATGGAAGGGATTTCAGAGTTGGAGAGCTACCTGCACAGATGTGGTTGTTGAAGCCATGGGATCTTAAGATTCCTCTAGGGAGAGAGAGTAGAAAAAGAGAAGGAAAAAACCCAAAGGCATATTAACAAAGATCTGAAGCCAGGAGGCTTGGATTCAAATCCTGGTTCTGCCATTTACAATCTGTGTGACCTTGGACGAGTAACATAACCTCTCTGTGCTCCAGTTTTCTCATCTATAAGATGGAAATAATATTAGTACCCACCTTATGAGCCCATTATGAGAATTAAATGGATTAATATGCAAGGTGCATAGTGAGTGCTTGAAAATTTTGGTTATTATTATTAGTATTCAGGAAAAGGCAAAAGGAGGAGAAAGAAAGAATAGCAAGAGAGGCAGAGGAAAATCAGGGCAGTGCTAGGTCACAGAAGTTATCAAGGAGGAGAGAATATCAGTTACAAAACAAGACCTGTGAAGAGGGAGATGAACAGCTCATTGGATTTGACCGTAAGGACAATTTTAGGGATATTTGAGAGCGTAGTTTGAAGAGGGTGGTGAGAAAGGAAACCATAACCCAAGGGTGAAAGGAGAGTGTTCAAAGCAGAGCAGAAGAAAGAGGAGAAGGGAAAGACAGCTAATTGTTGAACCAAGTAGCCCCTGATATGGGGTAGGTTAAGGTTACACATACCTGGAAGAAGCGATGACCCTTGCATTCCTGTGTGCAGGTAACCCTTGCCAGTCAGCACTCAAAGCTCCCTACTGTGCTCCCTCTCAACCACTTTTCCTATCTCAAGGAAATCTCATGAGACCTGACATGGTCAGCTGACATAGGAAACCACTAACAGAGAAGTGAACTTCTTCCATCTTTCACCATCAGACCCATGGTTCTGCTTTTCATTTTCTTTACCTTTTCTTCACTTGTTTTCAGATGTTTCCTTGGTAGTAGATTTTTCTAGCTATTGTTGATCACCTTTGGGATTACAGAATCAATTGACCCTAGAAAAGGAATGCCCTTTAATTACAGAGCATTGTCTGAGGAGCAGGAAGTGACTGCGGGATCAAAATAAACTTTAAATAACCCTGTGGTTTGGAGGTGGCTAAGCCAGAATTTACAGTATCTCTATCGTTATCTAAAGTTTCTGAAAGTGTCATTTTTTACAAATCTGTGATCCCCCTTCCCCCTCAAAATATGGCACTCACCAGATCTGACTGGAGTCTCAAAGTCTGGTAGAAGATGATGTATTATTTGGTCATTTGGAGCTATCTAGACCAATTGCAGGATTTGGGAGTCATTGCCTCTCTCAACAAATATTTATTAAGACAAATCTTATTGAGTGACAAGATCTGTGCTACTTTCTAGGGATATAGCAGTGAACAAAATTAACACAATATTTTCTATATAGAACTACAGAGAAAGGGAACATTGGAGGAAAAGCAGGTTTTGGGGGAGAGAGAAAATTAAGTTTGGGGTAAGTTGATTTTGAGGTATTGTGATTTCAATATACATTGTATATGTAATCTAGATCACAAAAAAGAGGTCTTTTCCCTCCCACCCCCAGCCAATAGATGGTAGTTATAGCCATGATAATGGATTAAATCATTTAGAGATAGATTATAGAGTGAGAATAGAGTTCTGAGTAAGTAATTTAAAATCAGGGAGTGGAGGGATTTCCCTGGTGGCACAGTGGTTAAGAATCCACCTGTCAGTGTAGGGGACATGGGTTTGAGCCCTGGTCCGGGAAGATCCCACATGCTGTGGAGCAACTAAGCTCATGCGCCACAACTACTGAGCCCGCGCACCAGAACTACTGAAGCCCGCGCACCTAGGGCCCGTGCTCCGCAACAAGAGAAGCCACTGCAATGAGAAGTCCGCTCACCGCAACTAGAGAAATCCCACGTGCAGCAATGAAGACCCAACCCAGCCATAAATAAATAAATACATTTATATAAAAAATAAATAAAATCAGGGAGTGGAGGAGCAGCTAATAGACGAGAGAGGGCAAGAGTGGTCAGACAGATGTGGGGGAAATGAGTAGAGTATGGTGTCATGGAAGACCAAGGAAAGAGACCAAAATGAATTAAGACTGAAGAATATTCACAGGACAGAGCAGTAAGGAGGTTGTTCTATTCTAAGAGTAGTTCCAGTGGTGAGGATGATGGTGGTAATGAAGATGGTGGAGGTGGTGGTGATGGTGCTGGTGAAGATAGCAGAGGTGGTGGTGGAGATGACGGTGGCAGTGGGGACAATTGTACTGGTGGTTCTGGTGGTGATAAAGGTGGTGGTTATGGTGATGGTGATGGTGGTGAAAACAGTGAAGGTGGTGGCAGAGATCATGGGAGTGGAGGTGATGGTGGTGGTGATAATAGTGGGGAAGGTGGTGATGGTGATGGTGATGATGATGGAAACCAGAATGAAATAGATTGAGGATAAAATGGGAGGTGAAGAAGTGGAGGCACCAAGTATAGTCAACTCCAGAGAGAGGTGGAGAGTAGTGTGTGAATGAGAGAAGATGAACAAGGACCTCCTTGGGTGGTTGGAGCATGGTGGAATTAGCCAGTTATTGGGATGGACATGGTCATGAGTCCTACATAGTAAGACTGTTGGGCTCTCAACATCCCACTGGCCCAGCAGCCATGTACTGGGTCTTCCTGTTGTTTCTTCCTAGTGGTCCTCTGGGGAGGGGGGAGGGGGGAGGGGGTGAGAGTTGGAGGCAAGAGTTGATCAAGAAAGACAGGCAGTGCCCCCTAGTGGTCAGGCCAATGCTATTGCAGAGTCCTGGCTCTAGAGCCAGACTGCCTACTTTCAAGTCTTGGCTTGGGCACTTATTAGCCGTGTGACTTTGGGGAAATTATTCAACTTTTCTGTCCCTAAGGCATCTCTGATATGGGATAACTTCAACAGTCTCCTAAATGGTTGTCTTTACATCCCATGCTCTACCTTTCATCCAGGAAAGCTTTCTGAAACAAGAATCTGAGCCCAGCACACACCTGCCTCACAGCCCCACAGATACTTTGCAGGCTAAATGTGCTTCATAGGCACATAAATCATACTCACTCTGGCCCCAGTCCACCTCACCAGCCTCATCTCCCACCCCTCTCCCTCCAGCTCCTCATCTGCCCTGAGTACTTGCTCAGGCATTGTCCAGCCTCCGTGTGGTCCCCTCCACCAGGAATTTCCCTTTTTCCTCCACTGCTCTGCCCCTGGCCAAGTCCTCCATGTGTGCATTCTTTTGTATGTCCTTCCTTGACCCCCAAGGTAGATCCCCCAGAGCCCTACTCTGCCCCTTTCCCTACGCCAAGGTAGAGTTAACATCTCCCCTCTCTATGCATTCCGTATGTAACCAAACCTAAGGCATCATTAATTTTAAGGTACGCCCGTATTTTAGGTACCACCAAACCTAACAAACTATGACACAATGCCTTCTTATTTAGAATTTTTATGTTATCCTTATTGAACAAGCTGTTGTAGATTTATTTGGAAAAAACTTTTACAACATATCACTCTTTCTTATATATGAAAAGGAAAACAGAAGCGGAAAATAAGTTAGTTAAGATATTTTGGAAACTTCTTTACATTCAGAATGTTCAAAATTGCTTTCAACACAGAGCTATCAAAGTCTATGTTTCAATGTCCATGTTTCTCTACATCGCTAGTTCTCAAGTTATGGTCTCTGGACCAGCAACATCAGCATCATCTGGGAACTTAGAAATTCAGATTCTCAGGCTCTGCCCCAGATTTGATGAACCAGAAGGTCTGGGGTGGGGCCCAGCAAGTTGCGTTTAACAGGTTCTCCAGGTGATTCTGATGCGTGCTCAAGTCTGAGAACCCAGATCTGCACGGTATTGTTCTCTGGTCTACCAACAGTATGATGATGAAGTATTTATTAAAGGAACCCCAAAGAGAACCAGAAGCCATTGCTGGCTCTCTACCACCCTTACATTCCTCAGTAGAACACACAAGTACAAACCAAACATCCCTAGCTTTTTACCTGTGATAAGATGAGATTATAATAGCTTTTTTTAAAAAAAATAATTATTTTTGGCTGCATTGGGTCTTCGTTGCCGCACGTGGGCTTTCTCTAGTTGCGGTGAGCAGAGGCTACTCTTCGTTGTGGTGCCCGGGCTTCCTAATGTGGTGGCTTCTCTTGTTGTGGAGCACGGGCTCTAGATGCATGGGCTTCAGTAGTTGTGGTGTGTGGGCTCAGTAGTTGTGGCTCACGGGCTCTAGAGCGCAGGCTCAGTAGTTGTGGCACACGAGCTTAGTTGCTCCATGGCATGTGGGATCTTCCTGGACCAGGGCTCAAACCCATGTCCCCTGCATTGGAAGGCGGATTCTTAACCACTGCGCCACCAAGGAAGCCCCTATAATAGCTTTTTATAACCAAGTTATTACAGCATAAAACTCCAGGGACTTTCTTGCTGAAAACCAGACCCTCTAAAATTGTCTCAGTATTTTTTTTAGCATTTCCTGCAGGTCCACCTTACAGATGCCTTTTCTATCCATCCATCCATCCATCCATTCATCCATCCATCCATCCACCCACCCACCCACTTACCTTTCCATCCATCCACTCACCCACCTATCTTTCTGTCCATCCCCAATCCATCCATCCATCCATCCATGCCAGACCTTTCACCTTACTGCCAGGTAGCTGTCTTTGCTACTTTTGACCTCCATGAGGTCACTGTCTTGTGCTGGTTCCTAGCCCTGACATTCATGCCCTAGACTCAGAAACTCTTTCTGCTTCCTCCTGGCTCATCTCAACCAGGTTGTGATGTTTAACAAGACTTTACTGAGGTCAGAGGTAATGTCATCCTGTTAAATCCATGTCGGATCCTGATCCTCCTCTGCTGAGAGTCCATGTGACTCCCACCTCACTCAGAGTAAAAGTCAAATTCCTCACTGTGGCCTGTAGGGACCTGCATGATCTGCCCCTGTCACATCCTTGCCCTCACCTCCTCCCAGACTCTCCCTCACTTTTTCTGCTTTGACCACACTGGCTCTTTGTATTTCCTTGAAGATGACAGGCACTCTCCTGCCTCTGGGCCTTTGCCTTTGCTGTTCCCTGTATCTAAATGCTTTTCCTCAGATACCTTCAGGTAACCATATGGCTCACTTCCTCATTTCAAGTTATTGGTTAAGTGTCCCCTTGTCAGTGAGGCCTTCCCTGACTGCCCTGTCTAAAATCACACACACACACACACACACACACACACACACACCCACCCTATCCCCATTGCCCAATTATTTTTATTCATTGTACCCACCACCTTCTAATATACAAAACAGTTTGCTTATTTACTTTATTTATTTTGTTTATTGTCTCTCTCCACTACTGCAGTGCCAGATCCGTAGGGCAAGGATTTTTGTTTATTCATTGTTGTAACCCTTAGAGTAGTTATCGGCTGCTTCAAGTCACTGACTAGCTCCTGAGAGGTCTCCTGATGGTGGGGGCCAGGAGCTCTCAGCAATGGGAATCTCTGGGCATCTACATATCGGAGTCCAGGCTCAATCTCCAGCCTCACCCCAGAGGGCACTGCTCCATTCTTGGTCCAAGGGATAAAATAGTGAACAGACAAAAATCCCCATTCTCAGGGAGTCTTGTTTTTGCACACGCTGTTCCCTCTACCTGAAATTTCCTTTCTCTCTCTAACTCTAGCTCCCCTTCCAACTCCCAGACCCAGAAGAGATATTTCCTCCCAGGAAACCTTCACAATAGCTCCAAAAGTAACTTCTACTAATTGATAGACATTCCTTTATGATGTGGCCAGTCTCCTTTTAGCAGATCTTGAGGTAGGAATTAAGATGCACATGCTTTGTTGGGGAATGCACATGCTTTTGTAAGGGGTTGGATGTACTTGATTTGTCTGAGAGGCAGGGTTGTGATCACATGGTTTGTTGGGTTAGTAAGGGTTGGGATGACATAATTTGTTGGAGGAGTAAGTGTTGGCATGCAAATGATTTTTCTGGAGGGTAACAGTTAGACTGCACATGATATGTTGGGGGGAACAGTTAGCATGCAAATAATTTGTTGGGGGGTAATTGTTGGGATGTACATGGTTTATTGGGGGCAGGGGGAGAAGGGGTTGGAATGCACATGATTATTTTAGGGAGGATATGGGTTGTCCCAGCTAATTCCAGGGGGGGAGCTCTGGAGTGGGTACCATGGAGATGATCCATCTTGAGGCAAAGCCTTTCATCCCCCTGTTTTAGTCAGTCGTTGGTTATGGGCTGCCTCTGGGGGTAGGGTGTTTACATAACTTGACAGGCAAAGTGATGAATGGGATCTGGACAGAGCACCAGGAGTGTTCACTACAGTGCTCAAAACTTTGTCTGGTTATGTTTATCCACTGCCTCAAAAGTTGCTATACAGAATATGAATGTCACTTCCTCTTCATTTTAAAGTGTTCAAAATAATCATTTCCCATAGACCATGTTGCATCATCACATGATAAAGCCAGGGGTGAGCAGCTCACACGTAATTCTTAATTCTTTACAGTCTCAAGGATTATGATGTCACTCAGGCTTAATTCATGTTAAGTGTTGGTGTAGAGGACGATGTTAGTACCTCCCCTGGCCCCATTTCCTTAGAAACAAGTACTCCTTAGAACCAGTTCCATGAAAATAAATTTTATTATTATTTTTTTAACATCTTTATTGGGGTATAATTGCTTTACAATGGTGTGTTAGTTTCTGCTTTATAACAAAGTGAATCAGTTATACATATACATATGTTCCCATATGTCTTCCCTCTTGCGTCTCCCTCCCTCCCACCCTCCCTATCCCACCCCTCCAGGCTGTCACAAAGCACCAAGCCAATATCCCTGTGCCATGCGGCTGCTTCCCACTAGCTATCTACCTTACTACGTTTGTTAATGTGTATATGTCCATGACTCTCTCTCGCCCTGTCACAGCTCACCCTTCTCCCTCCCCATATCCTCAAGTCCGTTCTCCAGTAGGTCTGTGTCTTTATTCCTGTCTTACCCCTATGTTCTTCATGACATTTTTTTCCCCTTAAATTCCATATATATGTGTTAGCATACAGTATTTGTCTCTCTCTTTCTGACTTACTTCACTCTGTATGACAGACTCTAGGTCTATCCACCTCATTACAAATAGCTCAATTTCATTTCTTTTTATGGCTGAGTAATATTCCATTGTATATATGTGCCACATTTTCTTTATCCATTCATCCGATGATGGACACTTAGGTTGTTTCCATCTCTGGGCTATTGTAAATAGAGCTGCAATGAACATTGTGGTACATGACTCTTTTTGAATTTTGGTTTTCGCAGGGTATATGCCCAGTAGTGGGATTGCTGGGTCATATGGTAGTTCTATTTGTAGTTTTTTAAGGAACCTCCATACTGTTCTCCATAGTGGCTGAACCAATTCACATTCCCACCAGCAGTGCAAGAGTGTTCCCTTTTCTCCACACCCTCTCCAGCATTTATTGTTTCTAGATTTTTTGATGATGGCCATTCTGACTGGTGTGAGATGATATCTCATTGTACTTTTGATTTGCATTTCTCTAATGATTAATGATGTTGAGCATTCTTTCATGTGTTTGTTGGCAGTCTGTATATCTTCTTTGGAGAAATGTCTATTTAGGTCTCCTGCCCATTTTTGGATTGGGTTGTTTGTTTTTTTGATATTGAGCTGCATGAGCTGCTTGTAAATTTTTGAGATTAATCCTTTGTCAGTTGCTTCATTTGCAAATATTTTCTCCCATTCTGAGCGTTGTCTTTTGGTCTTGTTTATGGTTTCCTTTGCTGTGCAAAAGCTTTGGAGTTTCATTAGGTCCCATTTGTTTATTTTTGTTTTTATTTCCATTTCTGTAGGAGGTGGGTCAGAAAGGATCTTGCTGTGATTTATGTCATAGAGTGTTCTGCCTATGTTTTCCTCTAAGAGTTTAATAGTTTCTGGCCTTACATTTAGGTCTTTAATCCATTTCACTGTAAACATTTAAATATACATTTATGCTTGGAAAACAATGAACACTGTACTTGGATCATGGCAGGGTGCAAATAAGATCCCTTGTTATTAATATTATTTTATTGATTATGATGAGGATGATGGTTGAATCCTATTTGAACTTAGAGTACTTAGTCCTTACACCATACTGTCACCTTCCGGGGAACCTACTGAATAAGAAATTCAAAGCAGCTTCAAGTGCTGGGTTTATGAAACAGGTCGAAATCTTTGGGATGTGAGGAACTGAAGCAAATCCTACAGAAATATTAACTAGTGCCTTTTTATATCACCTTAAATCTATTAATATGTTCTTATTGCATTTGAAAATTCAGGTCCAAAGATACTCATTAAGTTAATAAGCTAAATTTTGTAACAAGTGCATAAAAATGGGAGGTAGGAACTTTATTCATCCCTCCACCTACCCACCCATCATCCACCCATCCACCCACCCATTCATCCATTCATCATCCACCATCCATTCACCCATCATCTACTCATTCATCCAACAAATGTTTAAGATATACCTTCTCTGTGCTCAGTGATTTTAGGTCAGGATTATTAATTTTACTCAATCTCAATTTTCTCATAATTCAAGTGGGGTTAATCATGCCAATCCATTTACTCTTTAGGGGAAAGAAATACATTCATGGCACTAACAAAATTTGATTTTCTTTCTTTTATTTGTTAAAAAATGCATTGTTCATGCAAATAGTTCTAGGCAATAAAATCAGATAGTTGGTGCAGAGCAAGTTTGGGAATAGAGAAATGCTAGGGGATTAAAATAAAGATGTTGCTATGTAGTTAACTCATAACACTGACATATTTTGAGTAGCTATTGTAAATTATATACAACTTCAAATTTAATGACTTCACCACATTGCATTGTGTGGAATTATTTATTCAATTCCCTACTGATAGAACAGACACTTAGGCTGCTTCCATTTTCACCCTATAACAAATAATACTGCAGTGAACATCCTTATGTGTTTTATCACTGAGATCTTGCGCAAATATTTCTACAGAGTAACTTGTTGGAACTGAGTCAAAGGGTAAAGACCTTTGAGATCCTGACTTATTCTGTCTAAATGGTGCTTTAAAAAGATTTATGATTTATATTCCCTCCTGCTTTGATTGTCTCCTCTTCACCTCTTGGATGAGGAAGGGATTCTTGCCCAACTGTTAATGGGGATAGTGGAACACATGACATCAGATACTGGACAGACAGCACTTTATTAGTCACATATACTCATAGCCCTGGGGGGTGGGAGGATGCCATGTGTCACATAGGATTCCATGTGGCTATACTCAACAACAGAGTGAATAGCCAGGCGTTGTCAGAGGCAGGCTTTGTAGTGATAAGAGGATGAAGTGGCCTCTCGTTCCCATGGGTGGATGTGACTGGCTTGTTTGAATAATTCTGCAGGCTGGCAGGGCACTGAAGCCCGCTATTCGGGGATCAGCAGGAACTGAGCCTGGTCCCCATGATAAGGAGGATTGTTTGCTAGGGGATCATTTCTGTGGGAGCAGAGTGAGGAGGTGAACTTACAGTAGGCCATTCAAGACCATCCCAGTTTCCCCCAGATGTCAAGGCACCACATAATAGTGGACCTTAATTTTAGGCCTTACACCACAACTCCCAAACAATAAGGTCAAGTCTAAGGAATAAAACAATGAATAATGTAAAAGCTCACCTCCCAGGCACAACCAGGATTAATAGTTGCGACCAGCCTTCCGTCTATCCCTGTCTGCATATCTGCAGAGAGAAGGATGGCAGACCAGGTCAACTGTAGGGAATATTTGTCATTCTTTTTTGACTGCCCAGATCATTTCAACACCTCCTATGCTTCTCACTCTAGAAGTCAGATCCCGCCCTTCCTTGCCTCCCTTGTAACACAGGGCTAGGCTCCACAAAGCAGATCCAGCATCACTTGAATCCTAAGCTAGCAATGCAGAAGGCAAGAATTTCAGGGGACCCATGCTGGGAGGGTAGTGAAATGGAGAGGACCCTATGGTCCTTCCCTGCCATGACCTCTGCCTGCCTTTTGTCTGTGGAAAATCTTTAGCCAAAGAATAAGTTTAATCAGAGAAGTGAGAAAATGCAGAAACAAAGGAAAACAGTCAAAGGAGACCAAATAATAGTAGTCATTAAGCATAGTCAAGGACCTTTAGTTCCTTCTCAAGGACTATAGATAATATTCTGAGCCAGATCCTCTGAGCTGTCTTAGACATACTGAAACCCTCACCAGGTGGAAGATGTTAACTACATGATGACCAGACTGTAGCAATGATGTAAGCTGCCACAATTCCAAGAATTGGCCTCAAGGAAATGGGAAGAAACCAACCCTGGAAGTGAAGATTAACTGTACTTAAAACAATCAAAATGATGCTGCTCAGACCACTGCATGACCAATTTCAAGATGACTGTCAGAGCTGACTGTGCTGTTTCTGCCTGTAGCCCCCTCCCTCCGTCTATAAAATCTCTTGCCCACTGATTGTCAGTGGGAGAGGGAGTCAGCCTTTGGACAGGAGTCTGCCCTCCCACTGGTTGCTGTCGTCCAGGATAAAGCAAAGTTTCCTTTCCACCAACCTTGCCTCTTTATTGGCTTTTGAACAGCAAGCAGCTGGACCTCCTGTTTTGGTAACAGTAGCAGCAGCTATACAAGGTTTTCTGGGGTTACCAGTGCCAGAGGATCAAGAGTTAGCATCCAGCACCCAGCGTTGGTCACATCAGTGTCTGGGTTTTGGTGTCTGTGCCTGCCACGTGGGAAATTACCTTAATGCAATGACAGGCCCCAACTATATCACCAGGCAAGCCATGCTGGAGGTCACAGCATAGAAAGGTTCACAGGCCAAACTGAAATACTTAAATCACATGGTTTACTAAATCAACTTAAAACACAGTGAGGAACAAGAGGAGAGATGGAGTAACACACTTAGGTGTGTGAGTGGACAGACCATGCTGAGTTCTAGGGTACACAATGTTCGTATGTCTTGTCTCCTTCCCTTTGCCCAGTCAGGCTTCCCTGCTGCTGCTGAGGACAGAGCTGAGGTTTGAGCAAGCGGTCCCCAACCAGAAGGTGCCCTGGACAATGACATATGCTTTTGGTCACTGGCATTGAAGTCCAAGGAGCAAGTGAGGAATTCGAGGACTGCAAGGCCAGTTAGTTGCTTCTATATGTGACGGGGAGCTTAAAAAAAAAAGAATGACAAGCTCAAAGTCCTAAAATATTTGCTCAAGTCACTTGTCAGGGAATCAGGGACTCTATCGTACTTTACTAAAAGAATGTCTTATTTCCTACATCCTCAGGCTGAAATAATCTAAAACTAACCTTAAAGTTTTATCTTGCAGGTAGCAGAATTACAGCCACAGATAAACTCACAGCCTCAGTGGATTCTCAATTGTGATAGTGTTTGTGTTAAGGAGACTCCATAACTGTCCTAAAATAATCTCTGGGAACAAGTAAACTCTTAAGAACACTTTTAATTTGTATCTTCTAAAAGATATAACAAGAATAGTTGCAAGTAAAAAAAGAATAAGACAGAGCTTTAAGAAATTAAAATTATGGAAGCCAAGATGAAAATTCAATAAAAGGATTAGATATAAAGTGGTGACACTCTGCAAGAAAGGAGACCAAAAAGATAGAGTCTGAGGAGTTTTAGAAAGAAAGAAACAAAAAAGAAAAAAAATCCAAGAGGAGCATGTTATCTAAGAAAATAATATAAAATACTTTCCCAGAGCTGAAAGACATGAATTTCCAGATCAAAGAAGCCTACTGAGTAAACCACAGTGAAATTTTGGAACATGTAGTATATAAAGAAATGATTTTTTCTATTTCTTTATATTTCCCATAATATATAACATTTTAAAATAAGTAATGTGGCTGACTTTAAGTTGTCATAACCCTTTCTGTTCTATGGGGCATTTTTTTTTGTCAACTCCTGTTGGGTGTTATTTGTGTTTGTATTGTTGGTGTGGCAAGAACTCTACTGAGGATATAATCTTCTCTTTATATGAGGAATATATCTCCAAGTTTATCACTTATCATTTACTCTTTACTCTTATTTAATATAGAGAATGTTATAATTTAAGTCTATTAAATCCATCAGTGTTTTTCTTTGTGATATATTATAAAAATAAGTATTGAATGAATAACACGGATGATTTTAATAATATAAATACAAAACAAGGCAGAAAGGAAAAAATAATTGATAATCAAGAAACAACACCAAATACTACTCTTAAATTTGACCATAACTTGTACTTTTAAAAATTAACACACTGAAGAAAAGGTGGAGCAAGTTGAGAAGAGTAAAGAGAACTGGCTCACCCACCACCAGTCCCTCCCATCAGGAAACTTGCACAAGCCCCTTAGATAGCCTCACCCACCACAAGGCAGACAGCAGAAGCAAGAAGAACTACAATCCTACAGCCTGTGGAACAAAAACCACATTCACAGAAAGACAGACAAGATGAAAAGGCAGAGGGCTATGTACCAGAATAAGGAACAAGGTAAAACCCCAGAAAAACAACTAAATGAAGTGGAGATAGGCAACCTTCCAGAAAAAGAGTTCAGAATAATGATAGTGAAGATGACCCATGACCTCGGAAAAAGAATGGAGGCAAAGACTGAGAAGATACAAGAAATGCTATACAAAGACCTAGAAGAATTAAAGAACAAACAAACAGACATGAACAATACAATAACTGAAATGAAAACTAGAACAAAAAATCTTAAAATTTGTACGGAGACACAAAAGACCCTGAAGAGCCAAAGCAAGCTTGAGGGAAAAAAAACGGAGCTGGAAGAATCAGACTCCCTGACTTCAGACTATACTACAGAGCTACAGTAAGCAAGACAATATGGTACTGGCACAAAACAGAAATATAGATCAATGGAACAAGATAGAAAGCCCAGAGATAAACCCACAAACCTATGGTCAACTAATCTATGACAAAGGAGGCAAGGATATACAATGGAGAAAAGACAGTCTCTTCAATAAGTGGTGCTGGGAAAACTGGACAGCTACATGTAAAAGAATGAAATCAGAACACTCCCTAACACCATACACAAAAGTAAACTCAAAATGGATTCAAGACCTAAATGTAAGACCAGACACTATAAAACTTAGAGGAAAACATAGGAAGAACACTCTTTGACACAAATCACAGCAAGATCTTTTTTGATCCACCTCCTAGAGTAATGGAAATAAAAACAAAAATAAACAAATGGGACCTAATGAAACTTCAAAGCTTTTGCACAGCAAAGGAAACCATAAAGAAGATGAAAAGACAACCCTCAGAATGGGAGAAAATATTTGCAAACAAATCAACGGACAAAGGATTAATCTCCAAAATATATAAACAGCTCATGCAGCTCAATATTAAAAAAACAAAAAACCCAGTCCAAAATTGGGCAGAAGACCTAAATAGACATTTCTCCAAAGAAGACATACAGATGGTCAAGAAGCACATGAAAAGCTGCACAACATCACTAATTATTAGAGAAATGAAAATCAAAACTACAATGAGGTATCACCTCACACCTGTTAGAATGGGCATCATCAGAAAATCTACAAACAACAAATGCTGGAGAGGGTGTGGAGAAAAGGGAACCCTCTTGCACTGTTGGTGGGAATGTAAATTGATACAGCCACTATGGAGAACAGTATGGAGGTTCCTTAAAAAACTAAAAATAGAATTACCATATGAGCCAGCAATCCCACTACTGGGCATATACCCAGAGAAAACCATAATTCAAAAAGACACGTGCACCCCAATATTCATTGCGGCACTATTTACAATAGCCAGGTCATGGAAGCAACCTAAATGCCCATCGACAGATGAATGGATAAAGAGGATGTGGTATATATATATATATACAATGGAATATTACTCAGCCATAAAAAGGAACGAAATTGGGTCATTTGTAGAGATGTGGATGGATCTAGAGACTGTCATACAGAGTGAAGTAAGTCAGAAGGATAAAAACAAATATTGTATATTAACGCATATATGTGCAACCTAGAAAAATGGTACAGATGAACCGGTTTGCAGGGCAGAAATTGAGACACAGATGTAGAGAAGAAACGTATAGGCACCAAGCAGGAGAAAGTGGTGGTGGTGTGATGAATTGGGGTATTCGGATTGACATGTATACACTGATGTGTATAAAATTGATGACTAATAAGGACCTGCTGTATAAAAAATAAATAAAATTAAGAAAAAAGAGAACTGGCTCAATCAATATACAAGAAACACAAATGATAAATAGAAAACATAAGATAAATGTAAAATAAGGTGGCAAAAGTACATTAAACATATCAATAATCACATTAAATGTAAGTGGATTAAGTTCCCCTGTTAGAAGAGAGTTACTTTCAGACTTCCTTAAAAAACAAAATCCAGCTACGTACTATTTCTTTTTTCTTTTGTTTCTTCAGCTATGTACTATTTATTAAAAAACATCAATTAAGAGAAAATGACAAAGAGGTTGAAAACAAGAGACATATCAGACAAATACTAACAACAAGAGCAAGAAGATGTTATGGCAATGTTAGACTAAAATTAAAGGCCAATTTTAAAAAGGGAAGAGGGGGAGATTTTATACTGATATGAGGTTATGTCATCAAAAACTATAATGATAGTAGCCAATATTTATTGAGCACTTATAACATGTCAGGTATTATGATAAGTGTTTTGCATATAGGCATTATATCATCCAATCCTCAGTGCTATCTCATTATTGTCCCCACTCAACAGTTTAGGAAACTTGAGGCACAGAGAAATTAGGTAGGTCACAGGTTGGCTAGTTAAGTATCAAAAACCAGTACTCTTAACCATTGGGCTATGCAACTGATACCATACCTTTGAAAAATACAAAGCAAAATCTGTTAGGAATACTATTCCTATACTTTCATCTAATATCTTAAAGTTCTTTTTTAAGTTTGAGTCAGTCTTCCTGGAATTTATTGTTGTGAATGATGTGAAATGGGGATCTAAGAACTTAATCCTTTAGCCAATTGTCCCACTGCCTCCTTCCCCCATTGATTTGAAATACTACCCCCTAACCCATACTAAAAGTCCATACATGCCTGAGTCTGCTTCTGAGCTATTGTTTCTTTGATCTATTTGTGTATTCCTGTGACAGTAACACACACAAAGAGCTTTAATCTCTAGCCATAACTCATTATTCAGTGTTCCCAGAACATGTATTCCCCCCTTGCCTCTGTGTTTTTGCTCACAATATATCCCCAAGTTGCAACATTTCTCACCCACTGCACTAACCATTCTCCATGACTTGATATTCATCCTTTAAGATCTACTTTCAACCAACTATGCCAAATTTCTTTATTTCTCTTCCACATATCCTTATCAGTTAAAAAAATTATGCTAATACACCACATATGACAATGTGTTGAGTTAGTTTTATTGGAATGGATCAATCTCATCTCTCTCTCCACATCTTCCCTCCAATCCTCCACTTGTAGCACGCTTGCAGGAAAGGGCTTTGTAACCTTAGCATGTAGCAATCAACTGATACTCTGTAGGTTACTTATTGAGAAAAATAATACACGCAGTGCTTGAAATATAAACGATATCAGGGAACTGGTCACAGTGGTTGTTTCTGGGGAGGAAAACTTAGGGATGGAAGGAGATCCCCATTTGAACTTTTCCTATATGTATGTATTATCTGTACGACATAACAAATACATAATTTTAAAAAGAACAGTCAAATCTATCTATTGTCTTGAATAGAGTTTCACATTTTATTTTTAGTAAGAAAGGCAAATTGTGGAAGAAGTAGAATATATAATCTTATTTTTAGAAGAAATCAGAAGTTCTGAACAAAACAATCTTACTTATGGGTATGTTTTTGCAGGGCATTGGGTTAAGGCAAAGGAGAAGGCAGGGCGGGGCAGGGTCGGGGGGAAGGAAGGGGGAGAGGAAAGTAGAACATCAAGCGTGCCAACGAGCCAGTGAGGCCCCGCCTCTATTCCGCCCACCAAGCCCTGGCCCTCTCCCAATCCCCACCCATCGGGCTTCATCTCTGTCCTTAGCCCCGACCAGTCGGCGTACACTCCGCTCCAACCCCACTCTTTAGGCCCGGTCAGACCCCACCCCAGAGCTTAACCTCGCCCGCAGCCCTGGGGAAGGAAACTAGAATTTTTCCTCCAAGGTTGGATGAAGGAGTCAACCTTTCCGCCAGTGCCCTGAGGTCCTCTGGCCCTGAGGGCCGGTGCCCCGACCACTTCCGCTCCCGGCGGCCCTGACACCGGAAGCAGAAGTGCGCAGCGGCGGCGGATGGTGGCTGCAGTACGGGGCCGCACGGCGCGCTGCGGTGGGAGTGTCTCCGGCCGTTCTGCAGGTGCGGCCAGGCCCCTCGGGAGGGCGGGGAGGGCTCGGCGGGCGCGGGGAGAGGCCGGAGGACCTAGGACGGCTGCCCGGGCCGAGGTGCTTCCTCCCCGCGGTAACCCCGGGGCCGGGATGGGAGCCCGCACAGCTCGGCTCTGCAGCCGGGCTCCCCCTTTTCGGTCTGTCGCTCTCAGGTACCCCTTGTTCGGGCCAACAGGACTGTCATCCGCCTGTTGAAGGGAAAGTCACGAAGTACAGCCCAGGTCCCGCAGCTAACAAGTGGTGACACCAGCCGGCCCTAGTACTCACCCGTCTTCCCCGATTTGTAGGCCTACCGTATCTCCCATATGCAGGATAACTGTTTATTAATAAATCACGTTTTATTCCATATTACGTTTCAGGTTATCTAGCTCTGCAAATGGAAATTTAGGTCTGAGTCTACATGTGCAAACTGGTTTGAGTGACTTGGCATGTGAATTTAAAAAATGGAATGTACCCTCTATCAAGGGATGAATTAGTTGGTGACTGACAATTTGCACTTGCTTACCTTAGGACCTGTTAACTTAGCTTTCTTTTCCTTTTCCTTTCCTTTCCCCTCCCTCCCTCCCTCCCTTCTGACTTTTACTTTGTATCAGTTTTCTTAACTGTAAGGGGAGCATGTCCTAATAAAAGCTATTTCTCACTTATGTCACAAGTCTTATTAACATCAAAGAAAAGTAAGACTATTCAGTTCTTTTCAAGTTGGCTCCAGCCTGTAAATCGCCGTAAGGCTTCAAAAGATGGGACTCCAGGAAAAAGAACATAAGCCTTGTTAGTACCGGGAATTGAAATTGAGTTGGCAGTAAATGGGATGTCTTTTTTTTTTTTTTTTTCGGTACGCGGGCCTCTCACTGCTGTGGCCTCTCCCGCTGCAGGGCACAGGCTCTGGACGCGCAAGCTCAGCGGCCATGGCTCACGGGCCCAGCCGCTCTGCGGCATGTGGGATCTTCCCGGACCGGGGCACGAACCCGTGTCCCCTGCATCAGCAGGCGGACTCTCAACCACTGCGCCACCAGGGAAGCCCGGGATGTCTTTTTTTTTTTTTTTGCGGTACGCAGGCCTCTCACTGTTGTGGCCTCTCCCGTTGCAGAGCACAGGCTCCGGACACGCAGGCTCTGCGTCCATGGCTCACGGGCCCAGCCGCTCCGCGGCATGTGGGATCTTCCCGGACCGGGGCACGAACCCGTGTGCCCTGCATCGGCAGGCGGACTCTCAACCACTGCGCCACCAGGGAAGCCCTTTTTCTTTTTTTTTTTTTTTTTTTTTTTTTTGTGTTGGGATGTCTTTTTTAAATCATAGGGTTAAGACTCACTTCTAATGAGAAATGGAGAAAAAATTAATTCTGGAGGAAAATTAAGCATCAGATTTCAATTTGATGAGTGTGGTGTTTGTTTTTAGAGAGGATTCATGTCCCACCTTGTCTTTTTAGAAAGAGTTAACGTTTCTTAAAGACAGCTGAAATCTAGTGTTGTGATTTTTGTTATATGAACAGGCATTTTAAGTCATTTTTATTTTTGACTTGTGGTGTTGTCTTATGTGTTTGTGTGTGTGTGTTTGTGTATGTGAGTGTGCATGTGGGCACATGGCTTCTTAGTCTAACTATATTGACTTATTCTTGAGGAGTGCTGATTGTTTGGCACATTTCATTGGGGGTGCCCTCAATGAGCCAGGCCCTGTACAGGGGAAACAATGTGACTGAAATAGATTTAGTGCTTGCCCCTGTGGAGGTTTTGTTCTAGCTGGGAAGACAGATTTTAAATTAATAATGACAAGGGTGATGTAGAAACACAGAACAGGGGAACTTGAGGAGGAGATCAGCAAAAATATCTTAAATGGGACAAATGTTTGAAATTAAAAGATGAGTTTTATGTAACTAGACGGGTCAGGCTGTGGAGTCGGAGTGGGGAGGAGATTTGAAAGAACGGTGGATGCGTAATCCCTCAGGCAGTACAAAGCCTGGTGTATTCCAGGAGCTGAGAAAAGATAGGGAAAGCTAAAACACAGAAGACAAAGTACCGAATGGAAAAGCCAGGAGGAGAGGAGGGCAGGGCCCTGAAGGCCATGGTAAACTTTGGACCTTGTTCTAAGGCCAGTGGGAAGCCACTGAATCAGTGTTTTAAGTAGGGAGTAATATGATTTTGTTTGTGATTTAAACAAACCACCAACTCCTGGGTTGAGCATGGTGTTTAGGATGGACAAGAATGAATGCCAAGTCCACACATATAGCAGCTTGGGTTAGTTCAGGACTCAGACAATTGTGGAGTTGGAAAAGTTGGGGCTTGGTGGTGATCGTGGAATTGAAAAAGTTGGAATGTTTGCGATGCATAAGAGGTAGAACTGAGAGAATTTGGTGCTCGATGTATTCTCTCTACCACATGATATAGAGTAGGGCTTGGCAAACTGTGGCCTGTGGGCAAATCTGCCCCAGTGCTGGTTTCTATTAATAAGGTTTTATTGGAACACGTGTTTACGTGTTCCCTGTGGCTGTTTCTGTGCTATAACCACAGTTAAATAGTTGCCATACATGTGGCCCACAAATTTTAAGATATTTACTGTCTGGCCTTTTACAGAAAGTTTGCCAACCCCTAGTACGTAAAGTAGTTAGTACTTACCAAGTGCGGTCTGGTGGCAGGATTTGGAGTCCTGAAAAAAGTGGACACAGGTCTATACCTCGAGCGTTTACATCGTGGTTGGAGAGAGAGAGGCAAACTTACCTATACAAATACATATTAAAAAATCGCAACTTGATAAGGGCAGTGGAGGAAATGTAGAGGATGTTAGAGGTGTTTTGAGGGAGGATAAGAGGAGAAATGATCCTTGTATTAGGTGACTGGAGCCAGTAGAAACGGTAAGGGCCTGTGGTGTGAAAGGTGGCTCAGGGCCCAATATGTTCCTTATTGAGATAATTTCCGGGTAAGCATGTTTCGCTTGGCCACCCTGCTGGTCCACAGAAATGGAATTATCTGGGCCAAACCCCTGCTTGGTGTTCTGCTTCCACTCTCATTTCTTCTTTTACCTCTGTCTCTCTTATTGCAGGAAGGACACCTACTGAAACTTTAAACCCTGCCGCTGGTGTCATGGTGAGGGGGAAGGAGGTGGTTAGGATGGATGGGGGGGAATAATTATGTACTCTGGGCCCTGTCTCCTCTCTGCCTGCCTCCCAACTGAGGAAGAAAGAAGAGGGAAGTGTGGAGCATCTTTAGCCCCGTCCCCAGGACCTGGCAACCTCTTTCAGTACATGACCTCCGGAGGGAACTGGTTTGGGTGGAGGGTTCCCAAAGCGACCCTGGGGCTCTGTGCCTAATTCCAGAGTCTGACTGCAGTGCGGGGCTCATTTAGAGCCGGCAGCAGCAGAGCTCCAGGGCCATCCCTGCCATCGCTCGTGAGACCTACCAAAAACACATGGCTCTATACAGTAAAATTAAAATTAATTAAAATCCAACAAAATTAAAACCTCAGTTACTCAGTCACCCAAGGTACATTTCTCAAATGCTTAGTAGCCACACGTGCCAGTGGCTGCCTTTTTGGAAAGTGCAGACATAGAACATTCCCATTGAGCTTTACCAGTCAGTGCTGTTGTAGAGAATTCTGAGATTAAAAGGCCATCAAGTTTCTCAGATGCAATGGAAGTCCTATTTTAACAAGCATAAAAAATGACTAAATGCTTATCTATGTCTTGGGCGGCGTCCTAGGGACTTCATGAAAATTAAAAGATCAAACCCAAACTTTTGATGTCTTAAATAAGGAGTTTAGGAAAAGCTCTGTAAAGCTGAGAAGAACAGGCTCCGCCATCACTGGTTAGTGGAGTGACAGAGAGCCAAAGTTTATACTTTTGGATCTGTCCAAACGTTAAAAGAAAGTCAGTATTTTCTGCTGGGTCCCAGCAACTCCTCAGTTCTGCCCTTGTAGCACAAAAACTGCCATAGAGATAAACAAAGGGGTGTGGCTGTTTGCCAGTAAAACTTTATTCAGACAAACAGGAGGCAGGCCGGGTTTGCTAAGCCCTGCTTTGGAGAGAACACTCTCTGAATGTTCTTGCATTGGGTCTACCTTCCCCAGGGATAACCCCTCGTCCTGCAGAATGGTGAGGGTGGTCCTTGCTGAGCCGGAATATGTGTACTGTCTTAGGAATCAGTCACCTTGGAGGATGTGGCAGTGGGACTCATTCAGGAGTGGGCGTTGCTGGATGACGCTCGGAGGAATCTGTGCAGATACGCGCTGCTGGACAACTGCAAGACCCTGGCCCCCCGGGGTAAGGCTGGTGCTACTCCGGTCCTTCCTGTATGCAAATGCTTTTTAAGCGCCTGCCACGTGACCATAGTGATGTAGTGTGGGTTTCCAGTTCATGGGCTTCCACAGGATAACAGCTCCATGCATTGCTTTTACTTAATTCTCTCCATAGTCACTCGTGTGGGTCTCACTGACCTTGAGCTTGGGCTTTGGGACTTAGAGAACCTCAGTTCCATGGGGCAGAGAGGGAGCGTTTGTAGTTTGGGCCCTTGTGAAAGAACCTCACTGAGTTCATTAAAAACTGGATGTGATCACTTAGGTACCCCATGTACTTGCTCGGGGTCAGGAGCTGAGGTCCAGGTGGAGGGTGGGCAGGCAGGGGAAGCATTTATTTTCCTCTGCAAGCCCTCCCTTCTCTCAGCATGTATGTTTTTCTCCACCAGCAGGGACTCCATCCTGCAAAACCTGTCTGGTCTCCCAGGTGGGGCCAAGAGAAGAGCTGATGACAGCAGAACGAGGCATTCTCTGTGCCACGGGTGTGGGTGAGTACCAGGGGGCGTAGCACATTGTGACCCATCCAGACCGGGGTTTGAGGGTGGGTGCTGCTGGGAAGTGTCAGTCTGAGGGCATTTTTAAGGTTCTTTATTTTGAGGGGAAATAAGGTTGTTTGGGGTGAGTTCCTTTAGCTCTTCTTTTTTCACTTTTTAACTCTCTTTTTGTTGGTTTCAGAAAAAGATCTGTTCCAATTTCTCTTTTTTTAAAAAAAAATTTGAGATACATACTGTAAAATTCACCCTTTTAAAGTGTACAATTCAGAGGTTTTTAGTATATTCACAGAGTTGTGCAACCATCACCACTATCTATTTCCAGAACATTTCTATCACCTCCAAAAGAAACCCTGTACTTATTAGCAGTCCCCCCATCCCCCTTCCTGCAGCCCCCAGCAACCACTAACTCACTTTCTGTCTCTGTGGATTTGCCTGTTCTGGACATCTCATATAAATGGAATCATACGTCTGTGTCTGTCTTCTTTCACTCAGCATCATGTTTTTGAGGTTCTTCCATATAGTAGCATGAAATGCTTCATTCCTTTTTAAGGCTGAGTGATATTCCATTGTGTGGATGCACCACATTCTGTTCATCCATTCATCAGATAATGGCCATCTGTCTTGTTTCCACTTTTTGGTGATTGGGAGTAGTACTACTCTGAACATTCATGTATAAGAATTTATGTGGAGCAAACATCATTCTCAATGGTGAAAAACTGAAAGCATTTCCTCTAAGATCAGGAACAAGACAAGGATGTCTACTCTCACCACTATTATTCAACATGGTTTTGGAAGTCCTAGCCATGGCAATCAGAGAAGAAAAAGAAATGAAAGGAATACAAATTGGAAAAGAAGAAGTAAAATGGTCACTGTTTGCAGATGACATGATACTATACATAAAGAATCCTAAAGATGCCACCAGAAAACTACTAGAGCTAATCAATGAATGTGGTAAAGTTACAGGATACAAAATTAATGCACAGAAATCTCTTGCATTCCTATACACTAATGATGAAAAATCTGAAAGAGAAATTAAGGAAACACTCCCATTTACCACTGCAACAAAAAGAATAAAATACCTAGGAATAAACCTACCTAGGGAGACAAAAGACCTGTATGTAGAAAACTATAAGACACTGATGAAAGAAATTAAAGATGATACCAACATATGGAGAGATATACCATGTTCTTGGATTGGAAGAATCAATGTTGTGAAAATGACTATACTACCCAAAGCAATCTACAGACTCAATGCAATCCCTATCAAATTACCAATGACATTTTTTATGGAACTAGAACAAAAAAATCTTAAAATTTGTATGGAGACACAAAAGACCCTGAATAGCCAAAGCAGTCATGAGGGAAAAAAATGGAGCTGGAGGAATCAAACTCCCTGACTTCAGACTATACTACAAAGCTATAGTAATCAGAACAATATGGTACTGGCACAAAACAGAAACATAGATCAATGGAACAAGATAGAAAGCCCAGAGATAAACCCACAAACCTATGGTCAACTAATCTATGACAAAGGAGGCAAGGATATACAATGGAGAAAAGACAGCCTCTTCAATAAGTGGTGCTGGGAAAACTGGACAGCTACATGTAAAAGAATGAAATCAGAACACTCCCTAACACCATACACAAAAATAAACTCAAAATGGATTCAAGACCTAAATGTAAGACCGGACACTATAAAACTCTTAGAGGAAAACATAGGAAGAACACTCTTTGACATAAATCACAGCAAGATCTTTTTGATCCACCTCCTAGAGTAATGGAAATAAAAACAAAAATAAACAAATAGGACCTAATGAAACTTCAAAGCTTTTACACAGCAAAGGAAACCATAAACAAGACAAAAAGACAACCCTCAGAATGGGAGAAAATATTTGCAAACAAATCAACAGACAAAGGATTAATCTCTCAAATATATAAACAGCTTATGCAGCTCAATGTTAAAGAAACAAAAAACCCAGTCCAAAAATGGGCAGAAGACCTAAATAGACATTTCTCCAAAGAAGACATACAGATGGTCAAGAAGCACATGAAAAACTGTGCAACATCACTGATTACTAGAGAAACGAAAATCAAAACTACAATGAGGTATCACCTCACACCAGTTAGAATGGACATCATCAGAAAATCTACGAACAGCAAATGCTGGAGAGGGTGTGGAGAAAAGGGAACCCTCTTGCACTGTTGGTGGGAATGTAAATTCATACAGCCACTATGGAGAACAGTATGGAGGTTCCTTAAAAAACTAAAAATAGAATTACTATATGATCCAGCAATCCCACTACTGGGCATATATCCAGAGAAAACCATAATTCAAAAAGACACATGCACCCCAATGTTCATTGCGGCACTATTTACAATAGCCAGGTCATGGAAGCAACCTAAATGCCCGTCGACAGAAGAATGGATAAAGAAGATGTGGTACATATATACAATGGAATATTACTCAGCCATAAAAGGAACGAAATTCAGTCATTTGTTGAGATGTGGATGGATCTAGAGACTGTCATACAGAGTGAAGTAAGTCAGAAAGAGAAAAACAAATATCGTATATTAACTCATGTATGTGGAACCTCGAAAAATGGTACAGATGAACCGGTTTGCAGGGCAGAAGTTGTGACACAGATGTAGAGAGCAAACGTATGGACACCAAGGGGGAAAAGCCACGGAGGGGTGGTGGTGGTGGTGTACTGAATTGGGCGATTGGGATTGACATGTATACCCTGATGTGTATAAAATTGGTGACTTAATAAGAACCTGCTGTATGAAAAAATAAAATAAAATTAAAAAATTAAAAAAAACCTAATTTATGTGGATATGTTTTCATTTCTCTTGAGTATATACTTAGGTGTGGAATTGCTGGGTCATTTTTTAAACTTTTTGAAGAACCGCCAAACTGCTTTCTAGAATAGTCACACTATTTTACCTTCCCACCAGCGGTGCATGAGGGTTCCAATTTCTCCATATCATACAAACAATTATTGTCCAATTCCTCTTTAAACCAAACATTTCTTTGTGTGTTCCTTTTCTAATTGCTTCTTACTTGTTTGCCTGATAACACTGTCTGATAACGTCACTTTCAATCTCCACGGATTCCTTTGCTGGGAAAAAAGTCTCTCATATCCACCTCATTCCCATCACTGCCCAATTCCTACTCTTAGAGCCTCACTTTCTCACTGATAGCTTCTTCCATTTCAGTACTGACCCAAGTTTAGGGTCAATATTAAAAAAAAAAAATACATGTTGTGTGTGTCAATATCATGCCACTACTTCTTTCTGAAAGAAGGTAATTTTTTTTTTCCAATTCATTTTAGACTGGGAATCTCAACTTAAACCCAAAGAGTCTACTCCTCTGCAGGATATTTTGGAGGAAAATTCATCCCATGATTTGCAAGTGGTAAGATTCACGGGTGATGATTCTTTACTCCCTCTCATAGAAGAAGTTGAGGAATACGTGAGTTGGACACGCACACCAGCGCCAGGCAGATATTTGAGCCAGGGCTTTTCCTCAAGGACATGAAGTGTCTGGAGGGAGCATCCATGACCCATGAATTTGGGCAAATCCCACCTATCACTTAAGATTCTTTCTTCTTAGAAAGTTCCCCTGAGTAAACGTTTCCATCAGTGAGAATCAGACATTGATTGTATGCAGTGTGATTTACTCTTCAACAGTGATCAGAAACACGCTGTCTGTTAGAGATGCCCCATGTAAGTTCAGGATGTGAGAAAGCCTAGTGGTGGAACCTGCCACATCCTGGAAGAACTCGACCTGTCTGAACAAGGCGCACCTTTGAAAATGCTGAAAACGTGCCCCTGACAAGGAGCATCCCTGGGTGACCTTTTTGTCATCATCCACCGCTCATCAGGAGCAAACTCCTCCTGGAGAGAAGCCACCTGCTGATTTAACCGTGGTGAGAAAGGCTCCTGGAGGAATTATAACTTGGACCTGAACAAGAGGACCTGCAGGAGAGGGCCACTCTGATTGTAAAGAATGTGGGAAAGTTGTCAGGGGTCCCACACCCCTAGGGAGACAAGTTGAGACCCCACACTGGAAGGAAGCCCTTGTCAAAGAGTGGAAAATCATTCAGAACCAGCTTGCACAGTATGGTGTGTGAGAAAATGCAGAGTCCTGCCATCCCCCCTTTGACCCTGAATTCCTGCCTTCCTAAACTACCGAGCCTCCAAGTTTGAGTTCCCATTCGTGGGGTTTTGAAGCTTAGGGTTAGGGCTAAGATTTGGATAGAGGGACATACAGAGCCCATCTTCACCCCCAGGCCCAGAGCCAATGAGGTATCTAGCTTCCCTTCCTCTCCACCTCTATCACGGATGGTGTCAGCCTCAGAGTGTCAGAGACACTGGCACAGTGCATGGGGTGGTGAGGCCGGGGTAGTAGAGACCCCTTTTCCATTCCTGTGCCCTGAGCACGCGGAGCCTCAACCCTGCACAGCCTCGTGAGGAGTGGGCTGCCAGGCAGCTGAAACTCTCACCCCTGCATGGCTGGCATCAGACCCCAGGGCAGCCGAGCCCTCTCCTTAGTGCCCAGATCCTCCTTGTCCTTGGTTTACACTCTTGTTTCGGAAGAGAACGTCCTCCACTAGCTGCTTGGGAAAGGGCGCTGGCTTTTGAGACCTTAGGATCTGCAAATGTCTTACTGGAGCTGCTGGATCCCAGGGGCCTCGTCTGCTGTTGTTGTTGCAGTAACCCCATTATAGAGTGTTCTGTGCACCATTATAGAGCTCTCAATTGATGCCTGTTGAATGAAGGAGTGAACAGATGGGTGCTGGTAAAGACGGCTCCAGGCCCCTACCGGCACCATGCCTCAATCAGCAGATGGACCATGTGAGGGCGGGAGTACGGGCCATGAGGGACGGGTGTCCTCTGTGGTTTCTGTGGGCTCTTTCCTCTCAGTATGGGGTTCCAGCACTTTCCACAGAACTTCACTGCCAGCTCAGTAGTGAGTACTGAGTGTGGGAGAGGAGGGGCTTCTGCTGTATCTGGAAACACAGGCAGTCACAGAATGTTGTGAGTGGGCATAAGTGGTCCACTTCCTTCTATATAGAGGAATCCCACTACAGTTCCTTCTGTGTAGAGGAATCAAGCAGTTCATCCCTGAATATGCCCCTAAGTGGTCCAGCATATGTGAGGTCGGGAGTCAAATCCAGGCCTGTCTCTAGAGACCGCCGTCTTAGCCACCAGCGTCTTCTGCTTGAGGATCGCACATCCTGATACTTGGTTGATGTGGCTGAACCTTTGGTTATCCCTTCTAGGCCATGTGGGTGTCACTGAGCCTTGTCGCAATCACTGGGGCCCCTTATGGCAGCTCTGAGGTCACGTGCGAATAAGTGCTGGTGGCCAGGGACAGACCAAGGCCCTGTAGCCCCAAAGAATGGGCATCTCCAGGCTCAGCCTTCCTACTGTCCCAGGGCCACCCACGCCACCTCTCCTGCACAACACCCAGCTCCTCAAGGCTGTGGTTTCACCTCTTCTGTTTTCTGCTGGACCCACAGTGCCTGTACTAGCAGTGCTCAATAAGTATGTGTTGAGCAAATAGGCGGAACTCCTAAAAACCTTCAAGAAGAGTGATCTGTGTCAGAATTATTCTGATGAAAACATGTGTCTCAAAATGGTACCCCCAGGATTTCAATTTACGGAGGTGACTGAGTGATGACATGGAGAGGCCAGTGACAGCGACTTACATTTCTTGAGAGGAGGGGGCTGGCCACACCACACAGGGCCACATGAGGAAGCACCAGCATCAGTCAGGAGGCTGACAGGAGTGAGGGGAGACTCTAGGCTAGAGCCTTCATTGGTTTTCTGTAGGAAAGGCAAGGCAGGGCAGGGTAAACATCTTAGGATTGGTGAGTTTGAGTAATAATTCTGGGGGATCTTGAGGCGCAGGGGCTGTCGCCAGTTGTCTGGTACCTGGCCTTGGTGATTTAGGGCAGGGGGAATGTTGGCTTGGTGTGTGAGAACTAGATAAAGGAGGTGGTTCGGAGTACGAGCTGTGGATCACAGGGGAGATGTAAGCAGCTGTGGCCATTAGTTTGGCCCTGTGATTGACGGATGCCAGGGGCATCCTCAAATATGGAATCTAAGAAAACAGAATGAAGTTCATATTCAGAGCCAAGGGCTCCCAGCCTTTCTATAGCAACCTTTCTAGTAAAATATCTTGTAGCGCCTCCAAGGGCTTGTGGCCTGACCTCCAGACAGGGCCTCTCCAGAACCAGAAAGGGGTCAGGTCTGTCTCCAAGCTCTGGCATGATCAGTCCTCGTTGGTGGCAGGGGCCCACAGTGCAATAGGGGGAGTCACGAGGTCTGAAACTACCAGGCCCACGTTCCCCAAATTCTGATGGCACGAGCCCCAAACTTAGGGTCTCTGAGGGTGAGAACAGCCTCCATACCGCCTCTGTCCTGCTCAGCACCCTCCATGCCTTTTCCCAGGGGCTGGGGCTGGACCTGAGGATGCAGATCAAGCCCATGATGGGAGAGAGGGGGACACCTCTGACTCCAGGGGACCGGTCAGCTCTCCAGGAGTCACCTTGGTCTTCTGAGGACACAGTAAGCCTGGGAAGTGGTTTGCTGGGAGGGCCCCAGCCCCATCCAGGAAAGCCTAGGGTTCAGGAGTTTTGTTAGGTGGGGAGGCAGGAGGGAGGGATGAATCTAGGGCCAACTGCCAACTGTTGGGGGAATTGGGAACATGCTGGAGGCCCAGGCTTACCTCCTGGTAGGAACTGCTGGACATGCCGTGGCATTTCTGCGTTGAATGTAAATATCCCTAGTGTGATGTCAGGCCCAGAGCAGTCCTAGGGGAGGGGCTAGCACCTAGGGTTCAGCCCCTGCCTCTCTTCGTCCAGTCCTTCCACCCTCATTCCCACCCTGTCCATGGCCAGGAAACCTACAGGAATGAGTGGGTCCAAGGGCTGTGTGAAGAGTGTCCAGGCCGGTAACCAAGCTCTTGGCTCAGGGCCTTGTGTTTTGGTACTGAGGTGGACAGAGTTACCGAGACGGACACTTTAAGGTGTGCTATGAGCCCCGCGCTGAGGAGGAGGGGCCTCCTCTCACCTGTCCCTGCCCATCACCTGCCCTGAGGGACCTGCCACATTTACTTCCCATAATTACTTCCCATCCACCACCAAGTCCTACAGACTTTTCCTCCAAAATATAAACCTACCTCTGACTGCTCCTTCTGTTCCTGGTGCCACCACCCTGCCCAGAGCCACCGTTATTTCTCCTGGACCCCCGAGAACTGCTCCTGACAGGCTCCTGCTGCCACTGGGCATCACCCTGGACACGAGGCCAGAGGCATCCCTTAGAAATGCAAGTCAGTTCAAGTACCCTTCCCAAGGGAGTGGCTGGCGGTAGAGGAGAGTTCAGGTCCTTTGTCCCACAGCAGGGCTTCCCCTCCGGAATAGTTTACTAATGTCCCCTCATTTGCAGGGGTCCACCTCTGCATCCTCCCTCTACCCCTCAATCTGCTGGCCATCCACTGCCCCTCTCTGCTCCAGCATTTCCCCCACTACCGGAGGCTGCTCAGAGGAGACCTCCCTTACCCAGGCCCCCTCTCTCCATCCCATCTTGGAGTTGAAATTCCACGACAGTGGCTAACTTTATACTGAAGAATTGTAAACCTGGACAAGGGAACAGGGCCTGTCCCTGTATGTTCAGTGTGTTTCCCCAAAGCAGGGCCAGTCATGCCAATTCAGTCTGGGTGAGCAGGTGTGAGTGGATCCCACCGACTGTGTGACTAATATGTTCCTGTCACTCTGTCCAGGGGCTGAAGGTGGCTGTGCAGATTCAGAGGGTGGCCATGCCGGAGCCTGCGCTGCGCCTCCTCAACCTGTTGGGGGCTGGGGATTCTGGTGAGTGAGAGCTGGGTGGAATTGACAGCCAGAGGGCCCCGCTTTGCTGTGTTGTGTCTGGGAACTTGCATCCGCCGCCTTTTCCTCTGACTGCAGTCGTTGCCACAGGGAGAGAATGTATGAAGCAATCTCTCATTATTTACATACGCAAGGGGAAAGGCACTTTCTAGGGATTGTGGGCTGGGATTCTTTTTTTGTTTTTTTTGGTCTCAGATCTTTCTGTTATGGAAGAGCCGTCCCCACTCAACTATGGCAAAGGCCAGACCTCTTTTGGGGCACGGTTAAATTCTCCACTGCGCAAGCATGTCGATGCTGAAGGTTACAGTTGAAGTTACTATAAGTGGCACATGTTTGAACTGAGCTTTTAAAAAATGAGGCTAAAAGCCACATCTCCTGAGAAGTGGGGGAAAAAATTAATTCTGGAGGACAAATAACATTGTAGCTTGTACTGCAAGGCGTTTGTTTCCTTCCATCTTAATTTATTGTAAGAATAATAAATTTTGATTATTAATCATATCATCCAGTCTTGCATTTGGAATCTGTATTATGCCACTGACAGGAAGTAATGCTTAGATTTGGGTTATATGTTGTTGTTCTATATATTTTTGGTACGCCTTCTGGGCCAGGCTCTGCCATAATGTACTCGTTTTATTTATTTATTTTTAAAATTTTTATTAGAGTATAGTTGATTTACAATGTTGTGTTACTTTCTGCTGTACAGAAAAGTGAATCAGTTACATATATCCATATATCCACTCTTTTTTAGATTCTTTTCCCTTTTAGGTCATTACAGAGTATTGAATAGAGTTCCCTGTGCTATACAGTAGGTCCTTATTAGTTATCTGTTTTATATATAGTAGTGTGTATATGTCAATCCCAGTCTCCCAATTTATCCCTCCCCCCCTTTCCCTCCTGGTAACCATAAGATTGTTTTCTACATCTGTGACTCTATTTCTGTTTTGTCAATAACTTCATTTGTACCGTTTTTTTAGATTCCACATATAAGTGATATCATATGATATTTGTCCTTCTCTGTCTGACTTACTTCACTCAGTATGACAATCCCTAGGTCCATCCATGTTGCTGCAAATGGCATTATTTCATTCTTTTTTATGGCCGAGTAATATTCCATTGTATACGTGTACCACATCTTCTTTATCCATTCCTCTGTTGATGGATATTTAGATTGCTTCCATGTCCTGGCTATTGTAAATAGTGCTGCAGTGAACATTGGGGTGCATGTATCTTTTCAAATTATAGTTTTCTTCGGGTATATGCCCAGGAGCAGGATTGCAGGATCATATGGTAGCTCTATTTTTAGCTTTTTAAGGAACCTCCATACTGTTCTCCATAGTGGCTGTACCAATTTACATTCTCACCAGGTTCCCTTTTCTCCACACCCTTTCCAGCGTTTATCGTTTGTAGACTTTTTAATGATGGCCATTCTGACCTGTGTGAAGTGATTCCTCATTGTAGTTTTGATTTACATTTCTCTAATAATTAGTGATGTTGAGCATCTTTTCATGTGCTTTTTGGCCATCTGTGCCATAAAGTACTGTTGAAGTACTTGGTGTGCTCTGTGCTTTTGAAGTACTCTGGAAGGTACTCTTGAAGTACTCACCGCTGTCATCCTGTGGTGAGATGGGCACTGGGAAACAATTGCAGACCAAACCCTGAGGCCCTCCCCCATGGAGTTCACAGTCTGGCTTGGTGGTCAGATTTTTCAATGGAGACTGGAATGCAATGGAAGCATATAACAGGAGGGCTTTATCTTGGGGGGCAGGGAGGAGCTCTGGGAAATTTAAGTTTAGACCAAGTTTCTCAACTGCAGCACTGCTGATACAGGGGCTGGATCTCTGTGGTGGGGGCCGTCCTGCATGTTGTAGGATGTTTAGCAGCATCCCTGGCCACCACTCCCTAGCTGGCAGTACCACCTCCCCCTGTATTAGTTTGCTAGGGCTCCCATAACAAAGTACCGCAGGCTGGGTGGCTTAAACAACAGAACTTTGTTTTCTCACAGTTTTGGAGGACAGAGGTCCAAGATCAAGAGGGCCGTGATCTGTTCTTTGGCTTGTTGATGTCCGTCTTCTTCCTGCATTTTCCCTCTGTATGTGTCCGTGTCCAAATTTCCACCAATTACATTGGATTAGGACCCATCCTACTGACCTCATTTTAATTTAATGACCTCTGAAAAGACCCTATGTCCAAATACAGTTATATTCTGAGATTCTAGGGGTTAGGACTTCAACATATGAATCTTTGGAGGGACACAGTTCAGCCCATAACACCCTAGTCATGACGACCAAAGACATCTTCAGGTGCTCTGGATTGTCCCCCTCTAATGCATATGTTGATGCCGTAACCTCCCATGTGGCTGTATTGGAGACAGGGCCTTTAAGGAGGTTGTTAGGGTTAAATGAGGTCTTAAGGGTGGAGCCCTGATCCCATAGAATTGGTGTCCTTATAAGAACAGGAAGAGAAAAAGCAGAGTTCTCCACCATGTGAGGACACAGTGAGAAGGCAGATGTCTGCTAGCCAGGAAGAGCATTCTCACCAGAGCCGGACCATGCTGGCACCCTGGTCTCAGACTTCCAGCCTCCAGAACTGTGAGAAAATAAATTTCTGTTGTTTAAGCCACCCAGTCTGTGGTATTTTGTTACAGCTGCCCGAGCTAAGATACTAGACACTGCCACCTGACCTCTGGGAACAGGGGTGGCTTAAGACCATAATAATTACCGTATCGTTTAGATGTTGGTCTGTTTGGAGGTTTGGGGAGAGGAGTTCAGGCCTAGGAATGGCATCTGTAAAATCCACTGGGCACCGGGGAAGAAGAGCCTGGTCTTTCAGCACCTGGGAGGAGGATGGGCCTCAGGAGGATATGAGTGGTGGGTGGAGGCAGTTAGGAAAAGGATGGTGGTGGCCTAGACTTGGGGGTGAGTGTGGAGTAGGTGTGTCAGGGGTCCCTAAGACCACTCCCAGATTTGACGATTTGCTAGGAGGACTCAGGACTTAGCTTACAGTTGTACTCATGGCTATGATTTATTCCCTTGAAGGGATGCAAAGCAAAGTCAGCAAAGGGAAAAGCCTCATGGGGTGAAGTCTGGAGGAATTCAGGCACAAGTTTCTGGAGTCCTCTCCCAAGGGAGTCGCATGGGACACGCTTAGTTCCCCCAGCAACAAGCTGTGACAACACGTGTGCAGTATTATCTACAGGGAAGTCCATTAGAGACTCAGAGCCCAGGGTTTTCCCTGGGGGCTGGTCATGTAGGCACCCTCTGCCCAGCACATACCTAAATTCCAGACTTCCAGAAGGAAAACAGGCATTCAGCATAAACCACACTGTTTGTACAAACAGTTTAAGCAGAGAGTGAGCCCCTCTTATCAGTTAGGGTGGTGGGAACCCTCTCGAAATCCAAGTTCCCAGAGGCCAGCTAAGGGTCAACCTTGCTGGCAGGCCTTGCTGAGGAGAGCAGTCAGGCCTGCTGTGTTAACTCTTGTCTGCACACCAGGTAAGCTAGGAACCATGTAAGATGTACACAGGAGGTCGAGTTGAGATAGTTTGGTGAGTCATGTGTGCATTCGTTTACCAGACATTCCAGGGCTTTTTTTTTTTTTACATCTTTATTGCAGTATAATTGCTTTACAATGGTGTGTTAGTTTCTGCTTTACAACAAAATGAATTAGTTATACATATACATATGTTCCCATATCTCTTCCCTCTTGCGTCTCCCTCCCTCCCACCCTCGCTATCCCACCCCTCCAGGCGGTCACAAAGCACCGATCTGATCTCCGTGTGCTATGCGACTGCTTCCCACTAGCTATCTACCTTACGTTTGGTAGTGTATATATGTCCATGCCACTCTTGCTTTGTCACAGCTTACCCTTCCCCCTCCCCAGGGCATTTTTATATGCCAAGCACGGTTGGGGGGTGAGGGTGTAGCAAAAGGAAAAGGACCCCAGGCTTGTTCTTCCGAAGCTGCCAGTCCATTGGGGGAGATGGAAGATAATCACCTAAGGAAGCAAAAAAAAAAAAAAAAAAAGTAGCTGGTTATAGATAGGTAAGGGCTGTGAAGAAAGGAGAGGGTCTTTTTAGAGAAAAGAAGGGTATTGGGGAGGAGAGACTCTCCGAAGGAGTGACATTTAAGTGGGTCCAAATGAGAAGGTATGATATAGGCATTCCCCATAGCAGGGACAGGGTGGGAGGAAGGGGAATGGGGTGGGTGGAGGTGGGGAGGTGGGTGTAGAAATGTCATCACTGATTTTTTTTTTTTTTTGACTGATCGTTGGGGTCAGAGGGGGAGGGATTGCTCATCTGAGATCAGGGACACTGGAAGAAGGACAGGCTTTGAGAAGAAGGTGATAAGTGCATTTTTTTTTTTTTTTTGGATGGAGTGGGTGAAACAACAGAAATTTCTATCTCAGTTAGAGGTCAGAAGTCTGAAATCAAGGTGTCGGCAAGGCCATGCTTCCTGTGAAACCTGTAGGGAAATAATCTTTCTTGCCTCTTCCTAGCTTCTGGTGGTTGCTGTAAGCCTCAGTATTCCTTGGCTTGTGGATGCATCGTTCCCATCTCTGCCTGCCTTGCCACGTGGCTTTCTCCCCTCATTCGGTATCTCTTCTCCTCTTACAAGGACACCATTTGTATTGGATTAAGGGCCCTCTACTCCACCATAACTTTATCTTAACATCTGCAAAAACCCTATTTCCAAGCAAGGTCATATTCTGAGGTACTGGGGGTTAGGACTTGTTATTTTTTGGGGGGACACAGTTCAACTCATAAAGTCTGCTCTCTGGACCCCCCAAATTCATATCCTCCTTACATGCAAAATACAGTCACATGATCCCAACATCCCCAAAGCTTTTACCCATTCCAGCATCAACTCTGTCTAAAATCTCATCTAGATATTGACCCAGAATATCCCAGATCTTGTCATCTAAATAATCTAAATCAGGTATGGTGAGACTGGGGGTGTGATCCATCCTGGGGGCATAATTCCTCTCCATTTGTAAATTGGTAGAACCAGAAAACAGGTTTTCTGCTTCCAAAATACAATGGTGGGGCTGGCATTGGATAGACATTCCCATTCCCAAAGGGAGAGGAAACAAGGGTCCCGGGTCTCACGTACGTTTGAAACCCAGCAGGGCAAGTTCAAAGCCTGAGAATGATCCTCTGTGGCTTGAATCTCTGTCCTCCGCCTCCTGGGGCAACAGCTCACCCCATATAGCTCATTTTGGATGTTTCATTCGTATTCCCCCAGGTAGATGAGTGGAGATATCGGAGCCAATGGTTGTGTATATGGGTCTGGAGTGCAGATGTGAGAGTCAGCCTGGAGATTTGGGCCTTGTCAGGTAGTTGGGAATTGACGCCCAGAGCCGGGGACGGTGCCTTCCGAGGCGGAGACTACAAGGTGAGAAGAGGAAGGTGTGCACCTTGGGGACACCAGCAAGTGATGGAGGAGGAGCCTATACAGGAAACCAGGAGGGAGGCTGCGGGGTGGGGGTGGGCACTGAAGCCCAGGGGGGTGGGTTTTAAGATGGAGGGGTTGGATGACTGAACATGTCAACTAGATCCCCACTCTGGATGGAGGTCACAGGTGATCCTAGTGAAGTGCTGGTCCTTGGAATGGTGATGTTGGGAAGTGAGTAGAAGGTGAGAAAATGGATACAGAGATTGCCCACAATGGGGAACAGAGAGATAGAACAGTAGCTAGAGGGAAGTGTGGAGTATTACAGCTTGAATTGTGACCACCCCCAAAAAAGCTATATTGAAGTCCTAACCCTCAGCACCTGTGAATGTGACCTTATTTGGAAATAGGGTCTTTGTAGATGCCATCAAGTTAAGATGAGGTCATGATGGTGGGCCCTAATCTAATATGAATGGTGCCCTCGTAAGAAGGGGAAAGTGCCATTTGAAGACAGGAACACACGGGGGGAGGACAGCCATGTGATGACAGAGGCAGAGATTGGAGGGACACGCAGTTACAAGCCCAGGATTGACCTTCACCACCAGAAGCCAAGAAGAGGCAAGGAAGGACTCTACCCAGAGTCTCAGAGAGAGTGTGACCCTGCCCACACCTTGATTTTGGGCTTCTGGCCTCCAGAACTCTGAGAGAATACATTTCTGTTGCTTTAAGCCACCCAGTTGTGGTTTTTTTTTTACAGCAGCCCCGGGAAACTAATGACATGGGGTCAGGGATTGGATGTGATTCAGGTTTAATTACCAAGGGGAAAGGTCCCATCGAGAGGGGAGGTGAGGGTGCAGGGAGACAAGGGTTGGCTGGGGAATCACTTGCTCCTCTGTAACAGTCCAGAGTCAGGAGGCCTGGTGCGGATGAGGGATGTTATTGATTTGAAGGCAGGAAAGGAAGGATGCTTCCTTCTCAGGCACACTCACAGGGAGGTGGCGGTTTCTCTGTCCCCTACTTGTGGTAAGTCCTGGGGTGCTATCGGCCCTGCAGAGTTGGGGCAGAGGAAGGGGCCCAGCAGCTAAGGCAGGACAGCTGACCCAGGGCTGAATCAAGGGGGAGAAGGGGGTGCCCCAGAAACTTCAGAGTCTGTTGGTGACTTGAGACTGTGGCTCCAGAGATTTGGAACAGAGGAAACGTGTGTGTGTGTGCATGCGTGTGTGCATGCATGTGTGTCTGTGTGTCTGTATATTTCTGTGTGTTTGTGCTTGTCAGTGTGGGTATGCGCATACTGTGTATGCGTGGTGTGTATGTAAACATTTGTGTGAGTGTATGCATGCGTGTGTACTGGTGTGTGTGAGTGTACATGTGTGCCCAAGCAGCTGGGAGTGTGTGCAAGCATATGTGCGTGCATCTCTCTGTGTACATTACATGTGTGTGTCCCTGGGAGTGTGTGCATATGTGTGTGCACATGGGGTCATTCACAGGGTGGGCAGCCCTTGGCCCTGCAAGTGGGGTCACTGGGCCAGGCCCAGACCCTAACGGCTCCCCTCTTCTCCTCCAGCAGTGCCTGCTCAGGACCCCACCTGGCTCCGGGAGGAGAGCACAGAGGAAGAAGCCGTGGCTCCTGGGACACTGAACACTTGTCTGCAGGTAAGTAACAAATACTTGTTCTTCTTGCTTTGCCTCCTTGTCCCCTTCCCCTGTCTGGGAGTTTCTTGACCCCAGAGGACTGGTCTCCAGGCTTCCAGGCACTGGGCCTCTAGTGGTGGGTGGGCAGTGACCCCACTCCCTCATTCAGGCCTTCCCCCGGTTATCAAGGGCCATGTTCAGCTGAATGTCAGGAGGGAAAGCAGGGCGAGGACGTGAGCTGTCCTTGTCTTATAGTCATCATGGTCTCCCAAGAGCAAACAGTTGTCATTTACCAAACATTTTTCTCTTGCCTGTAACGCGATCAGGTCTGCTGGACCCTGGGGCTAGAGGGGAAGGACTTCCCAGCTAGTTGTTAATAACTAAGTCCTGTCATGAAGTTTAGGTCCTTTTCTGCCACCCCTTGGGATGCAGTCATTTAGGGAGGGAAGAGTAGATGGAGAAGAGTTCTAGTTCTGAGGCCTGAGCAGAGAGACCTCAGACTGTGTCTGAACATCTTCTACATGTAAGTGTCCCTTTCCCAGGCCTGCAAGCCCCACACTGTCCTCTTGAGTATTGGTCGGGGTGGCCCCTGGCTGAGCAGGGACGGGTGTGCGTTTTAGGAACCAGTCACCTTTGCGGATGTGGCCGTGCTGTTCACACCGGAAGAATGGCTGTTTCTAGACTCTGCTCAGAGAAGCCTGTACAGAGACGTGATGCTGGAGAACTATAGGAACCTGACCTCTGTGGGTAAGGCTGGCCTCGCTGCTTCATCCACACACTTGCGCAGCTACTATGGTTTCCCGGAACTGTGCTAGTTTCGGAAATCGAGAGGTGAAGAGACAGGAAGGTCCTGCCTTCATTGTGCTTATAGTCTAGTGGTTTCTTCTTGGAAATGAAGATCTGTCCATTGTTTCTGGTCTTCTCAAGTTTGTCCCTGAGCCAGGCGCCGGGTTTTGGGGACTGGAGAGTCCCACTGTCCTTTGGGAGCCAGTGAGGGAGCTTGTACTTTGGTTCCTTAGTGAAAGAGCTCAGCCGTGCCATCAGAATATAGGTGTGTCCATTTTGCTATTCCTATCTCCAGT
Organism: Orcinus orca; assembly: GCF_937001465.1. Taxonomy (NCBI): domain Eukaryota; kingdom Metazoa; phylum Chordata; class Mammalia; order Artiodactyla; family Delphinidae; genus Orcinus; species Orcinus orca. The sequence continues at coordinate 8,181,410 of NC_064561.1, read as the reverse complement.
GACCCTAAAGACTTCAGAATATCGGCTCCCGTTGCATGGCAGGCACAGTTGCTCATACCCTGCATCTTTTCCCATGAGCAGGAGATCAACTCTGCAAAGCCAGTACATTTTCCCATTTGGAGCAAAGAGAAGAGCTGTGTGTCACTGAGAGAGGGATCTTCCCAGGAACCCACTTAGGTGAGCACCAGGCAGATGAGGGGTGCTTAGTGCCCTTGATGGGGAAGGCTGTTGGGTTGAGCTCCCTCAGTAAATTCCACTTTCTTTCCTCTTTCTCTTCCCTTTTTATCTCTAATGCTTTACTTTGGCTTCATAGAAAGATTTATCCTACCTCCTTTTCACATTTAGCACGTCCATGTGTATATTTCATCCAGTTCCTCCCCACTGTATGTTCTTACTAATACTTCCTCTCAACATCAGTCCCAATCTTCATAGAATCCCTTCTTAGTAAATTATCTACTATTTCCATTCCTTGTTCCTATGATTACGTGACTCCTCACGTAGCCAAACACCTTAAAATTTTCCTTTACCCTCTGATACATTCCTCTTATTCATAGTTTCTTCCCATATTTAGGATCAGTATTAAAAAAATCTGCACATGCCTAGCTTTTTTTGTCATCTTGATCCCACAGTTTCCTTCTCTGTGCGCTTAATATTTCTTCCCCTTAATTCATTCCAGAACCTCAACTTCAACCACAAGACTCAATTCCTAACCAAGATATTTTTGCAGAGATTTCATCCATTGGCACAAAAAGGGTAAGGCATAAAGGGGTTATTCTTGTTCCTCTACAGTAGGAAATGTCTGGGATTGCTGTAGGTTAGAAACACAAGAAACCCAGAGAGAGATTCAAGGCAAGTGGTACTCACCTAGGAGAAAGCAGTTTCTTGGGAGAGAGTCTGTGAATGTCATGAATTGGGGGAAAACTCTAAATGTAGATCAAGTTGTGGCTTTACAGAGTTCCCAAAGCTAACCATTTTCGTAAATTTGACACAGATGTAGAGCATTTAAAACTTAATTTAGCCTTACATAATACAGAAAAAGTCTACATCTAAGAAGTCCCATGAAAGTAATGAAAATGATAGCTCTTTGTGGCAGAGTATCTGCTTGAAGGAACTCAGGGTAGAAATGGTATAGATACGCTAAAATGGTAAAATCTTCAGCTATAGGAATGTCTCTTTCCTACACTCAGTTCACTTGGGGGAGAATATCTGTGAATGCAATAAAGCCTCTGGTCTTCCCATTTTCCTCAATTGACAGGAGCAACCTCAGACTGGAGAAAAACTCTATAAATGCAATGTACTAGGGAAACCTATTAACAGCATCAAACCACTTTTTCAGTACCAGAGAATTCCTGCAGGAGGGAACCCCTGTGAATGCCGAGAGAGTGGAAAACCCTTCTTCCAGACTGCTCACCTAATCGTGTCTGAGAAAATCCATAGCGGGGATAAAACCTATGCATGTAACAAATGTGAAAAATCGTTCAGATACAGCTCCGATCTCATCAGGCACGAGAAGACTCACACTGCGGAGAAGTGCTTCGAGTGTCAGGAGTGCAGGCAGGCCTTCAAGTATTCCTCAAATCTGCGGCGGCACATGAGAACTCACACTGGAGAGAAACCCTTCGAGTGCAGTCAGTGTGGGAAAACCTTCACGAGGAACTTTAACCTGATCTTGCACCAGAGAAACCACACGGGTGAGAAGCCCTACGAATGTAAGGACTGTGGGAAAGCTTTCAACCAGCCGTCCTCTCTGAGGAGCCACGTGAGAACTCACACCGGAGAGAAGCCTTTTGAATGTGGCCAGTGCGGGAAAGCCTTCAGGGAACACTCATCACTGAAGACACACCTGCGGACCCACACCAGAGAGAAACCGTACGAATGTAACCAGTGTGGGAAGCCCTTCCGGACGAGCACTCACCTGAACGTACATAAGAGGGTCCACACAGGGGAGAAGCTTTATGAGTGCGCCACCTGCGGGCAGGTCTTGAGTCGTCTCTCGACCCTTAAGAGTCACATGCGGACCCACACGGGAGAGAAGCCCTACGCGTGTCAGGAGTGTGGGCGAGCCTTCAGTGAGCCCTCATCCCTCAGGAAACACTTGAGGACCCACACCGGCAAGAAGCCCTACGCATGTCAGGAGTGTGGGCGAGCCTTCGGCCAGTCTTCACACCTTATCGTACATGTGAGAACCCACACTGCAGGGAGACCCTACGAATGTAATCAGTGTGAGAAAGCCTTCAGGCACAGCTCTTCACTTACCGTGCATAAAAGGACTCATGCCAGGAGAGAAAACGTCAGAACTGGCGGCCTGCCTTTATCAGTGTCTCTTGCATACGGTGGGCCCCATGCTGATTAACTTCCAATTTGTAAAAACATAAACATCCAAGGCTGTGATCATCTCTCATAGTACTCGTTAAGCGACATCCCATGTTTTGATGTATAATATTTTCATTTCAGTTTAATTCTCCATATTGTCTTAGTTTCTTTTACCACTTTTTCTTTGACACACGAGTTAAATGGAATTAGGTTTTTAAATAAAAGTACATGGGTATATTTTTATAGAGGCATAATTGTAGTGAAATGCATAAATCTTAAGTGTACAGTTGGATGAGTTTGACAGATGTATACTTGTGTGTAATCAATACTCCATTCAGGATATAGACTGTTTCTGTCGTCCTGGAAAGTTCCTGCATATATATGGGTGTTTCTTTTTAGTTGCCTTTTTGTTGTTGGTTTCTAATTTAATTACACTCTTAGCAGGGTATGTGGTCTTTATGTTGTTGAATGTTAAGTATTTGTGGAGATTTGCTTTTAGGTCTAGTGTGGTGCGTCCTGTTAATTGCCTACCAAAATTGCCCCTTCTTGCTTACCAAAGCACTTAGGGTTTTTTTTGTTCAGATTGGGTCTGTGCACTATTTTTTTTTGTGTGTGTGTGGCTTAAAACAACAGAATTTTATTCTCTCAGAGTTCTGGAGGGCAGAAGTTGAAATCAAGGTGTCTGCAGGACCACACTCCCTCTAAATGCTCTAGGGGAGGTTCCTTCCTTGCCTCTTCCAACTTTTGGTGGCTCCAGGTGTTCCTTGTCTTGTGGCAGCATCTCTCCCATCTCTGCCTCCATTTTCAAATGGACTTCTCCTCTGTGTGTCTGTGTCTTCTCCTCTTCTGTCTCTTTTAAGGACACTTGTCATTGGATTTAGGGTCCACCCAGATATCCAGGATGGTCTCATCTCAAGATCTTTAATTACATCTGCAAAGACCCTTTTCCAAATCAGATCACATCCATAGTTTCCAGGTGGACATATCTTTTGTGGGGGCATCATTCAAACCACAACACCATCAGGGAATGTGCACTATTAAAACACCTCCATCTTCCTGTCCTTGCTGCCAGGCGAGGCCACATCCTCCAGTCCTGGCCAGTATGAGACATCGCTGGGTGTGAGTCCTGGGAAAGATGTTGCAAAGGAGTGGTTTCATTTAGCCAGATCCCTCTCCTTCTTCTGTACAAGCAGACACCGTGTCCAGGGCTAGAGGAGCCATCCTGTGACCATGAGGGTGAAAGCCACAGGCTAAAGAGAGTGTGGCCAGAAGTCACAACCATCCTGGTTCCCCAGTTGGTGTCCTTGTATGGCTGTACCAGCCCTGGATTGTTTATTTCTGGACATTCTGTTACACGAATAAGATGTACCTCTTGCTGGTACATGACATTGTCTTTTTTGGGGGGAGGCTGGGGGAAGGCAGGGATGGGTTTATTATGGCTGAATGCAGTCTCTAACTGGTGCACTTAGTATATGGTCAATTTTTATAAATGCTTCGTGGGTAGTTGAAATCAATGTATTCTACATATATTCACTAGATGGAGCATATTATTTGTGTTTAAAAGTCTTTTACACATTTTAAAATATTGGTCTCTGTCTTAGCTCAGGCTGCTATAACAAAAATACTGTTGACTGGGTAACTAATAAACAACAGAAATTTATTTCTCACAGTCCTGGAGGCTGGAAGTCCAAGATCAAGGCTGGTAGATTTGACATCTGGTGAGGGCCCACTTCCTGGTTCATAGATGGCCATACTCTCGCTGTGTCCTCATGTGGCAGAAGGGGAGCAAGAGAGCTCTCTGGGGTCTCTATATAAATAAGGGCACTGATCCCATTCATGAAGGCTACATCCCCATGACCTAGTTACATCCCAAGGGCCCCACCTCTTAATACCATCCTCTTGGGGCTGAGGCTTCAGCATGTGAATTTTGGGGAGCACAAACATACAGTCCTTAGCAGTTTCTGATCTATCATATACTGAGAAGCCTCTCAGTATATGATACTCTCCCACCATAAGTATGGATTACTGAATAAGTCTTGTAATTCTGTCAATTTTAAGTTTCATATATTTTGAAGAAATGGAATTAAATGAAAATATTTTTGACATTTTATAAGTTTCCAGATAATTGTTCCTTTTATTCTTATAGTGACCATCTTTCTCCCTAGCAATGAATATTCAACCATTCATCATCATACTAGCAAATAATTATTTAGTGCTTATTATTACTAGATAGTAGCTACTACCCTAAACTTCGTATCTTTTAGGTTATTTAGTCCTCACAGACTTTCAGGAAGGTACTGGTTATTATCCCCAATTCACAGATGAGGAAACTGAGGCCTGGAAAGTTGAGGTGAGTTTACAGAGGTATGTAAGGTAGTAAGTGACAGAGTCTGGCTCTTTCTACAGAGCTTCACCCCAGGGGGCCATTCTCCATTTTAACCTGTACTCACATGATTCTATTTTTGTGTTTTAAAGTTCTTTAACTGAGGCATAAGTTAGGTAAAATTTCATAAGTTTTAGTGTATACCTTAATGAATTTTATATATGTCTATACCACCCACATCAAATATAAAATATTTTATCTCCCCAGAAGTTTCCCTTGGGCCCTACCCCAGTCAATAAGCCCCATCATCAGAGGTAACCAGTATTCTGACTTCTATCACCATAAATCTGTTTTTCCTGTTCAGAGAAATAGAACCACACAGTATGTGGTTCTATTTCTTGTGTCTGGTGCCTGGTGTCTGGTGTTTTCACTTAATATAGTGCCCATGAAATTTATCTTTGTCACATTATCAGCAGTTTATTCTTTTTTTTAATTAAATTTTATTTTTTTTACATCTATATTGGAGTATAATTGCTTTACAATGTTGTGTTAGATTCTACTGTATAACAAAGTGAATCAGCTATATGTATACATATATCCCCATATCCCCTCTCGCTTACGTCTCCCTCCCAGCCTCCCTATCCCACCCCTCTAGGTGGTCGCAAAGCACCGAGCTGATCTCCCTGTGCTATGCAGCTGCTTCCCACTAGCTATCTATTTAACATTTGGTAGTATATATATGTCAATGCTACGCTCTCACTTCGTCCCAGCTTATGCTTCCCCCTCCCTGTGTCCACAAGTCCATTCTCTACATCTGTGTCTTTATTCCTGTCCTGCTCCTAGGTTCATCAGAACCTTTTTTTTTTTTTTTTTAGATTCCATATGTATGTGTTACCATACAGTATTTGTTTGCTTTTTCTGACTTACTTCATTCTGTATGACAGACTGTAGATCCATCCCCCTCACTAAAAATAACTCAATTTCATTTCTTTTTACGGCTGAGTAAAATTCCATTGTACATGTGTGCCACATCTTCATTATCCATTCATCTGTTGATCAACACTTAGGTTGCTTCCATGTCCTGGCTATTGTAAACAGTACTGCAATGAACATTGTGGTACATGTCTCTTTTTGAATTATGGTTTTCTTGGGGTATATGCCCAGGAGTGGGATTGCTGGGTCGTATAGTAGTTCTATTTATAGTTTTTTAAGGAACCTCCATACTGTTCTCATAGTGGCTGTATCAATTTACATTGCCTCCAACAAAGGGTTCCCTTTTCTTCACACCCTCTCTAGCATTTATTGTTTGTAGATTTTTTGATAATGGCCAGTCTGACCGGCGTGAGGTGATACCTCATTGCAGTTTTGATTTGCATTTCTCTAATGATTAGTGATGTTGAGCATCCTTTCATGTGTTTATTGGCAATCTGTATATCTTCTTGGAGAAATGTCTATTTAGGTTTTCTGCCCATTTTTTGGATTGGGTTGTTTGTTTTTTTGATATTGAGCTGCATGACCTGCTTGTATATTTTGGAGATTAATCCTTTGTCTGTTGCTTCATTTGCAAATATTTTCTCCCATTCTGAGGTTGTCTCTTCGACTTGTTTATGGTTTCCTTTGCTGTGCAAGAGATTTTAAGTTTCATTAGGTCCTATTTGTTTGTTTTTATTTCCATTTCTTTAGGAGGTGGGTCAAAAAGGATCTTGCTGTGATTTATGTCATTGATTGTTCTGCCTATGTTTTCCTCTAAGAGTTTTAGAGTGTCTGCCCTTACATTTCAGGTCTTTAATCCATTTTGAGTTTATTTTTGTATATGGTGTTAGGGAGCGTTCTAATTTCATACTTTTACCTGTAGCTGTCCAGTTTTCCCAGTACCACATATTGAAGAGGCTGTCTTTTCTCCATTGTATATTCTTGCCTCCTTTACCAAAGGTAAGGTGACCATATGTGCATGGGTTTATCTCTGGGGTTGCTATCCTTTTACACTGATCTATATTTCTGTTTCTGTGCTAGTACCATATTATCTTAATTACTGGGGCTTTGTAGTAGAGTCTGATGTCAGGGCGCTGATTCTGCCAGCTCCGTTTTTTTTTCCTTTCCCTCAAGATTGCTTTGGCTATTTGGGGTCTTTTGTGTCTCCATACAAATTGTGAAGCTTTTTGTTCTAGTTCTGGGGAAAATGCCATTGGTAGTTTGATAGGGATTGCATTGAATCTGTAGATTGCTTTGGGTGTATAGTCATCTTCACAATGTTGATTCTTCCAATCCAAGAACATGGTATATCTCTCCATCTGTTTGTATCATCCTTAATTTCTTTCTTCAGTGTCTTATAGTTTTCTGCATACAGGTCTTTTGCCTCCTTAGGTAGGTTTATCCTTAGGTATTTTATTCTTTTTGTTGCAGTGGTAAATGGAAGTGTTTCCTTAATTTCTCTTTCAGATTTTTCATCATTAGTGTATATGAATGCAAGAGATTTCTGTACATTAATTTTGTATCCTGCTACTTTACCAAATTCATTGATTAGCTCTAGCAGTTTTCTGGTGGCATCTTTAGGATTCTCTGTGTATAGTATCATGTTACTGCAAACAGTGACAGCTTTACTTCTTTTCCAATTTGGATTCCTTTTGTTTCTTTTTCCTCTCTGATTGCTGTGGCTAAAACCTCCAAAACTATGTTGAATAATAGTAGTGACAGTGGGCAAGCTTGCCTTGTTCCTGATCTTAGAGGAAATGGTTTCAGTCTTTCACCATTGAGAACGATGTTGGCTATGGGTTTGTCATATATGGCTTTTATCTGTTGAGGTAGGTTCCCTCTATGCCTACTTTCTGTAGAGTTTTTATCATAAATGGGTGTTGGATTTTGTCAAAAGCTTTTTCTGCACCTACTGAGATGATCATATGGTTTTTATTCATCAATTTGATAATATGGTGTATCACATAGATTGATTTGCGTATATTGAAGAATCCTTGCATTCCTGGGATAAACCCCACTTGATCATGGTGTACAATCCTTTTAATGTGCTGTTGGATTCTGTTTGCTAGTATTTTGTTGAAGATTTTTGCATCTATGTTCATCAGTGATATTGTCCTGTAGTTTTCTTTTTTTCGTTAAATCTTTATCTGGTTTTGGTATCAGGGTGATGGTGGCCTCATAGAATGAGTTTGGGAATGTTCCTCCCTCTGCTATTTTTGGAAGAGTTTGAGAAGGATAGGTGTTAACTCTTCTCTAAATGTTTGATTGAATTCGTCTGTGAAGCCATATGGTTCTGGGCTTTGGTTTGTTGGAAGATTTTAATCACAGTTTCAATTTCATTACTTGTGATTGGTCTGTTCATATATTCCATTTCTTCCTGGTTCAGTCTTGGAAGGTTATACCTTTCTAAGAATTTGTCCATTTCTTCCAGGTTGTCCATTTTATTGGCATAAAGTTGCTTGTAGTAGTATCTTAGGATGCTTTGTATTTCTGCGGGGTCTGTTGTAACTTCTCCTTTTTCATTTCTAATTTTATTGATTTGAGTCCTCTCCCTCTTTTTCTTGATGAGTCTGGCTAATGGTTTATCAATTTTGTTTATCTTCTCAAAGAACCAGCTTTTAGTTTTATTCATCTTTGCTATTGTTTTCTTTGCTTCTATTTCATTTATTTCTGATCTGATCTTTATGATTTCTTTCCTTCTGCTAACTTTGGGTTTTGTTTGTTCTTCTTTCTCTAGTTCCTTTAGGTGTAAGGTTAGATTGTTTATTTGAGATTTTTCTTGTTTCTTGAGGTAGACTTGTATAGCTATAAACTTCCCTCTTAGAACTGGTTTTGCTGCATCCCATAGGTTTTGGATTGTCGTGTTTTCATTGTCATTTGTCTCTAGGTATTTTTTGATTTCCTCTTTGATTTCTTCAGTGATCTCCTGGTTATTTAGTAACGTATTGTTTAGCCTCCATGTGTTTGTGTTTTTTACGTTTTGTTCCCTGTTATTCATTTCTAATCTCATAGCGTTGTGGACAGAAAAGATGCTTGATATGATTTCAGTTTTCTTAAATTTACTGAGGCTTGATCTGTGACCCAAGATGTGATCTATCTTGGAGAATGTTCTGTGCACACTTGAGAAGAAAGTGTAATCTGCTGTTTTTGGTAGGAATGTCCTATAAACTTTCTTTCATGATAGATGAATGTCTTGGGTGAGTCTAGATGTAAACCACTGTGAGCTATCATAGGGTATCACCTGCTTTATACCCAATTATTCAGCATGATAAGCATGTGCTGCTCAATGGATCTTTTAGTGAAGTGCTCTGGGAGCAGTACATGATCTTACCACACTGTGTTTAGAGGGATCCGACAAGGTCTTGCTGGAGAGTGTGTACTCCTCAGATTCGGCTTTGGTTTTCTTCATCCTTTTGAACCATGTCCTGTACTGCTCTTTGACCTGTAGATGCAAAATGTGGTCTGGGTCAGAACAGAGAGGAATGAGGATGGGAAGAGTTTTGAGTGGGAGTCAGACAGTGATACCTGATGGCTTAGGAGGCAGTACACCAGGAAGATGAAGACACCCAGCAGGCTGTTGATGATGGTGAAGAGGTAGGCCATGATGTGGGCAGCCGGTCCCACCTGCAGGATTCCCAGACACCATGTGCATCCCAAGATGAAGAGCTGAGCTGTGGCTTTAAATGTCATCATCCTGGGTAGGAAGCGAAAGGAGGCTCGTGATGCACCCTGAGCAAAACAATCAAAGCCATTTCTTTTCTACACCATGGATGCCTCTGACTGAGTTGTGGCCACTCTGATATTTACTGTCAATGATTCTCGAAAAGAAATGCTTTTTCGATCCTGGATGGCATTTAGACTTGGACTGAAGTTCGTAGTGACACTTCATAATGTGGGTTTCAGTAATATGATGTTGCATGAATATCCCCAGTTTCAATCAACCGATATTACTGTGGATGTTCTGTACACCTGGCTGTGTGTTGGACCCTGTGCATTAAAAATAACAAGGGCAAGATTTTTGTTTTCACAAACCTTACAGTCTACTGGAAAACCAAATACAAATGGTCAATGATTAATTTGTGAATATTAGGTACCTCTGTCCTTGGTCCCTCCAATACTGTTCCTATCCTTTTCCTCTCTATGAACTGACCCAGAGCATGCTTTGCCCAGATGATTCATTCTTTGTAAACTTGAGGAAAGCAAAGCACATCCCTAGCCTCTTAGAAGATGTGATATGTGGCTAATGAACCTGATTTCATCAGGTAGCGCAGTGTGGTTGAGGGTAGCAGGAGGAGCTTAAATAAAGGTATGGGCAGGAAAGGGCATCCTGGGTTCTGGGTCAGGTATGTAATTTCCTAAGTGGTTTATAAGGATGTAAATGTTCTCAGGACCTTTCTCATAGAGCCATGGTAGTAATCCCTGTTTTTCAGAACAAAGTGAATTCTCCTTGTAGCTGAGGTAGTTTCATTTTTGGGTTATAGACGAATGGAATGTTTCCGGCTTGGGTGTCAGCAGAAAAACACTGTATCTGAACTTCCAAGGTGTGTGGCTGTACATCTTCCCTCAAGTCTGCTTAGAATTCCTGTGAATGTACATCAGGAGCTTGGAACCGTATGGCCTCACTCCCGGGTCATGCTTTTTATGAGGAGCAATGTGTACCTCTGACCCATCTCACCTAGTGATCCAGAGAGTGGACATCATCAGTGTTGAGAGCTTGTTTTTCACAATCCAGAAGGTTATCAGGAAATTAATCTGCAGAAACACCATAAGGCATATTGAATACATCCACACCTGCTAAATGTTCCTCCTGGCTCATCCAACACCTAAACCAGCAGGTAGGAAGGTTTTTTATTTCACTACAGTCATAGAACACCAGACCCAACACCCAGTAACTCAGTTTGCATGGGAATTTACATCTTTAAACACTGAAAGTCCCATGTCTAAGGAAACAATCCTTCTTGGTTTTAAAGTGGAAATTTCTGCATCCTGGGCGTCCACTCATTCCTGAACAAACTGGAAAAACTGGTCACTCTGCCTATACTCCTCTTTACACCTCTGCTTTTGATTCATGCTCAACCAGATAGGAAGGATGCTCTGATGTCATCCATTACTCACAGAGAAGATGGTGCAGACAGGGCCAAGAAAGGTCCATATAAATCCTTTGTCTGTGTGGAGCCAGCATCTATGAGAGAGGTGGAAGGAGATTCAAGAATATATTGGCCTTACCAGTCCCCTCCACCAGGAAGTCTACACAAGCCACTGAACCAACATTACCCACTGGGGGAAGACAGCAAAAACAATGGGAACTACAAACCTGCAGCCTGCAAAAAGGAGACGCCAAACACAGTAAGTTAAACAAAATGAGAAGACAGAGAAATATGCAGCAGATGAAGGGGCAGGGTGAAAACCCACCAGAGCAAACAAAAGAAGAGGAAATAGGCAGTCTACCTGAAAAAGAATTCAGAATCATGATACTAAAGATGATCCAAAATCTTGGAAATTGAATGGAGAAAATACAAGAAACGTTTAAAAAGGACTTAGAAGAAGTAAAGAGCAAACAAACAATGGTGAACAACACAATAATTAAACTTCTCTAGAAGGAACAATAGCAGAATAACTGAGGCAGAAGAATGGATAAGTGACCTGGAGATTAAATAGTGGAAATAACTACTGCAGAGCAGAATAAAGAAAAAAGAATGAAAAGAACTGAGGACAGTCTCAGAGACTTCTGGGACAACATTAAACGCACCAACATTCGAATTATAGGGGTCCCAGAAGCAGAAGAGAAAAAGAAAGGGGCTGAGAAAATATTTGAGCAGATTATAGTTGAAAACTTCCCTAACATGGAAAAGAAAAGAGTCAGTCAAGTCCAGGAAGTGCAGAGGGTCCCATACAGGAAAAATCCAAGGAGAAACACACCAAGACACATATTAATCAAACTATCAAAAATTAAATACAAAGAAAAATTATGAAAAGCAGAAAGGGAAAAGCAATAGATAAAAAAACAAGGGAATCCCCATAAGGTTAACAGCTGATCTTTCAGCAGAAACTCTGCAAGCCAGAAGGGAGTGGCAGGACATATTTAAAGTGATGAACCGGAAAAACCTACAACCAAGATTACTCTACCCAGCAAGGAACTCATTCAGATTAGACGGAGATATTAAAACCTTTCCAGACAAGCAAAAGCTAAGAGAATTCAGCATCACCAAAGCAGCTTTACAACAGCTGCTAAAGGAACTTCTCCAGGCAGGAAACACAAGAGAAGGAAAAGACCTACGAAAACAAACCCAAACAATTAAGAAAATGGTAATAGGAACACACATATCGATAATTACCTTAAACATATATAAAATAAATGCTCCAACCAAAAGACATAGACTGGCTGAATGGTTACAAAAACAAGGCCTGTATATATGCTATCCACAGAGACCTGCTTCAGACTTAGGGACACATACAGACTGAAAGTGAGGGGATGGAAATAGATATTCCATGCAAATGGAAATCAAAAGAAAGCTGGAGTAGCAATTCTCACATCAGACAAAATTGACTTTAAAATAAAAACTATTACAACAGACAAAATGGACACTACATAATGATCAAGGGATCAGTCCATGAAGAAGATATAACAATTGTAAATATTTATGCACCCAACACCAGAACACGTCAATACATAAGGCAAATGCTCACAGCCATAAAAGGAGAAATCGACAGTAACACAATCATATTAGAGGACTTTAAACCCCACTTTAACCAATAGAGATCATCCAAAATGAAAATAATAAGGAAACACAAGCTTTAAATGACACCTTAAACAAGATGAACTTAATTGATATTTATAGACATTCCACCCCAAAACAGCAGAGTACACTTTCTTCTCAAGTGCTCATGGAACATTCTATAGGACAGATCACATCTTGGGTCACAAATAAACCTTGGTAAATTTAAGAAAATTGAAATCATTTCAACTATGTTTTCCGACCACAACGCTATGAGACTAGATATCAATTAGAGGGGAAAAAAATGTAAAAAATCGAAACACAATGGATGCTAAAAAATATGCTGGGGCTTCCCTGGTGGTGCAGTGGTTGAGAGTCCGCCTGCCAATGCAGGGGACACAGGTCTGTGCCCCGGTCCAGGAAGATCCCACATGCCACGGAGTGGCTGGGCCCATGAGGCATGGCCGCTGATCCTGTGCATCTGGAGCCTGTGCTCCGCAACGGGAGAGGCCACAACAGTGAGAGGCCCATGTACCGCAAAAAAAAAAAAAAATAATAATAATATATATATGTATATATATATATATATATATATACATATATATATGTATATATATATATGCTACTAAATAACCAAGATATCACTGAAGAAATCAAACAGGACATCAAAAATACGTAGAAAAAAATGACAATGAAAACATGACGACCCAAAACCTAAAGGATGCAGCAAAAGCAGTTCTAAGAGGGAAGTTTATAGCAATACAATCCTACCTCAAGAAACAAGAAAAATCTCAAATAAACAAACTAAACTTACACCTAAAGCAATTAGAGAAAGAAGAACAAACAAAACCCAAAGTTAGCAGAAGGAAAGAAATCATAAAGGTCAGAGCAGAAATAAATGAAATAGAACAAAAAAAAAACCCAAAATAGCAAAGATCAATAAAACTAACAGCTTGTTCTTTAAGAAGATAAAGAAAATTGATCAAGCATTGCCAGACTCATCAAGAAAAAAAGGAAGAAGACTGAAATCAATAGCATTAGAAATGAAAAAGGAGAGGTAACAACTGACACTGCAGAAATACAAAGGATCATGAGAGATTACTACAAGCAACTATATGCCAATAAAATGGACAAACTGGAAGGAATGGACAAATTCTTAGAAATGCACAACCCTCCGAGACTGAACCAGGAAGAAATAGAAAATATGAACAGACCAATCACAAGCACTGAAATTGAAACTGTGATTTAAAATCTTCCAACAAACAAAAGTCCAAGAACAGAAGCCTTCACAGGCGAATTCTATCAAACATTTAGAGAAGAGCTAACACCTATCTTTCTCAAACTCTTCCAAAATATAGCAGAGGGAGGAACACACCCAAACTCATTCTACGAGGCCACCATCACCCTGATACCAAAACCAGACAAAGGTGTCACAAAGAAAGGACTCTACAGGCCAATATCACTGATGAACATAGAGGAAAAATCCTCAACAAAATACTAGCAAACAGAATCCAACAGCCCATTAAAGGATTGTACACCATGATCACGTGGGGTTTATCCCAGGAATGCAAGGATTTTTCTATATACGGAAATCAATCAATGTGATACACCATATTAACAAAATTAAGGATAAAAGCATATGGTCATCTCAATAGATGCAGAGAAAGCTTTCGAAAAAATTCAACACCCACTTATGATAAAACCCCTCCAGAAAGTAGGCATAGAGGGGACTTATCTCCACATAATAAAGACCATATATGACAAACCCACAGCCAACATCATCCTCAATGGTGAAAAACTGAAACCATTTCCACTAAGACCAGGAACAAGACAAGGTTGCCCACTCTCACCACTATTATTCAACATAGTTTTGGAAGTTTTAGCCACAGCAATCAAAGAAGAAAAAGAAATAAAAGGAATCCAAACGAGAAAAGAAGAAGTAAAGCTGTCACTGTTTGCAGATGACATGATACTATAGATATAGAATCCTAAAGATGCTACTAGAAAACTACCAGAGCTAATCAATGAATTTGGTAAAGTAGCAGGATACAAAACTAATGCACAGAAATCTCTGGCATTCCTATACACTAATGATGAAAAATATGAAAGTGAAATTAAGAAATCACTCCCTTTTACCATTGCAACAAAAAGAATAAAATACCTAGGAATAAACCTACTGAAGGAGATAAAATACCTGTATACAGAAAATTAAAAGACACTGATGAAAGAAATTAAAGATGATACAAACAGATGGAGAGATATACCATGTTCTTGGATCGGAAGAATCAACATTGTGAAAATGACTCTACTACCCAAAGCAATCTACACATTCAATGCAATCCCTATCAAACTACCACTGGCATTTTTCACAGAACTAGAACAAAAAATTTCACAATTTGTATGGAAACACAAAATACCCTGAATAGCCAAAACAATCTTGAGAAAGCAAAACGGAGCTGGAGGAATCAGGCTCCCTGACTTCAGACTATACTACAAAGCTACAGTAATCAAGACAATATGGTTCTGGCACAAAAACAGAAATATAAATCAATGGAACAGGATAGAAAGCCCAGAGATAAACCCACACACATATGGTCACCTTATCTTTGACAAGGGAGGCAAGAATATACAGTGGAGAAAAGACAGCTTCTTCAATAAGTGGTGCTGTGAAAACTGGACATCTACATGTAAAAGAATGAAATTAGAACACTCCCTAACACCATACACAAACATAAACTCAAAATGGATTAAAGACCTAAATGTAAGATCAGACACTGTCAAACTCTTAGAGGAAAACATAGGCAGAACAGTCTATGACATACATTACAGCAAGATCCTTTTTGACCCACCTCATAGAGAAATGGAAATAAAAACAAAAATAAACAAATGGGACCTAATGAAAGTTAAGAGCTTTGCACAGCAAAGGAAGCCATATACAAGGTGAAAAGACAACCCTCAGAATGGGAGAAAATATTTGCAAATGAAACAAGTGACAAATGATTAATCTCCAAAATTTACAAGCAGCTCATGCAGCTCAATATCAAAAAAACAAACAACCCAATCCAAAAATGGGCAGAAGACCTAAATAGACATTTCTCCAAAGAAGACATACAGATTTCCAACAAGCACATGAAAGACTGTTCAATATCATTAATCATTAGAGAAATGCAAATCAAAACTACATTGAGATATCATCTCACACCGGTCAGAATGGCCATCATCAAAAAATCTACAAACAATAAATGCTGGAGAGGGTGTGGTGAAAAGGGAACCCTCTCGCACTCTTGGTGGGAATGTAAATTGATACAGCCACTATGGAGAACAGTACGGAGGTTCCTTAAAAATCTAAAAATAGAACTACCATACGACCCAGCAATCCCACTCTTGGCCATATACCCTGAGAAAACCATAATTCAAAAAGACTAATGTACCACAATGTTCATTGCAGCTCTATTTACAATAGCCAGGACATGGAAGCAACCTAAGTGTCCATCGACAGATGACAGGATGAAAAAGATGTGGCACATATATACAATGGAATATTACTCAACCATAAAAAGAAACAAAAATGAGTTATTTTTAGTGAGGTGGATGGACCTTGAGTCTGTCATAGAGAGTGAAGTAAGTCAGAAAGAGAAAAACAAATACCATATGCTAACACATATATATGGAATCTAAAGAAGAAAAAATAATGGTTTTGACAAACCTAGGTGCAGGACAGGAATAACGATACAGACGTAGAGAATGGACTTGAGGACATGGGGTGTGGGAAATGTAAGTTGAGAGTAAGTTAGAGAGTAGCGCTGACATATACACACTACCAAATGTAAAATAGATAGCTACTGGGAAGCAGCCGCATAGCATAGGGTGATCAGCTCAGTGGTTTGTGCCCACGGAGAGGGGTGGGATATGGAGGATGGGAGGGAGACCCAAGAGGGAGGGGATATGGGGATATATGTATACATATAGCTGATTCACTTTGTTATACAGCAGAAACTAACACAACATTGTAAAGCAATTTTACTGTAATAAAGATGTTAAAAATAAAAGAATATATTGGCCTTTGTGGATAAAGAATCGATAAATAAACATATCCCTCATCCTCCAAAGTATTTTTCTGCCTCCGTTATTAATAATAATAATAAATATTATTATTGCTTTTTTTGGTAAGAATATTTCTCATAAGAGCTACACCCTTAGCAAATTTAAAATATACAACACAGTATTATTAGCTATAGGCACTATGCTCTGTATTAGAGCTCCTGAAGTTATTATTTTGCAGAATTGAAAGTTTGTGTATGCCCTTTATTTTGGTAAGGGACATGGCTGTATACTTATTCCCAATTTATCAGGCTGTATACATGAATTATGTGCAGCTTTTTACATGTACAGCAAAGTTAAAAAGTGGTTTTAAAAAAAGAAAAATTTTTTTAAAAACGTGTTTTAAGTTTTGGTCTTCAGATACACTGGCAGAAAAATATACATGTTTTAAAGAAAAAATGAATAGAGAAGTTAATTTATGGTTTATTGGAGCAATATTGAGTGTCTCCTCCTGTATAAGGATTTGTACTTGGTTTTGAAGGCCCAGTTCTTGTTAAGATAGAGTGATGTCTGTCATCAGGGAGTTCCTAGCTAGGTGGGCACATCAACAATCAGAAAATAGAAACTATCAAAATGATGAAGTTTACAATCAAATATGAGGAGCTGTCTGAACATGTAGATGGATCTATAACCTAGTCAGGGTTATAGGAGATTCAGATATTGGGAAGGATTCCCTGAGAGAATTGAATTGTGTTTATGCTGAGATGTGGATGATGAGTAGGTGTAGATAGGATAAAAAAAAATTGGGACAGCCAAGGAGAGAGAGAGCGAGAGAGTATGAGAGACAGAAACAACAGTAAACCTGACACTGCTATGGCAGGGTTCATGTGCATTATGTAATTTATTCTTCATGACAACATAGGTAATCAAATGATCACAGGTCAGACATCTGAGGCATAAGGATACAAAGTCAGTAACTGAAGTTCACACTGATAGAAATGATCAAGTTGGTGTTTCATCCCAAGTAGGGAATTGTGAATGACTTGGGAGGTGTGAGGACCATGGAGAGGGTTAGCTGGATCCACCAGGAAGAACCTAAGAGAGAGCTACTAAGGCAGGAGTTAGCAAACGGCAGCCTGTGGTCCACGTCGGGCTGCTGTCTGATTTTGGAAATGTGTTTTACTGAGTCACAGTCACATTCATTTCTTATAGCTTTTCTGTGGCTGCTTTTGAGCTACAAGGATAGAGGTGAGTCATCACAACAGAGACCATATGACCCACAAAGCCAAAATATATACTATCTTGCCTTTCACAGAGAAAGTTTGCTGACTTTTTTGCTAAGATATCTAGGAAGGCCGGCATGTCAGGGCCCATCTGATGCAGGTTAACATTAATTTTTATCAGCATAGGACTTTGTTGTGGGTGACAGTCTGCACTTGCTCACATCTCTGCTACTGATAACCTGATTTAAAAATGGCAGGAGAGCTGAATAGACGTTTTCCAAAGAAGACATAGAGATAGCCAGCAGGCACATGAAAGAATGTTCAACATCACTGTTAGAGAAATGTAAATCAAAACCACAATGAGATGTCCCAGCACAGCTGTCAGAATGGCTCTTATCAAAAAGGCATGAAATAACAGTGAGGATGTGGAGAAAAGGGAACCCTTATATTACTGTTGGTAGGGATGTAAATTGGTGCAGCCACTATGGAAGACAGTATGGAGATCCTCAAAAAAAAAATTAAGAACAGAACTGCCATCTGATCCAGGTATCTCACGTCTAGATACTTATCCAAAGACTACAAAAACACTAACTCAAAATGATATATGGACCTTTATGTTCACTGCAGCATTATTTACAATAGATAAGATATGGAAGCAACCTAAGTGCCCATCAACGGATAAAGAAGGCATGATACACACACACACACACACACACACACACACACACAGCCACACCAGCCATGGAGTACTACCCAGCCATAAAACTGATGAAACCTTGCCATTTGTGACAACATGGATGGACATTGGGGGTATTGTGCTAAGTGAAATAAGTCAGGTGGAGAAAGACAAATACAGTCTGATTTCATACATATGTGGAATACAACAAACTATAAACAAACAAAAGAAATGAACAAACCAAACCAAACAAGCCTCCTCCCCCTGTAGATACAGAAAACAGAGTACTGGCTGTCACAGGGGAAGGGGCATGGTTGAGGGGAGGCAAAATGGGTAAAGTGGGTCAACTTTATGGTGATGGATGGAAACTCAATTTCTGGTGGTGAGCAAGTTGTAGGTATATAGAAGTAGAAATATAAAGTTGTATACATGAAACGTATATAGTGTTACAAAACAATGTTACTTCAATAAAAAATATATCTTAAAAAACTAAAGTGCTATGTTGGTTCTATGATGGCCATGGTCATGCTGGAGAAGATAAGTACAGTGGAGATTTGCTTTTTTTTTTTTTTAACATCTTTATTGGAGTATAATTGCTTTACAATGGTGTGTTAGTTTCTGCTTTACAACAAAATGAATCAGTTATACATATACATATGTTCCCATATCTCTTCCCTCTTGCATCTCCCTCCCTCCCACCCTCCCTATCCCACCCCTCCAGGCGGTCACAAACCACCGAGCTGATCTCCCTGTGCTATGCGGCTGCTTCCCACTAGCTATCTACCTCACGTTTGTTAGTGTATATATGTCCATGCCTCTCTCTCTCTTTGTCACAGCTTACCCTTCCCCCTCCCCATATCCTCAAGTCCATTCTCTAGTAGGTCTGTGTCTTTATTCCTGTTTTACCCCTAGGTTCTTCATGACATTTTTTTTTCTTAAATTCCATATATATGTGTTAGCATACGGTATTTGTCTCTCTCTTTCTGACTTACTTCACTCTGTATGACAGACTCTAGGTCTATCCACCTGATTACAAATAGCTCAATTTCGTTTCTTTTTATGGCTGAGTAATATTCCATTGTATATATGTGCCACATCTTCTTTATCCATTCATCCGATGATGGACACTTAGGTTGTTTCCATCTCTGGGCTATTGTAAATAGAGCTGCAATGAACATTTTGGTACATGACTCTTTTTGAATTATGGTTTTCTCAGGGTATATGCCCAGTAGTGGGATTGCTGAGTCATATGGTAGTTCTATTTGTAGTTTTTTAAGGAACCTCCATACTGTTCTCCACAGTGGCTGTATCAATTTACATTCCCACCAACAGTGCAAGAGGGTTCCCTTTTCTCCACACCCTCTCCAGCATTCACTGTTTCTAGATTTTTTGATGATGGCTATTCTGACTGGTGTGAGATGGTATCTCATTGTAGTTTTGATTTGCATTTCTCTAATGATTAATGATGTTGAGCATTCTTTCATGTGTTTGTTGGCAGTTTGTATATCTTCTTTGGAGAAATGTCTATTTAGGTCTTCTGCCCATTTTTGGATTGGGTTGTTTGTTCTTTTGTTCTTGAGCTGCATGAGCTGCTTGTAAATTTTGGAGATTAATCCTTTGTCAGTTGCTTCATTTGCAAATATTTTCTCCCATTCTGGCAGTTGTCTTTTGGTCTTGTTTATGGTTTCCTTTGCTGTGCAAAAGCTTTGAAGTTTTATTAGGTCCCATTTGTTTATTTTTGTTTTTATTTCAATTTCTCTAGGAGGTGGGTCAAAGAGGATCCTGCTGTCATTTATGTCATAGAGTGTCCTGCCTATGTTTTCCTCTAAGAGTTTGATAGTTTCTGGCCTTACCCGGGTGGTGTTCCATAAAGATGGGGCCTGGATGCTGCAGAAATGACCACAATCACAGCCGGGACTCCGTAGCCCACTGGGAATGTGAGTTTCTTCATGAACTTGTTGACACTGGAGTAGTTGACCACCGTCAGGTTGTGTGCAGTGACGAAGAGGTGCAGGCCCTCCAGCAGCATCCAGGTGAAGGAGGCCAGGTAGAGATAGTGCAAGGCACCTGCAATGATGGCACATAGCACCTGGGGAAGGAGGAAGGTGTAACTAGGAGGGATTGTCAGGGTGTAGCATGACCCCAGGACCTCTTCTATACTTCATCACTGGGGAGAACTCTGACGTATATGGAGGAGTTGTCAATGGAGTGTCTTCTAATTGTGCCAGTCAGTGTGAAATTGGCTACTTACGTATCTAACTTTACCTGGAATGCCATTTTATTAAGGAGTCCAAGGCAGCATGGCTTCATGAACTCAGCATCCCCTGGGGCAGAGCAGGGGTATTTTGGGACAATTTAAGCACCTTGATCTCGGTTCTGTTGATGGCTATTAGGAAGAGCAGGTGGGCCAGGAAGAGGCAGAGTGAGAGCTGCAGGTGGAGCGAAGTGCTGGTGTTCTGGATGGCTTTGCACAGCAGGAAGGTGAGGGCTGCCAGGAGGAGGCACAGCAGAGAGAGGCTCAGCCCCACGTAGGTGATCACAGTCAGTGTGGGATCCTTCTCCTGGGACACATCAGAGAGGACATCACAGTCACCCTTTCCTGCTCTGGGGTAATGATGCTTCCACCATTTTTGTTTTTATTTTTAGGCATATAAAAACCAGGAATGGAGGAGCCAAGTAGATATGTGATGTTTATGGCTAACTTTCTACAGGTTCAGAATGTTAGAATTTTATGGGATCTGATATGATTAATTCTGTCTCTGGAAGGATTGAGGGACAGGAGAGTCCTTAGTCAAGACCAAGCCCTGGAACTCACAAGTGTTTATTTTCCTTTAGACTTTTGGGCATGACTAAGCTTATGGGTCACCACAAGAGGTTCACATAGGCATGTAGTTCCATATTGAGCAAGCCTCCATCCCCATCATGTGATGGTGTGTGACATAGTCTGTACCTGGAGTCATGATGTCCAGGTATAAACCCTGACCCTGAACTCCACACACCTCATCCTGTAATAATTGTTCCTGACTCGTCACAAATCCTTACAGATTTAGAATTAAATCCTTGGTTAAAAGAGGAAAACTGATACATTTTGTTGACAGTGGTGGGTTAAAATTCATATTTTTCTGCCACTTTTTGGAATACATCCTAAAATCCCTGAGGACAAGGAAAAAAACCCTCACCAATTCCCTTTTAGTGTAAGTCAGGGAAGGAGAGAGATCGAGAGATGGAGAGAGGTGGAGAGAGAGAGACAAAGAGAGGAAAGGATGAAGGAGAAAATGAAGATTAAAACATTCAAAGTAGGTGCATCTGGATAAAGAGCAATTGAGTATTTTTAGCACAAATTTTATTTTGCAACATATCTCTATGTTTGATTTTGTTTAGGAATAAAATGTTTAAAAATAAATAATGAGGCCACCAGATGATTTTGATGAACTATAAATTTTGAGAATATTTGGTTTATTGAATAAAACTAATTTTCCTACTGTATTAAGAGCTCCACCAAATCCATAAGAAATTTACCAACAAGACAGTGGAAAAATATACCAAGGATGTGAACAAATTGTTTCCAGAGACAGAAATACTAATAGCTCCTAAATGAAGATGTTACAGTCCATTAATAATAAAAAACACACACAGTTTTTCCTAGATACGATATTTACATCTTAGATGGGTAAACATCCAAAAATTTGCTAGTAAACTTGTGGTAATGGTGTGAGGAATCACAAACTTTTACATAATACCTGTGTCAGTGTCCACAGGTGCGACCTCAAGATGTTGAAATACGGAAATATCTACCAACATGCAATTATGAATTTGACCCAGTATCCATTCTAACTGCATATTCAAACATGAGATCAATGAGGTAAGTGTAAACAGTTGCAACATTATTTGTATTAGTAAGTGATCTAATAAAAACGCCCATTATGAGAGGCCTTGATATAGAATTTACAGCACATTCACACAACAGAATGTATTTGGCCAGAAAATAATGAAGAATCCTTTGACAACTCAAGAGAATAATCTATCAGCTGTGTGAAAAAAGGAGAGCCAAAGAAGAAATACATATACTATATTTATATGTGTAAAATATCTGTTGAAATCTGCAGGAGAAATTAACAACTTTGGTTGTTGAAGCAAGAGGAACTAAGTGTCTGGAGCTAAGATTGAGATGGAGAATCTCCAGTGTTTCCTCTCTTGTTCCGTTGGAATTCAAAACTCAACTATCTGAACTCTTCAATAAACAGGAAGCAGTATATAAGTAAAAGTATGAATATTGTGGTATTTAGGGACATGGCTGTAGGAAACATGGACTCGGAGTATCGTTCAAACTTCTGGGGGCTCCTATGAGGTCTGACCATGGTGCTGTGATCATTTCCATGCTTACTTTCATGTGAGTGCCACCTTTATTTCAGTAAATTCCCCATTACTTGAGATCACCAGAGAGTATTTGGTTTTGGTGAACCAGAGAAAGTAAGCAGCTCACCTGGCCAGGTGAGGAGGCAAAGATTTCTCCTGATCCACCTGTACTCACTGGCTCCCTTGGCCCCGTCTGCTATCACCAAATCTTCCTTTATGCAGCCCCTGTGCGTCCCTGGTCTGAAGACCCCTGTGGTAAGCAGAATTCTAATTGGCAATCATATCCCATCCCCTGAGGTACACATAACCACTTCCAGGTTTGAAGTCAAATGCCAATGTAGGTTCTGCTGTGAAGGGATTTGCAAATGGAATTCATGTCCCACATTAAGTGATGTTAAGAAAGTTTATCCTGCATGGGCTTGCCTTAATCATGTGAGCTCCTAAGAGATCTGGGCTTTTTATTGGAGAAAAGATCCAAAGTTTGAGAGAGTTTTGATGTGAGGAAGCTTCTCTTGCTGGCCTCCAGATAGGAACACTGATACACTGTGAGAGGGCCCAGGAGAGGTCCACATGAGAAGGAATGCAGGTAGCCCCTGAGAGCTAAACCTGGACCCCTGCTGACAGATAGGAGACAAGGAGACCTCAGTCCTACCATCACAAGGAACTGAATTGTACCCAGAATCAGAGGGTTAGAGGAGGACCCCAAGCCTCAGATGAGAATGCAGTCCAGGCTGACAGAATGATTTCAGCCTTGTAAGAACCTGAGCAGACAACCTAGCTATACCATGCCAGATTGCTGACCAGCAATAACTGTGAGATAATAATTTTTTCAGGTTTTACATATGTGGGAATTTGTTACACAGTGGTTGACATTGAATGCAGCCCTTCTCAGGGCTCTCACCTGCACATCGTATTGGGCCATGAGGACAGCAAAGCTGCTGAGGTGGGTGCATTGGAAGATGGTGCTGTTGTCTCTGGTGCTGGCCATCCTGCAGCCTTTGGCGGCCCAATGACAAATTCCATTCTGGCCACACTCCCAGAAAACACAGCATATCTTCTCCCTTGGCCCAGGGATCACTGACTTTAGGAACAGGAAATAGGTGTGAGATGGTGGTTCTGTAACTCAGAAATGCTGACCCAAATCTGGCTCATGAAGGGCTTTCCTGGGGATATTATGCACCCATGGGGGAGCCCCCTGAAGCCCAAGGCTGTGCCCAGGACACAGGGGTCTTCCACCCCACAGGTCCATCCCACCTGGACTCACATGTTGGAAGACAAAGGTGACTGGGGAGCTGAGGTTCTGGGTGTTATTGCTGGTGATAAAGGTGGATACAACATCTGACAGCAGGATGTGGGAGATTTCTTGCAGCAAACCCTTGTGTGTCTCATGCAGAACTGCCTGTTCTTCAGTATCCAGGACCAGGGGGACTTTATCCAACAACTTCCCTATCCCTGGGGTGGAGACAAGGCCCACCACAATAGTACCTGCAGTATAAGAGCAAGGTTGACATCTTGGGGGTGCCCAACATGACCCCTCCTTTAGATGGACTCTTTCCTTGTGGCCCCACCATAACCCACAATTCCCTTTAAAGTTTAGTTTTCTGTTTGTCACTTCTTTGTGTATCTTTTCCCACTGTGAATTCTCAGGGACCGTTTCCCTGCCTCAACCATTACCTGAGTCATTAGATTCATGCACTGTATCCCAGGTCAGCATCATCTGTGTCTGACTCTGAATCAAGGTGATATTCCTGTCTTCTTCCTCCAACACCTTCAGGGACAGTTCTAAGAGTTGTGGGGGTTATACAAGGAAGTTAGATTAGCAATTGTGCCTACAGTGGTAAACATAATACTATTATTTGTATATATAAGAAAATAAATGTTTTACTATATTATATAAATATGTAAATACTTTATATATTACATAACATATATTATATATAATGGTATTATTTGTTATAAGTAATAACATTTGGTACACATAATAATGGTATATCTGTATATCTTTTGAACCTACAAAGGATTACAATAGAACACTATAAGAAATTTATTCCACAACAAGTTAGGCAACCTAGGTGAAAAGGGGAAATTCCTAGAGACACACAAAATACCAAAAGTGACTTAAGAAAATGGAAAATCAGAATGATCTGGTAACAGGTAAGCAGGTTGAATCAGTATCCAAAACTTCCCCAAAAGAAAAGAACGGAACAGATGGCTTCTATGTTGAATTCTCCCAGCCATTCATGGAAGAATTAACACTAATCCTTTGTAAACCTCTCCATAGAATAGAAGAGAAAGGAACACTACCTAAATATTCTATGAGACCATCATTACCCTATAAATAAAATAAGATAAAGACATCACAAAAACCCCATAGACCAATATCCATTATGAACATGGATACACAAATAGTCAATAAAATATTAGGAAAAATTTTATCCAAGGAAACTCAAGACACATATTGAAAACTACAAAAGATTGTTGAAAGAAATTAGAAACCCTAAATATATCATAAGACATCCTATGTTCATAGACTGGAGAGTTCATATTGTTAAGGTTCATATTGTTAAGATGGCAGTAGTCCCCAAAGTGGTCTACAGATTCAGTGCAAGCCATATCAAAATTCTGACATCATTAAATTAATTTTTTGGGAGAAATGGAAAGCTCATCCTAAAATTCATAGGGAATTACGAGTGGCCTGGCTATGCAAAGCAATCTTGAAAATGAAAAACAAATTCAGAGGAGTTACAATTCCTCATTTCAAAACTTACTACCAACCTATGTTCCAGCCACTCTGGGGTCCATGTGTTTGTGGTCAGCATACAGTTAACTTCTTCCACCTGGTGGGAGTTTTATTATCAGGAAAACAACTCAAAGATACAGCTCAGATTATTATATATACCCTTGAGGAGGAACTCAAGTCCTTGGCTTTGTTTTCTGGCTAAACTATTATTATTTTGTCTTGCTTGACCCTTTTCCTTTCTTTCAGCATTCTCCCCCTTCTCTTATTAAATTTGCTCTTTGGAACTCCGGGAAGGCCTAGGAGGCTAAAGATTTTCTACAATATAAACATCAGGTGGGGGATACAGGGGTCTTTCCCCTGTAAAGTCCCCATGGGTTCTGCTTGGTTTGATATGGACTGAATATTAGATGATACCAAAATAGTCTCAACTTTTGAAGCGTGGTATTGGTATTATGGTTACACGGGACAATGTCCTGATTCTGGATGATTCATGCTGAAATATTTAATGGTGAAGTGTCATGATATTTTCAACTTTCAAATGGTTCAGAAAAAAATTATACATCTACATGCAGTCAGTTCTGCTATAATGCTTGTTTGAAAACATGATATTTTTCTGGGTATTGATAAATTTGGAAACAATTTGAACATAATGTAAATTTCATGTTTGCTTATGTGCAATTTCATCAGCAAGGCACACAAGAGAAACAGGAGTTAACTGCAGAAAACTGCACCCAGGTGAACCTAGCTGCTCAGAAATACACAAAACACATGCGCACAGCTCAAGACACTGCCAGCTCATTCAGTGCCTCTCAGGTGTTATGAAGGATCCCAATATCCATCTGGGTTCTGACTTTCTGTCTGATTTTAGGTAACTCTCCCTCCACCTCTTCATTATAACTCACAAGTGTCAATCCTTCTGATGATCACTTCTACAAGCAAAGGACAGGCCTCTTTCAAGGTAAAGTGCTCTGTTTCTTGTAGTGCTTTTGTATTTCTTAATCATTCAATATATGTAAGATGCTGTTTTATTAGATTCCTTTTTTTTAAATGTCAGTGACAAGTTTTGAGAGTTGAACCCCACCCAATCCCATTTTTCCCATAAGCCCTGTGGCTTTCACTGTGTGATTATGCACAATATTGGTTAGGAACACCTATGAAAAAATCTTGTTTAAAAGCAAACTTCCCTGGAGGGGGCAAGTTCCAGCCCACTGGCTGAAACTCATTATGTTCAACCACGTGACCTTCTGCCCTGTTGTCACTCAGGGAAAGGGGGTGGGTTCTCATGAACTGTCCAATCAGGGGCGCAGCACGAGAAGGTGGGTGGGGCAACACTTAGCCGACCACTTAAAGGCTCCTGTAGGTGCTCAGCGTCAAGTTTCATTTGCTCTCCCGGGTGCCAGGTGTGTCTCTGTAGCGTATATGATGCTGTGAACTACAGAGGCGGCAGGAGTGGAACGGAGGACCCCAGGGGGACCCCAGAAGCCAGGAAATGGTGAGTTGAGGGGCCAGGTGTCCCAGGACAGGGAGGAGGGGTTGAGTCGGAACCTGCCACTGTGGGACCCGGACCCTGCTGCGGTCAACTCCGGAGTCTGCAGACCGAAGTCCGCCCGGGGCTCAGCTCAGACCTAAGCCCCCTCCAGCTCTCAGCGCGGGGGCTGGGCCAGCAGCCGAGACTTCGGGCGTCCTGTCCCATCACTGTGCGTGGTGACTTTGGCCCCGGAGCCTCTCTGGGCAGCTCTGCACCCGCAACCCGTCTCTCCTCAGATTGTGCATTGACCTCGGGTAGAGTCTTCAGACTCTGTGTCTGGACTTTAAGTGTGGGTGGAGCTTTTGTCTGTGGGGACCCCCGTGCCAGTTTTCTCCCCAAGAGGACCCGTTTTCTCCTGAGTTTTCCAAATGTTTGGGGAAGCAGAGTCTCAAATCCACGAACCTGTCGCCCCAGCCTAGCTCTTCCTAGGGCTGGCATTAAATCCATAAATTCCAGGTCCCTCCCCGCCTTCCCAAAGCCAACTGCGTCTCTAATTCACAGTATCATTATCAACTATTTGTCCTCCGTGGTGCATGTCAGACGCCGTATTTTTCTTTCCAGGGCAGAAAATTTATGTGTTCATTTATTTAATAATAAAATCTGGGCTTCCCTGGTGGCGCAGTGGTTGGGAGTCCGCCTGCCGATGCAGGGGACGCGGGTTCGTGCCCCGGTCTGGGAAGATCCCCCATGCCGCGGAGCGGCTGTGCCCGTGAGCCATGGCCGCTGAACCTGCGCGTCCGGAGCCTGTTGCTCCGCAACGGGAGAGGCCACAACAGTGAGAGGCCCGCGTACCGCAAAACAAACAAACAAAACAAAATAATAAAATCAATAGTATTATTAATGGAAATAAAAATTATTTAATGCTCACCATATATCAGGGACTGTGCAGACACCTTACACAGATCTCATTTAATCCTAACATGCAATAAATATTAAGCTCACTTTTTAGAAGCAAACATTGAAGGATCCAAGAAGTTAAATCCTTACACAGGGTCCCACAGCCCCTCTTTGGCAGAGGGGGATGCAGAATTTTGTCATTTTCCCACAGCCAATGAGTGGCTCATGTTTAAAGGTGTAGTTTTTGGTTTTCCTCTCTTTACCATGAGAGGAAAGCAGAGAATAATCACCTGTATCTAGGCTGTGTGAAACCGTTGGGTGTCTCCCCCCAGAGTCTTTCCTGGGCACAGACATCCTGTATCCTATGGGAAGCCCTTGGGTGTAGCTACCCCCTGAGAAATGTTCCTGCTCCTCCATGGGTTTGTCACCCTAAAAAGTTTTATTCACTTTTTAGTCACCGTTTTACAGTAATTGTAAACTAAAGAAAGAGGTGAATTTCAGAAAAGTATAACATAACATTAGTACATTGCCTGTGTTAAAATTTGTTTCCCTTTCTTCCTGCCCTTAGCGGGTGTTTCTGAAGTCTTTTGCTTACTTTTGGGTGCTTTCGAATGTATCAGTAATTCCAGGGCTTAGGCTTGCAGAGCAGAAGTGCTCAAGTATGATTGTTTACAAAAGTTTCTTGTCATGGAAATAATAACCAGCATCATTATTTTCTGGAGTCAATAGATACTCGTGGCTTTTCTTGTTGAGCTGGCAGAATGCCTTACAATCTTCATTTTTTTTTTTCCTTCTTCATTTTTCATGAAGTGTTGTGTTGCTGTCTTTGCATTTGAAGAAACAGTCACCTCCTCCAGTTTTTACTGACTGGCTTTGGGAGAGAAACACCCTCACCATTCAACCCAGATGGATATTCTGAGCTTCTCTCAGGCTTTTTCTGTGGATGCCCACTTCATGCCTCTTGTTCCCTCTTTTGGACAGAATTCTTAAGATTCTATGCCTTTCCTTGATCCCTCACATCCAGGCTAGATGCTGTGTTTGCTTCCCCTGAAATGCTCAAGTCTGTATGTCTTCCCAATCCCACCTAGTCATGTGTGTGCTTATGAGCTACATGTGTGTGCTTACCGTGCAGTCTTGCGCTCCTCACCTGGGGGTCATGTGAGGAGCCAGACATAGGGTGGGGGTTGACGTATATGGAGCATTGGGTGTGCCCATGGCCAGTTGGAAGTGTCTGCAGGCAGAGTATCCCAAGCAGCTGGTGTGCAAGGCTCCTGATGGATTCAGTGAGCAATTAGTAGGGTGTGCAGCCCTTTTTTGGACTTCCAAGCCCTGGTTGGTGTGAGTCCTCATGACTTCCTGGTACCAGCCTTCCAGCCACTCATCCATGCTGACCCCCTTAGTATTCTTATTTATTTATTTATTTATTTTTGGCTGTGTTGGGTCTTCTTTGCTGCATGCGGGCTTTCTCTAGTTGCGGTGAGTGGGGGCTACTCTTAGTTGCAGTGCATGAGCTTCTCATTGCGGTGGCTTCTCTTGCTGCGGAGCACTGGCTCTAGGGCATGTGGACTTCAGCAGTTGTGGCTCACGGGCTCTAGAGTGCAGGCTTAGTAGTTCTGGCGCATGGGCTTAGCTGCTCCATGACTTGTAGGATCTTCCCGGACCAGGGCTCGAACCCATGTCCCCTGCATTGGCAGGCGGATTCTTAACCACTGCGCCACCAGGGAAGCCCAGTTTTGTTTTGTTTTTTAATCTACTGTGACAGGTTTTTTTGGTTTCACTTATTGTATTTAGACCACTGATGTTTAAAGTGATTATTGATATAGCTGGATTAATATCTACCATATTTTAACATTTTTTATTTGTTGCCCTTGTTCTTTGTTTCTTTTTTGTCTTCCACTTCTCTTCTGTCTTCTCTACCTTTTAGGGGATATTTTACTTGATTCCATTTTTTCTCTTCTCTTAACATATCATTATAACTTTTTTTTTTTTTTACATTTTTGGTCATTGCCCTTGAGTTTGTAGTATACATTTACAACTAATCCAACTCCTCTCTGAAGTAACACCATAGCATTTCACTGGATGTGAAAATTCTCTCCCTTGCCCCTTGTAACATTTCTGTCATTCATTTCACTCATCCAAAAGCTATAATTACTGAATATGTTGCTGCTATTATTATTATCAACAAAATGTCAGATTAATTAAGAATAACAAAAACAAATGATTTTATTATTACCTTCATTTTTTCCTTCTCTAACACTTAACCTTTATCATTTACCTTCTTCCTGATGAATTTCTTTTAACTTTTTTTTTTGCAAAGCAGGGATATTGGTGACAAATTCCCTCCATTTTTTGGAAGTCTTTATTTCTCCCTCACTTGAAAGATAATTTGCTTGACACAAAATTCTAGTTGGGTGGTTTCTCTTTCAACTCTGTGTTTCACAAAACTCTCTTTCTGCTTGCATGGTTTCTGAAAAGTCCAATTTACTTCTTATCCTTGTTTCTCTGTAGCTAAGGTTTTTTTTTTTCCCTGACTTCTTTCAAGATTTTTTTTTGTTTTTGATTTTTCTTGAGTTTGAATATATATTTCTAGGTGTGCATTTTTAGGGTTTTTATCCTGTTTGGTGACCTCTGAGCTGCCTACATCTGTATTTTGGTATCCATTATTAATTTGGGGGAAAATCTCATTATTATTTTATGTATCCTGTTTATTTCTTCTCCTTCATGTATTCCCATGTTGTATATGTTACACCTTTTTTAATTGTCCCAAAGCTCTTGGATTTCTGTTCTGTCTTTTTACCCTTTTCTTATCTTTGCATTTCAGTTCAGAAGGTTCTAGTGACAGCTCCTCAAGGTTGCCGATTCTTTTTTCTCACACATTTCCACTGTAATGATAAGGTCCCCCCAAAAAGGAATTCTTTACTTTTGTTCTGTTCTTTTGCTTTTTTAAAAAAATTTCTTTGATTTCCCTTTGGTTCTTTTTTAGAGTTTCCAGCTCTGCACATGTTACCTATCTGTTCTTGCAGGTCATCCATTATTTCCATTAGAGCACTTAGCATATGAATCATGGTTGCTTTAAATTACTGGTCTGATAATTCCAGCATATCTGCTACATCTGAGTCAGGTTCTTTTGCTTGTCCTAATCCCAGAGATGTGCTGGGGTGGTTTTTTTTCTCTCTCCCCACTTTTTGTTATTTTTTTAGGAGATGTGTTTTTTAAGTCTTTTATTGTGCCTTTTAATCTTTTGTTGAATACCAGACATGACGTACCGTGAAAAGGAACTGAGGTTTTTAGGCCTGTAGTATGAGATTTTAGGTTTATCTGACTAGGGTTTGGACTTATTATTTGCTGTGGCTGTCAGAGGCTAAAATATCTTCAGGTGTCCTTGCTTTTGTCTCCCATGTCATCTTTAGGAGTACTATAGAGACTTGTAAATGAGTTCTGAAACAAACAGCTCTGTCAGTGTTTTATACTGTTACTAGGTGTCTTCTTGATGTGGTGGTATGTTGAGGGTGGAAAGGAAATGTTTTATAGTCGCATGATTGGGTCTCAGTATGTGACCATGGACTGTGACCCTTCTGTGGTATAAGAAGGATATTTGGTCTTTGTCCATGGTTCTTAGCAAAGACCTCCTAAAGCCCTTGGAATTTCCCATGTGATAAGGGTGATAGTAGCATCTTATGTTCTAATGAGGCAACTGTTTCCAGACCCATAGATGATTTCATGATGGGGGATGGTTACCAGGAAGAACAAGCTATGATTAGAGGCTTAGAGCTTTCAGCCCAGCCCATGCTCAAGCCCCCAATGTTGAAAACTCCATCAAAACCCCTAAACCTCGGGATTCAGAGATATCTGAGTTGGTGAACACATCACTGTGCTGGGAGGCTGTCATGCCAGGAGAGGGCATGGAACCTTCCTACCCCTGCTTCCCTACTTTGCCCTGTGCACCCTTTCCATTCGGCTGTTCCTGACTTGTATCTTTTCAAATAAACTGATAATAATAAGTAAAGCATTTTTCTTAGTTCTAATATTCTATCAAATTAACAGACATGAGGGGTTATAGGGAACTTCCGAATTTGTAGTCAGCCATCCAGAAACGTGTGTGGCCTGGGCCTTGCATTTGCAGCTGGCATCTGACACGGGGGCTGTCTTGTGGTGTTGCAGCAAGGGGGACCCCTTCCTGGGCCTGAGAGTGGGCTCTTGTCTAACACTCAGAAATGAATTGTCCAAGGAGACACACATGCTGACAAAGCGAGAGATTTCACTGGGAAGGGGCGCCTGGGTGGAGAGCAGCAGGGTAGGGGAACCCAGAAGAACTGCTCTGCCACATGGCTCAAAGTCTCACGTTTTATAGTAATGGGGTTCGTTTCTGGGTTGTCTCTGGCCAATCATTCTGACTCAGGGTCCTTCCTGGTGGCACGCCCATCGCTCAGCCAAGATGGATTCCAGTGAGAAGGATTCTGGGAGGTTGGTAAGATACACGGACTGGCATCTCTTCTCTCCTTTTGACCTTTCCCGAATTCTTATGGTTGGTGGTAGCTGTTAGTTCATTCCTTACCAGAACCTCCTGTTGTAAGATAACTCATTGCAAGCGGTTACTATCGTGTCTGGCCAGGGTGGGCAGTTACGGTCAGAGGTTCCCCCAACAACAGGACTTGGCCCTTCAACTATGGAATCTGATGTTAACTTTGGTTAGTGGTAGAATTGAGTTGTAAGACACCCAGTTGGAACTGGGGAGCTGGTGAAGTGGTTTCGGAAAACACACCACGTATTTGCTGTTGGGGTTTAAACAAAACAAAACAAAACTCTCAACCTCACAAGTCTTTCTGAGGTCCCTCTCCCCCTCAACTTAGGTCAGGCAGAAAGGCTAGAGGGGACTCAAGTTAGCAATTTTCCCTGTTGCCAGAAAAACTTGGCTGTCTGTGCACTGATGCTGAACAGGAATATGGAGACAGGGTTTTTGGAGGAAAAGAAAGATAGCTTTTAATTCTTTGCCAGGCAAAGGGGAAAACACAGCAGGCTAGCACCTCAAGAACTGTGCTCTCACTTCCTGAGGAGTCAGAGGAGATCTTATAGGTGGGGCTCGAGGTCCGGGGGTGTATGATAAGGATCAAATCATGAAGGTCTTGCATTTTTCTTCTTCTTGCATTATTTCAAAACAGTCACAGCTGGAGTCAGGCAGCCCATCCCGGTAACTGGGCCTGTTTGTCTCTGGTTTATTGGCCTGTGACCTTCTTTCTGAAATGCAAAAAGCGACAAGGGGTGACTTGTAACAAGGGAGTGCAGGGAGCTTAAACACCAGGTGCAGGATGTAATTTACATCACACAGAGTTAGGGGGTGATAGGTGTAGGATGTAATTCACATAGTGTCAGGTAGTGATAGGTTAGCTTTGTGAAGGACAAATCTAGTTACTGACAGTACAGATTAGTACCAGTTAAAATATAGCTAGAAGTGATTAACTCTTTCAGGCCTGTTTGTTTCTTCTCTAGCCTGATCACTGTTCCCTTAACTTTCCTTGTTCTCAGGAGAGGAAAAACTTCATTTCTATTTTTGCTGCAACAAACTCCCCACTGCTGGTTCATTCCCTCCATATCAGTGGAGGAAGGGAAACGGGCGTCATTCTTGTCTGGCTGAGGACAAAACTTCAGTTTTGCTCCACTTGACAAACACCAGCTGTCTGGCCCAGGGGCCCATCCATCTCCTACTTCACCCTCCCACCACGTCAGTTAGGCACTGGAAGAACAGACTCTTTTGAGGACAGGCATTGTTAAGAGCAGAATATTGTGGGCATATTTCAAATTTTCTATTTTACTGTCTTTCCAATTTTGGAGACAGCAGTCGGCCCTGTGATTAATGGTTTGATAGATCCGAGTCGTTAATTTTAGGTTTGTTTGCTTTTTTCTGGTGAGGATTATAGGACTGTCCCCTTCTATGCTCTTTACATGCCAGATGAGAATCTAGAAGTCTGACTCCGTTTTTTTATGTTTGACTGCTGACAACTTTTAAAGCCTCATCCTTCCTTCTCCTGGTGCCCCACATCTGTACAAGATGACAAGAAGCCCTGAGTGCTTACTTCTTTGGTGCTGGTAGGAGATGAAATCCTTGGTAGCCTCTGCCTTTATGTGCAAAATCTCACACTAGTCCACCTCCTAATCTCAATTCAAACAAACAAACAAAAACCTCAGGCCAAAATTTGCAGCAACATGGATGGACCTAGAGATTCTCATACTGAGTGAAGTAAGTTGGACAGAGAAAGACAAATATCATATTATATCGCTTATATGTGGAATCTAAAAAAATGGCACAACTGAACTTATTTATAAAACAGAAATAGAGTCATAGATGTGAAAAGCAAACATGGTTACTGGGGGGAAAGGGGGGTGGGGAAGGTTAAATTGGGAGATTGGGATTGACATATACACACTAACATATATAAAATAGAGGGACTTCCCTGGTGTCCAGTGGTTAAGACTCTCCACTTCCAATGCAGGAGGCACAGGCCCTGGTCTGGGAACTAGACCCATGTGCTGCATGGTGTGGCCAAAAATTTTTTTTTAATTAAATAAAATAGATAACTAATAGGGACCTACTGTATAGCACAGGGAGCCCTACTCAGGACTCTGTAATGACCTATATGGGAAAAGAATCTAAAAAAGAGTGGATATATGTTTATGTATAATTGATTCTCTCTGCTGTACTGCAGAAACTAACACAACATTGTAAATCAACTATATTCCAAAAAAAATTAAAAAAACAAAAAACTCAGGCCAGGCTCCTTGCCTTGTTCTGTCAAGGCACTTCCCACCTGCTTAAGAGGCCTTCCCTGCCCTCCCCAGACACTTCCATTATGGAAGTAATAAACTCTTTCATACGTTCCTGGCAGTAATGTGTTGTCAATCAAACCTAGGGTACGGACCCCCCTAACACAGTAGGTTACCATAACAGTTATAGAAGGGGTAAGGTATTGTCAACTGAAAAAAAATATTCACAACCTGAAAGTTGAGAGTTATGTTTTCTTCAGTGGACATACTGAGGACTTCAAGTTTGGGAGGCAGCATCTTAAGCAACTCTGAGGAGGCGAGGGGGGAACTAGGATATATAGGAGTTTTGCAACAAAGGGCAGGTAGTAGGAACAAAAGGTTACTGTTAATAAAAGAAAACTAGGTACAGTAAGTCCCCTACATAAGAATGAGTTCTGATTCTGAGAGCACTCTCATCGGTCCGATTTGTTTGTAAGTCCAACGAAGTTAGTCTAGGTACCCAGCTAATACCATCGGCTATATGGTACTGTACTGTAATAGGTTTATAATACTTTTCACACAAATAATACATAAAAAACAAAGAATAAATAAAACATTTTAAATCTTGAAAAGTACACTAGTACAGTACAACAGCTGGCATACAGGGGCTGGCATTGAGTGAACAGGCAAGAAGAGTGACTGACTGGAGGAGAGGGAGGAGGTGGGAGATGGTAGAGCTGAAGGATCTTCAGCAATAGGAGACGGAGGGCAAGCTGCAGTTTCACTCACGCCTAACGCTCATTTGCATCTTTGAAAGTCCGCAACTTGAAGGGTTGTTTGCAGGGACTTACTGTATCTCAAGTTAAGGAATTTAGCGCTTTTCTATGTATGGGAAGATGCAAGAGTCTGGGCTCACTGAAACCATTCCTTTGATATGCACCTCAGCTATCTCGGGTCAGTATCTTGTGTTTTCACATCCTGAGCTTCCTCCGGGCTCACCGGCTCACCTTTTCGGCGCTGCAATCGCTGATGACTGTGACATCGTTTGCTTGCTGATATGGCAGGCAATATTTTATTTCTCAGTATCTTTATCAATACACTTTGCTTAATTGTTCTATTGATAAAGACTCCAGATTTTTATGTATCAATGCACGCCACCCTTTATTTTTAAAAGGTACATATGATGATGAATTTATGTAATCCATTTTTTCTAAATATTGGGTTGGCCAAAATGTTCGTTTGGGTTTTTCCATAAGGTGGACCATAACGTGGAAAAACCCAAACGAACTTTTTGACCAACCCGATAGATACATGGCTTGTTACTGTGGATGAAAAATGCTGCCTGCCATATCGATAAACAAAGGATGTTGCAGCCATCAAGTCATCAGCCATCAAGCCATCCCCAACTGTGCACCCTGAGGGGATTCAGGGTGGAAAAAAGGATACTGGCCCTAGATAGTGAAGGTGCATATCAAAGGAATGTTTTCAGTGAGCCCAGACTCTCACATCTTCCCACATGTAGAAAAGCGCTAATTCATTAACTTGAGATATCTGGTTTTCTTTAACAGTAATCTTTTGATGTTCCACTACCTATGGCAAAACTCCTGTATATCCTGGCTTCTCCCTTACGTCTTTGGAGCAGTCCCTCAGAGCTACCTGAGAGACGGCCTCCCAAGCTTGAGTCCTCAGAAAGTCCGCCAAATAAAACATAATTCTCAACTTTTATCTTGTGCATTTTTTCAGTCGATATTACTAATTTTTGCTGCCAAAACCATGAATGAAAACTCAGATTGACACCTGACAGGGCAAACAAACATATACAAATTATGTTACTTTCCAAACTGAATTTCTTCTTAAAATTTTTATCATAAAATATATTCAGGGAAAAATGTACAAAATGTTTTGTGGTAAGATTTCGTAATAATATACACATCCTTGGAATCATCATGAAGATTCTTAAATGGCCTGTGGGTAGTGGTGAGAGTGTCCTGATGTTCCCATCCCTGACTTATCTCCATCCTGCCCCATTCATGACCACTGTCCTGATTTTTTGTTTATCTACATACCCTTACCATCTAAATATTATTTTTCACTCAGCAGTGTTCTTTCAGTTTTACCTGCTTTGACCTTTCGACAATCGAGTATTAATGGAATTCCACTGAAAAGGTTTTCCGGTGGTTTCTCTGCCTGTGTTTCACACATGCTAGTGTCTGAGGCTTCAGGGCTGGTCTAGGACTGTGGGGTTCATCCTCCCACCGGAGCCAAGTGCCCCTGAGGCAAGGGGACTTTTTAAAGTACCAAATGAGTGGGGGTGGGGAGGGAGGGACAGAATTCTCCTAAAGGAAATGGTGAAAGATGAAAGTAGAACGGAACAGTCTTTTTTTTTGGGGGGGGGGCGGGGAGTGGGAGAGCTGCTCTGCGGGGATTGCGGGACTTTGGTTGCCAGACCAGGGATCCAACCCGTGCCCCCTGCAGTGGAAGCACGGAGCCCTAACCACTGGACGGCCAGGGAATTCCTGGAACAGCCTCATTATTAGTGAATAGTGAGGACACAAAAGTGTCCATGTTTGTGAAGGGTCACAGTTCTGTGCCAGGCCTCAGTGGCCTTACGGTTTGACGCTGGGTCCTTGGAGAGAACATTTCCCACCCACTGGTAGGACAAGGTCGGCTCAAAGACGCGACCTCCGACCTCCTGTCACTCAGGCACGGGAGGGCGGGGCCCTGTGAACTGTCCAAACAGGGGCGTTACCAATTATTTTATGGGGCGGTGCTGTTCCGATGACGGCGGAGGCGTGGACTGCATGCTCAGTGCCGCTGGCTATGGCAGTGGCCTCATCAGCTCTTGCTGCCCTTAAAGGCTCCAGGTGGTTATGCCGCATTCTGTGTCGCTGTGACCGGCATGCCGCGGCGGTCATGGGGTGGACAACCGGAAACTCCAGAAACTGAAAAACGGTGAGTGTGCGGGGTCGGGTGTTGGGAGAGGGAGGCGGTGGGACTGATGGAACCGGGCCTCCTGCGCGGCCAACTCCAGAGTCTGCGGACCCGAGTCAGCCGGTGGCGCGCCACACAGCCTAGGGGCTGGGTCGACAGCCGGGACCCCCGGGTGTCCTGTCCTGTCCCTGCGAACCCGAGTCTCCCCCACACGGCGCGGTGGCCATAGGGAGGGACTCGGGGCAATCGTGACTCGGTCTCTGGGGTACACGTGTGGGAGCAGCTGTGGTCTGGGGGTGTCCGGTTCCCCCTTTCTCTCCAGGGGAATCATTTTACTCTCACTTTTTAAAATGTTTGAGGAACGGGATCTCAAATCCACGACCCTGTCCCCCCAGCCTAGCTCTTCCTAGGACTGGCAATAAATCCCTAAATTTACAGATGTTTCCCCGCATTCCCAAATGCCATCTTCCCCTCGGCAGTTCATAGTATCACTATTAACTGTTTTTCTCCGTGGTGCGTTTCAAACCGATGCAGTATTTTAATTGTTTAATCATTTATCAACAGAGCCATGGATGGCTCTTTAATTTAAAGATTTATTTTTGTGCCTGTTTTACTTGAGAGGAAAGCAGAGAACCATACCTGGAATATGTTATATGGAATGCTTGCGCCTCTCCTCTCAAAATCTTCCTTGGTCACGGACATCCTATGGGAAGACCTTTGGGTGGAGGGTCCTCTTGAGAAACTTTCCTGGGTGATCTTTTTTCAGCACTGCCTCCGTTCCTGAGTTTCTCTCTTTGAAAAGATTTATTCACTTATTTGAGACTCAGTTTTTCAATAAATGTAAATTTTATTTATTCAGTAGACCTGGGGAGACAGTATAAATTTTTTCCAAAGAGGCAAGAAAGGTGAATTTTGGAAAAATATTTCATTATTACATTCTGTGTATGAAAATTTTTGTTTCCCCCTTTTTTTTTCCACCCTGAGCGGATGTAGTAATATTCTGAGGTCCTTTGGGTGATTTCCAATAGCATATCAGGACTTAGACTTGCAAAATCTGGAAGTGTTCCAATATGATTGTTTACAAATCAGTTTCTCTTTTTGGAAATAAGTCATTGACATCTTCATTTTCCGACAGGAATAGATGTTTTGGGATTTTCCTGTTTAAAAAATAAAATTGCCTTACAGTCTTCTCTCTTCCTTTACACATAAACACTGGGTTGAGTGATTTTTCTGGATTATTGAATCACTGGGTTTATGTCATTTAAATTATCAGTGGTGATCCAAAGTATTGTGCCTGGAGCAGAGGCCTGAGGCCAGTGACTCCAAACTAAAGTTCCCATCTGGAGCTGGGGGGGGGGGCGGTTTCTTTGGTCTAGATGTTTTATGTTTGAGTTCTGCATCCATGATATAGGTGCACCTGGAGTGTATTTTGTGTATTAAAAAAGCCTGTGGTCAGGAGTTCTGTCTCCTGGACAAAAAGTTTATGAATTTGGAAGTTTGAGTCGGATATTAAACTGAATCCGCCTGAGAGTTTCCTCGCGTGAGAATGTGAGGAGAGCTCGCTCCAGTGACTGCTCAGGTGTCCCTACCCTCCTTCACCAGGGACTGACCCACCTTAGGGGCTGTATCTCAACCTGGTATCTAGACCCGAAGCTTGGGAATGTGTTTAACTTTCTGAATGTGGGTTTTCGGTCTTAACTGTGGGTAAGCAGGCTTCTTACCTGAGCTGATTTGAATATTTGTGTTTCTTTTCTTTAGATGCCTTTATCTATTGGATATTTCAGTCCTTTAACTCTAGTTTCCCTTAGCAGTTTGAACTTTTATTTCCTTGGTGAGTATATGATTTTTGATTTCTTAGACTTTGAAAAATATAAGTTGATTGAAAAATATGTGTGTAAGACAAGAAAATCCTGGAACCAAACAGAATTTCTGCTCCTTTTAGGCAACAGAATCTTAAGCTGTGAGATGGGTATGTTTAGGTTCTCAGGCACATTTTTCATTTTTAGATCAGTTTTTGTATGTGCTTGTCCCTAGAGAACTTTGATATTTAAAAGGCCGTACAATTCTTAAGGCAAGTGAATTTCTACTTGTATTGATGAGTGAGAAAAACTATTGAATTTCTGTTTTAATTGATATGATAAAAACTACTCAAACTTAGGGGAATCTCTGAAAATCCTAGTATGTTTCTTCATGGATTAAATGCAAACCCCTAATGCATTATAATACGATACTCATTCCTGACCATATCCTGAGTGTGAAATATAGTGGAGGGACAAACTATGATGTCATTTGTCCTTTTAGTTAGAAAGACATTTGAAGTCTTTCACTTTCTACAGTTTGCAGTTTTATACCCAATAGTGTTTAAAGAATTAAATTTAGAATGATTTCCTTTGTAGAAAAGTTAAAATTAATTTAAAAATAAATTTAAAGTAACAAAAGTTAATTAAAAACAGACTACTAGGTAGGAAAGTATGGTGTATATAAATTTCTCTTAATTTTAAATAATGCTTATAAAGGATTTATAAAATTGTAAGATATGAAACAGTGAGATTTCCGGTTTTTTAGGACATTTTAGGCTTACAGAAAAATTGATCAGAAAGTACAGAGAGTTCCCACTTGACCCCTCTGCATCCACACAGTTTGTACTATGTTTTTACATCTCATATAATTATGGTATATTTGTTACAATCGATGGATCAATATCGATGCTATAAAGTCCACTGTTTATATTAGCCTTGACTCTTTGTGTTATACAATGTAGGGGTTTGGCAAATGTATAATGACATGTATCCATCATTTCTATATCATATAGAATAGTTTAACTTTGCTAAGGATACCCTGTGCTTCACCTATCCATTCATCCCTCCCTCAAACCCCCAAATCCTTCCCAAGCAAAGATCTTTTTACTGGCTCATAGTTTTAACTCTTCCAGAATGTCCTAAACAGTAGGAATCATACAGTATGTAGCCTTGTCAGAGTGTCTTCTTTCACTTAGCGATATGCTTCTAAGTTTCCTGTTTCGTTCAGGCAAATTATGCTCAGAGACTGAGACTGTCTTTGCCAGTAATTTATTTAACACAGGTTCACTGCAGGAATTATAATTTATAATATTTCACAAGCCAATAGCAAATAGGATAATGTCTCTTAATAAGCCAGTAAAGACATAACGTACCCCAAACCGATGATAGTTTAATTACATTGTTGTTCCAGCCAAAGGGAAGATGAAAGAAATAAAGTCCAAATTTAGTTGAGTTGCACCTTTATATGAATTGGTTCTTGATAGCGTCAGTCCTTCCAACTAAAAGCTGGGTATCAGATACCCGCTTAGATCCCTCCCTGCTGGGCAAAGGCACTAGTGTTGGCAGGCAAGGTAGGCTGCTTGGTCCAGGGACCATTTCATGGCTTGCACCATTGCCTATGAGGAGTAGGCTCGCCAAGGCAGAAACAAATATGTCCCTTCTCTTCCTGAGACTGCTGCTTGGTTTAACTCCACTGCTATCCAAGAGTAACCTGGCTACAGCAGGAGCAAGTGTCTCGTGATCCTCTGAGAGCTTTTTAGATTAACAAAGAGTAGCCTTGCCCAGACTGAACACCCAAATTAAGTCCTCACAAATTCCTGGTATTTAAAGTTTAAATGTCCGTCACATGATTGTCACTCCTCCACATGTTCATAATGGTAAGCACAATTTTGATGGCGTCATCCTGACATGGCCTCCCAAAGTAAACAAATTCACTCTTGGACCAAAACATCTTTACTTGAGCCATAAACAAGTAGATCAAAACAACTTCACTTAAGCCATAAATGCGTAAATTTAAAATTATAACAAACCAATACACAGCAGTTTCCTCCTTGTTTGTTCATGGCTTGATAGCTTATTTCTTTTTATCACTGAAAAATATTTTATCATGTGGATATACCACTGGTTGTTTATTCATTCTACTATTGAAGGATATCTTGCTTAACTGTAAGTCTTGGCAATTATGCATAAAACACCTGTAAACACTAATTTGCATATTTCTGTGTGAAGACAAGTTTTCAACTCATTTGGGTAAATATAAATATACAAGGAGTATAATCTAGGAGCTAGATCCTATGATAAGGGTATGTTTAGTTTTGT
This sequence comes from Orcinus orca, assembly GCF_937001465.1. Classification (NCBI taxonomy): domain Eukaryota; kingdom Metazoa; phylum Chordata; class Mammalia; order Artiodactyla; family Delphinidae; genus Orcinus; species Orcinus orca. The sequence goes on along the minus strand of NC_064561.1, from coordinate 8,139,898 downwards.
GAAAAAACCGCCTGTCTTCCAAAGTAGGCATACCATTTTCCATTCCCATCAGCAATGAGTAAGGATTCCTGTAGCTTTATATCTTCATCAATATTTGGTATTCTGAGTGTTTCGTATTTTACCCGTTGTAATAAGCGTTTAGTGGTATCAATTTGTTTTATTTGCAATTTCCTAATGACATTTGATGTTGAGTTTCTTTTCATATGCTTATTTAACATCTGTATATCTTCTTTATTGATGTGTGTGCAAATCTTTTGCCCATTTTTTCCCCCATGTTTGGGACTTTATTTTTTCCCCCCAGGGATTCTTGTTTTATTTTCAATTTTGCCCCCATTTTTTTTTTGGCTGTGCCACACGGCATGTGGAATCTTAGTTCCCCAACCAGGGATCAAACCCGCACCCCCTGCATTGGAAGCGTGGAGTCTTAGCCACTGGACCACCAGGGAAGTGTCCCGAATTTTGCCCATTTTTTAACTGGGTTGTTTGTCATCTTACTGTTGCATTTTAAGAGTTTTTTAGACATGTTGGATACCAGTCCTTTGTCAGATAAGTGTTCTGAAAAGATTTTTTCCCCAATCTGTGACTGTCTTTGTATTCTCTTACCACTGTCTTTTGTAGCACAGGGGATTTTAATGAAGTGAAGCTTATTGTTTTCTTTCTTGGATCTTGCTTTTGGTGTTGTATCTTAAAATTCATCAATTAACACAAGGTAACCTTGATTTTCTCCTACGTTATCTTCTAGAAGTTTTTTACTTTTGCATTTTACATTTAGAGCTATGGTCTATTTTAAGTTTTGTGTAAGGTCTGTGTCTAGGTTTACTTATTTGTTTTTTGCATGTGGATATCCACTATTTCCAGCACTGTTTGTTGAAAAGATTTTTTTCCATTGAATTGCCTTTTAGTCCTTTATCAAAGATCAGTTGGCTATATTTCTCTGGGTCTATAAGAAAGCAGTTGACTTCTGTATTCTCAGTCTTTCTATACTCTCATTAATTCCTGGAGTGATCTCTGGTGTTACGGTTTCTTTCAGATATTTTACATAGAAAATCATGTCATATACAACAAAGACAGTTTTATTTCTTTCTTCCCAATCTGTATACATTTTATTTCGTTTTCTTGCCTTATTGCATTAGGTAGGTCTTCCAGCACAGTGTTGAATAGGAGTGGTGAGAGGAGACTTCCTTACCTAGTTTCTTATCTTACAAAAAAAAAAGCATCTAGTTTCTCACTATTGTGATGTTGCCTTACAAGTTTCATGAAGATGTTGTATCTCAAGAGCCTGAACTCCCCACTATTCCTAGTGTGTTATCATAAGTGGATGTTAGATTCTATCAAATGCTTTTCCATTTTACTTACACTCCTTTCATTCCTGATATTACTAACTTCTGTCTACCCTCTTTTCTCAGTTAGCTTGACTAGACCTTTATCAATTTTACTGATTATTTCAAAGCGCACCAGCTTTTGGTTTTGTTGATAGTCTGTATTCCTGCAATTTTTATGTCTTCCCTAATTATTTCTGTTTTTGGTCATTTTACTTATTTTTATTGAGATATAATTGACATATAACATTGCTTTTAAGTGTACAACATAACAACGTGATATTTGTATACATTGTGAAGTATTACCACAATAAGTCTAGTTAACTAGACTAACATCATCACACAGTTTTTTTTTCTTGTGATGAGAATTTTTGGAATTTCCTCTTTTCAACTTTCCAATATGCAATAAAGTATTATTAATTCTAGTCACAATGCTGCACGTTATATCCCCTGACTTATTTTATAACTGAAAGTTTGTAACTTTTGATCTGCCTTCACCTGTTTCACCCACGCCTTGACACACACACACCCACACACACCTTCACGTCCCACCTCTGGCAACCACCAATCTGTTCTCCATTTCTCCATTGTTTGTTTTGCTGCATGGCTTGCAGGATCTTAGTTCCCTGAACAGGGATTGAACCCAGGCCCATGGCCGTGAAAGCACCACGTCCTAATCACTGGACTGCCAGGGAATTCCCAGGGTTTTCTTTCTTTGTTTCAGATCCCATATATAGGTGAGATCATATGGTATTTTTCTCTCTGACTTATTTCACTTAGCATAGTACCCTTAAGGTCTATCCATGTCACAAATGGCAAGATTTCCTTTTTTATGACTAATATTCCATTATGTGTGTGTGTGTGTATGTACATTTTTAAAATCCATTCATCCATCATTGGGCACTTAGGTTGTTTCCATGTCTTGGCAATTGTAAATAGTGTTGTAGAGAACATGGGGGTGCAAATATTGGGTTGGCCAAAAAGTTTGATTGGATTTTTTGATTTTTTTGAGGAAGCTCCACACTGCTTTCCATAGTGGCTTCATCAATTTACATTCCCACCAACAATGTGCAAGAGTTGCCTTCTCTGCACTTCCTCACCAACACTTGTCAGTTTTTGTCTTTTTGATAATAGTCATTCTAGCAGGTGTGAGGTGATACCTCATTGTGGCAGTAATGTTGAGCACATTTCATGTACCTACTGGCCAACTGTATGTCTTTGGATAAGTATCAGTTCAGATCCTCTGTTCACTTTTCTTAATCATATTGTTTATGTGCAGTTGAGTTGTATGAGTTCTTTATATATTTTGGATAGTAATTCCTTATCAGATATGATTTCAAGTATTTTCTCCCACTCAGTAGTTTGCTTTTTCATTTCATTGATGGTTTCCACTGCCGTGCAGAAGCTTTGTAGTTTGATGTAGTCCCACTTTTTCACTTTTGCTTTTCTTGCCTTTGTTTTTGGTGTCAAAACCAAAAAAATCATCTCCAAGGCTGATGTCAGAGAAGTTACCGCCTGTGTTTTCTTCTAGGATTCTTATGGTATCGAGGCTTATGTTCAAGTCTGCCATTTAAAAAAATTTTTTTATTGGAGTGTAGTTGATTTACAATGTTGTGTTAGTTTCAGGTGTATAGCAAAGTAAGTCAGTTATAAACATATCCACTCTTCTTTAGATTCTTTTCCCATATAGGTCATTTCAGAGTATTGAGTAGAGTTGCCTGTGCTATACAGTAGGTCCTTATTATCTTTTTTTAAAAATAAATTTATTTTTGGCTGTGCTGAGTCTTCGTTGCTGCATGTAGGCTTTCTCTAGTTGCAGCGAGCGGGGACTACTCTTCGTTGTGGTGCACAGCCTTCTCATTGCAGTGGCTTCTGTTGCGGAGCATGGGCTCTAGGCGTGCAGGCTTCAGTAGTTGTGGCACATGGGCTCAGTAGTTGTGGCACATGGGCTCAGTAGTTGTGGCTCGTGGGCTCTAGAGAGCAGGCTCAGTAGTTGTGGTGCACAGGCTTAGTTGCTCTGTGGCATGTGGGATCTTCCCGGACCAGGGATGGAACCTGTGTCCCCTGCATTGGCAGGTGGATTCTTATCCACTGCACCACCAGGGAAGTCCTCTATTTTTTATATATTAGTGTGTGTATGTCTATCCCAGTCTTCCAATTTAGTTAATCCATTTTGAGTTGATTTTTGTGTATGGTGTAAGATAGTGGTCCAGTTTCGTTCTTCTGCATGTAGCTGTCCAGTTTTCCCAGTCTGTTTATTGAAGAAACTCTCCTTTCCCCATTGTAAATTCTGGGTTCCTTTGCCAAAAATTAATTGACCGTATAAGCATGGGGTTTCTTCCTTAGACTGTTTATTCTGTTCCACTGATCTATATATGTCTGTTTTATGCCAATACCGTACTGTTTTGATTACTTTAGCTTTGTAATGTAGTTTGAAATCAGGAAGCATTATGCTACCAGATTTGTTCTTTCTCAAGATTGCTTTGGCTATTCAGGGCCTTTGTGGTTCCATACAAGTTTTAGTATTGTTCGTTCTATTTTATGGAAGGTGCCATTGAAATTTTGATAGGGATTGCATTGAATTGTTCATTGCTTTGGGTAGTATGGATATTTTTCCAATCCATGAGGGCAAAATATCTTATTTGTATCTTCAATTTCTTTCATCAACACCTTATAAATTTCAGTATACAAATCTTTCACGTCCTTGGTTAAATTTATTCTCAGGTATTTTATTCTTTTTAATGCAATTGTAAATAGGATTGTTTTCTTTCTTTTTTTGTCATTGAAGTAGAGAATTTTTTGGTTTTTTTGCAAAAGATAAAATTTAAATTTATACTGATGTTTCCACAGGACTACAGGATTTTAGTGTCTCTACTAAATGTGTATCTCTTTTCTCTCAGACTGAAATTCCTGGTTTTCAAGTGTTTGATCTAATCAGAATCTTATCTGATTTGCTAATTACTAATTTGCTTTTTCTAAAAAATTGAAGTATAGTTGATTTACAATGTTGTGTTTCAGGTATACAGCAAAAGTGACTCAATTATATATAATCCTTTTTCAGATTATTTCCCATCATAGGTTATTACAAGATATTGAATATAGCTCCTTGTGCTAAATAATAGGTCCTTATTTATCTATTTTCTATATAGTAGTGTGTATCTGTTAATACCAAACTCCTAATTAGTATTATTTTCTTAATTTCTATTTTTGATAATTCACTGTTAGTGCATAGAGATAGATTTTTGTATACTGATATTGTATCCTGCAGCTTTACTGAATTCGTTTATTGGTTCCAACAGATATGATGGAGTCTTTAGGGCTTTCTATATATAATGTCATGTCATTTTCAAATAGTGACAGTTTTACTTCTTTCTTTCCAATTTGGATGCCTTTTGTTTCTTTTTCTTGCCTAATTGTTGTAGCTTATCATCCAATACTATGTGGTGGGCATCTTTGTCTTGTTCCTGATCTTAGAGGGAAAACTTTCAGCTTTTCTGTATATTAATTTTGTATCCTGAAACTGTACCGAATTCATTAATGAGCCCTAGTAGTTTTTTGGTGATGTCTCTGGGATTTTCTATGTATAGTGTTAATGTCATCTGCAAAAAGTGACAATTTTACTTCTTCCTTTCCAATTTGGATTCTCTCTCTCTCTGATTGCTGTGGCTAGGACTTCCAATACTATGTTGAATAAAAGTGGCAAGAATGGGCATCCTTGCCTTGTTCCTGATCTTAGAGGGAATACTTTCAGCTTTTCACTGATAAGTATGATGTTAACTGTGGGCTTGTAATATATGGTCTTTACTATGTTGAGGTACATTACCTCTATACCCACTTTATTGAGAATTTTTATCATAAATAGATGTTGGATTTTGTCAAACGCTTTTTCTGCATCTATCGAGATGACCATGTGATTATTATCCTTCATTTTGTTAATGTGGTGTATCACATTGATTGATACATAGCTGTCGAACCATCCTTGCATCCGTGGAATAAATCCCACATGAACATGGTGTGTGATCCCTTTAATTTGTTGTTGAACTTCGTATAATAATAGTTTCTTCAGGACTTTTATATCTATGTTCTTCCTGACCTGTAATTTTTTCATGGAGTCCTTGTCTGGTTTTGGCCTTGTAAAATGAGTTTGGAAGTGTTCTGTTTTTTTGGAAGAGTTTGCAAAGGATTGATCATAGTTTTTCTCTAAATGTTTGTTAGAATTCACAAGTGAAGCCAGCTGGCCCTAGACTTTTCTTTGATGGGAGGTTTTAGATTACTGATTGAATCACCTTACTAGTAATTGGCCTGTTCAGATTTTCTATTTCTTCATGATCCAGCCTTGGTAGGTTGTATGTTTCTAGGAATTTCTTCTAGGCTGTCGAATTTTGGGGGAGTGTAATTGTTCATAGAAGTATCTTCTGATCCTTTGTATTTCTGTGGTACCTATTGTAACGTCTCTCATTTCTGATTTTATTTATTTGGATTTTCTCTTTTTTGTATTCATGAGTCTAGCTAAAGCTTTTTCAGTTTATTTTATATTTTATTTTTTTAACATCTTTATTGGAGTATAATTGCTTTACAATGTTATGTTAGTTGCTACTGTATAACAGTGAATAAGCTATACGTATACATATATTCCATATCCCCTCCCTCTTGCAGCTCCCTCCCACTCTCCCTATCCCATCACTCTAGGTGGACACAAAGCATGGAGCTGATCTCCCTGTGCTATGTGGTTGCTTCCCACTAGCTATCTGTTTTACATTTGGTAGTGTATATATGTCAATGCCACTCTCTCACTTCATCCTAGCTTACCGTGCCCCCTCCCCATGTTCTCAAGACCATTCTCTACGTCTGCTCTTTTATTCCTGTCCTGCGCCTAGGTGCATCAGAACCTTTTTTTTTTTTTTTTTAGATTCCATACATGTGTGTTAGCATACGGTATTTGTTTTTCTCTTTCTGACTTACTTCACTCTGTATGACAAACTCTAGGTCCATCCACCTCATGACAAATAACTCAATTTCGTTACTTTTTATGGCTGAGTAATATTCCATTGTATATATGTGCCACATCTTCTTTTTCTATTCATCTATCAATGACACTTAGGTTGCTTCCATATCCTGGCTTTTGTAAATAGTGCGGCAGTAAACATTGTGGTACATGACTTTTTTTGAATTATGTTATTCTCAGGGTATATGCCCAGTAGTGGGATTGCTGCGTCATATGGTAGCTCTATTTTTAGTTTTTTAAGGATCATGCATACTGTTCTCCATAGGGACTGTATCAATTTACATTCCCACCAACAGTGCAAGAGTGTTCCCTTTTCTCCACACCCTCTCCAGCATTTATTGTTTCCAGATTTTTTGATAATGGCCATTCTGAATGGTGTGAGGTGATACCTCATTGTAGTTTTGATGTGCATTTCTCTAATGATTAGTGATGTTGAGCATCCTTTCATATGTTTGTTGCCAATCTGTATATGTTCTTTGGAGAAATGTCTATTTAGGTCTTTGCCCATTTTTGGATTGGGTTGTTTTTTATTTGGATATTGAGCTCCATGAGCTGCTTGTATATTTTGGAGATAAATCCTTTGTCTGTTGCTTTGTTTGCAAATATTTTCTCCCATTCTCAAGGTTTGCCTTTTGGTCTTGTTTATGGTTTCCTTTGCTGTGCAAAGGCTTTTAAGTTTCATTAGGTCCCATTTGTTTTTTTTTTGTTTATATTTCCATTTCTCTAGGAGGTGGGTCAAAAACGATATTGCTGTGAGTTTTGTCATATAGTGTTCTGCCTATGTTTTCCCCTAAGACTTTTATAGTGTTTGGCCTAACATTTAGGTCTTTAATCCATTTTGAGTTTATTTTTGTGTATGGTGTTAGGGAGTGTACTAATTTCATACTTTTACATGTATGTGTCCAGTTTTCCTAGCCCCACTTTTTGAAGAGGGCTGTCTTTCCTCCATTGTATATTCTTGCTTTATCAAAGATAATGTGACCATAGGTGTGTGGGTTTATCCTTGGGATTTCTATCCTGTTCCATTGATCTATCTTTTTGTTTTTGTGGCAGTACCATATTGTCTTGATTATTGTAGCTTTGTAGTATAGTCTGAAGTCAGGGAGCCTGATTCCTCCAGGTCCGTTTTACGTTCTCAAGATTGCTTTGGCTATTCGGGGTCTTTTGTGTTTCCATACAAATTGTGAAATTTTTTCTTCTAGTTCTGTGAAAAATGCCAGTGGTAGTTTGATAGGGATTGCATTGAATGTGTAGATTGCTTTGGGTAGTAGAGTCATTTTCACAATGTTGATTCTTCCAGTCGAAGAACATGGTATATCTCTCCGTCTATTTGTATCGTCTTTAATTTCTTTCATCATTGTCTTATAATTTTCTGCATACAGGTCTTTTGTCTCCTTAGGTAGGTGTATCCCTAGATATTTTATTCTTTTTGTTGCAATGGTAAATGGGAGTGTTTTCTTGATTTCACTTTCAGATTTTTCATCATTAGTGTAGAGGAATGCCAGCGATTTCTGTGCATTAAATTTGTATCCTGCTACTTTACCAAATTCATTGATTAGTTCTAGTAGTTTTCTGGTAGCATCTTTAAGATTCTCTATGTATAGTAACACGTAATCTGCAAACAGTGAAAGCTTTACTTCTTCTTTTCTGATTTGGATGCGTTTTATTTGCTTTTATTCTCTGATTGCTGTTGCTAAAACTTGCAAAACAATGTTGAATAATAGTGGTGAGAGTGGGCAACCTTGTCTTGTTCCTGATCTTAGCGGAAATTGCTTTCAGGTTTTCACAGTATAGGACGATGTTGGCTGTGGATTTGTCATATATGGCCTTTATTATGTTGAGGAAAGTTCCCTGTATGCCTACTTTCTGCAGGGTTTTTATCATAAATGGGTGTTGAGTTTTGTCGAAAGCTTTCTCTGCGTCTATTGAGAAGATCATATGGTTTTTCTCCTTCAATTTGTTAATATGGTGTATCACGTTGATTGATTTGCATATATTGAAGAATCCTTGCATTCCTGGAATAAACCCCACTTGATCATGGTGTATGATCCTTTTAATGTGCTGTTGGGTTTCTGTTTGCTAGTATTTTGTTGAGGATTTTTGCATCTGTGTTCATCAGTGATATTGGCCTGTAGTTTTATTTCTTTGTGACATCCTTGTCTGGTTTTGGTATCAGGGTGATGGTGGCCTTGTAGAATGAGTTTGGGAGTGTTCCTCCCTCTGCTATATTTTGGAAGAGTTTGAGAAGGATAGGTGTTAGCTCTTCTGTAATTGTTTGATAGAATTCGCCTGTGAAGCCATCTGGTCCTGGGCTTTTGTTTGTTGGAAGATTTTTAATCACAGTTTCAATTTCAGTGCTTGTGATTGGTCTGTTCGTATTTCCTATTTCTTTCTGGTTCAGTCTCGGCAGGTTTGCGTTTCTAAGAATTTGTCCATTTCTTGCAGGTTGTCTATTTTATTGGCATAGGGTTTCTTGTAGTAATCTCTCATGATCCTTTGTATTTCTGCAGTGTCAGTTGTTACATCTCCTTTTTCATTTCTAATTCTATTGATTTGAGTCTTCTCCCTTTGTTTCTTAATCAGTCTGGCTAATGGTTTATCAGTTTTGTTTACCTTCTCAAAGAACCAGCTTTTAGTTTTATTGATCTTTGCTATCGTTTCCTTCATTTCTTTTTCATTTATTTCTGATCTGATCTTTATGATTTCTTTCCTTCTGCTAACTTAGGGTTTTTTCCCCTTCTTTCTCTAATTGCTTTACGTGCAAGTTTAGGTTGTTTATATCAGATGTTTCTTTTTTCTTAAGGTAGGATTGTATTGCTATACACTTCCTTCTTAGAACTGCTTTTGCTGCATCCCGTAGGTTTTGGGTCGTCGTGTTTTCATTGTCATTTGTTTCTAGGTATTTTTTGATTTCCTCTTTGATTTCTTCAGTGATCACTTAGTTATTAAGTAGTGTATTGTTTAGCCTCCATGTGTTTGTAATTTTTACAGACTTTGCCTGTAATTGATATCTAGTCTCATAGCGCTGTGCTCAGAAAAGATACTTGATATGATTTCAATTTTCTTGAATTTACCAAGACTTGATTTGTGACCCAAGATATGATCTATCCTGGAGAATGTTCCATGAGCACTTGAGAAGAATGTGTATTCTGTTGTTCTTGGATGGAATGTCTTATAAATATCAATTAAGTCCATCTTGTTTAATGTATCATTTAAAGCTTCTGTTTCCTTATTCATTTTCATTTTGGATGATCTGTCCATTGGTGAAATTGGGGTGTTAAAGTCCCCTACTATGATTATGTTACTGACGATTTCCCCTTTTATGGCTGTTAGTATTTGCCTTATGTATTGAGGTGCTTCTGTGTTCGGTGCATAAATATTTACAGTTGTTACCTCTTCTTCTTGAATCGATCCCTTGATCATTATGTAGTGTCCTTCTTTGTCTCTTATAATAGTCTTTATTTTAAAGTCTATTTTGTCTGATATGAGAATTGCTACTGCAGGTTTCTTTCCATTTCCATTTGCATGGAATATCTTTTTCCATCCCCTCACTTTCAGTCTGTATGTGTCCCTAGGTCTGAAGTGGGTCTCCTGTAGACAGCATATATACAGGTTTTGTTTTTGTATCCATTCAGCCAGTGTATCTATGTCTTTTGGTTGGATCATGTAATCCATTTACATTTAAGGTAATTATCAATATGTATGTTCCTATTCCCATCTTCTTAATTGTTTTGGGTTTGTTATTGTAGGTCTTTTCCTTCTCTTGTGTTTCCTGCCTAGAGAAGTTCCTTTAGCATTGTTGTAAAGCTGGTTTGGTGATGCTGAATTCTCTTAGCTTTTGCTTGTCTGTGAAGGTTTTAATTTCTCCATTAAATCTGAATGAGATCCTTCCTGGGTAGAGTAATCTTGGTTGTAGGTTTTTTCTCCTTCATCACTCTAAATATGTCCTGCCAATTCCTTCTGGCTTGCAGAGTTTCTGCTGAAAGATCAGCTGTTAACCTTATGGGGATTCCCTTGTGTGTTATTTGTTGTTTTTCCCTTGCTGGTTTTAATATTTTTCTTTGTATTTAATTCTTGACAGTTTGATTAATATGTGTCTTGGCGTGTTGCTCCTTGGATGTATCCTGTATGGGACTCTGTGCTTCCTGGACTTGATTAACTACTTCCTTTCCCATATTAGGGAAGTTTTCAACTGTACTCTCTTCAAATATTTTCTCAGTCCCTTTCTTTATCTCTGCTTCTTCTGTGAGCCCTATAATTCGAATGTTGGTGCGTTTAATGTTGTCCCAGATGTCTCTGAGACTGTCCTCAATTCTTTTCATTCTTTTTCCTTTATTCTACTCTGCAGTAGTTATTTCCACTATTTTATCCTAATGTCACTTATCCGTTTTTCTTCCTCAGTTATTCTCCTATTGATCAGTTCTAGAGAATTTTAAATTTCATTTATTATGTTGTTCATCATTGTTTCGTTGCACTTTAGTTTTTCTAGGTCCTTGTTAAACGTTTCTTGTGTTTTCTCTACTGTATTTCCAAAGTTCTGGATCATCTTTTCTCTCATTATCTGAATTCTTTCCCAGGTTGACTGCCTATTTCCTCTCATTTGTTCAGTCTGGTGGGTTTTTACCTTCCTCCTTCATCTGCTGGGTGTTTCTCTGTCCTCTCATTTTGTTTAACGTACTGTGTTTGGGATCGCCTTTTCAAAGGCTGCTGGTTCATAGTTACCATTTTTTTGGATATGTGTCCCCAGTGGGTAAGGTTGGTTCAGTGGATTGTGTAGGATTCCTAATGGAGGGGACTAATGCCTGTGTTCTGTTGGATGATGCTGGATCTTGTTTTTCTGGTGGGCAGGTCCACATCTGGTGGTGTGTTGTGGCGTGTCTGTGGCCTTATTATGATTTTAGGCAGCATCTCTGCTAATGGATGGGGTTGTGTTCCTGTCTTGCTAGTTGTTTGGCATAGGGTGTCTAGCACTGTAGCATGCTGTTCGTTTAGTGAATCTGGATCTTGGTGTTGAGATGGAGATCTCTGGGTGATTTTAGCCATTTGAAATTATGTGGAGCTGGTTGGTCTCTTGGGGACCAGTGTCCTGAAGTTCGCTCTCCCACCTCAGAGGCACAGCCTTGAATCCTGGCTGGAGCACCTAGAGCCTTTCATTCACACAGCTCAGAATAAAATGGAGAAAAAATAAGATAGAAAGAAAGAAAGAAGGAAAGAGGAAAAGAGAGAAAGAAGATGAAATAAAATAAAGTTATTAAATAAAAAATAATTATGAAGAAAAAAATTTTAAGAAGTAAAAAAACCAAAAACGAACACACAGAACCCTAGGACAAATGGTAAAAGCAAATCTATACAGACAAAATCACACACAGGAGCATCCACATACACACTCACAAAAAGAGAAAAGGGGAAAAAATATGTATCTTTGCTCCCCAAGTCCACCTCTTCAATTTGGGATGATTCGTTGTGTATTCAGGTATTCCACAGATGCAGCGTACATCAAGTTGATTATGTAGATTTAATCCGCTGTTTCTTTGGCTTCAGGGAGAAATTTCCCTCTCTCTTCTTTGTTCGCACAGCTCCCGGGGTTCAGCTTTGGATTTGGACCCGCCTCTGCATGTCGGTCGCCTGAAGGCATTTGTTCTGCACTCAGAAAGGACGGGTTAACGTAGCAGCTACTTACTTCGGGGCCTCTGGCTCACCGAGGCTGGGGAGAGGGAGGGGCACAGAAAGCGGGGATAGCCTGCTGCAGCAGAGGCCAGTGTGATGTTGCAACAGCCTGAGGCATGCCGTGCATTCTCCCGGGGAAGTTGTCCCTGGATCACGGGACCCTGGCAGTGGCGGGCTGCAAGGCTCCCAGGAAGGGAGGTGTGGAGAGTGACCTGCGCTTGCACAGAAGTTTCTTTATGGCTGCAGCACCAGCCTTAGCGTCCCATGCCCGTCTCTGGAGTCCACGCTGATAGCCGTGGCTTGCGCCCATCTCTGGACCTCCTTTAAGGGGCGCTCTTAATCCCCTCTTCTTGCACACCAGGAAACAAAGAGGGAAGAAATAGTCTCTTGCCTCTTTGTCAGCTCCAGATATTTTCCCAGACTGCCTCCCGGCTAACTGTGGCTCACTAGTCCCTTCAGGCTGTGTTCCCACAGCCAACCCCAGTCCTCTCCCTGGGATCCAACCAAAGCCCGAACCTCAGCTCCCAGCCCCCGCCCACCCCGGCGGGTGAGCATACAAGCCTCTCGGGCTGGTGAGTGCTGATTGGCACCATTCCTCTGCGCAGGAATCTCTCCACTTTGCCCTCTGCACCCGTTGCTGCTCTCTCCTCCATGACCCCCAAGTTTTCCCCCTCCGCCACCCACAGTCTCTGCCCGCGAAGGGGCTTCCTAGTGTGTGGAAACCTTTCCTCCTTCACAGCTTCCTGCCTTGGTGCAGGTCCCATCCCTATTCTTTTGTCTCTTTTTTTTTTCTTTTGGCCTATGCAGGTATGTGGGGAGTTTCTTGCCTTTTGGGAGGTCTGAGGTCTTCTGCCAGCATTTAGTAGGTGTTCTATAGGAGCAGTTACATGTGCTGATGTATTTCTGATGTAGTTGTGGGGAGGAAGTTGATCTCTGCGTCTTACTCTTCCACCATCTGGAAGCTCCTCCCTTTCTTTTTTTCTTCTTCTCATGGGACCCATATAATTCGAATGTTGGTACATTTAGTGTTGTCCCAGAGGTCTCTGAGACTGTTTTCAATTCTTTTCATTCTTTTTTCTGTATTCTTTGCAGCAGTTATTTACACTATTTTATCTTCCAGGTCATTTATCCTTTCTTCTGCCTCATTTATTCTGCTCTTTATTCCATCTACGGAATTTTAAATTTCATTTATTGTGTTGTTCATCGTTCTTTGTTTGCTCTTTAGTCCTTCTAGGTCCTTGTTAAACATTTCTTCTATTTTCTGCATTGTATTTCCAAGATTTTTGGATCATCTTTTCTATCATTACTCTGAATTCTTTTTCAGGTAGGCTGCCTATTTCCTCTTCATTTGTTTGGTTTGGTGAGTTTTTACTTGTGCTCCTTCATCTGCTGCATAATTCTCTGTCTTTTCATTTTGTTTACCTTACTGTGTGTGGTGTCTCTTTTTCACAGGCTACAGGTTCATAGTTACCATTGCTTTTGGTGTCTGCCCCTGTTGGGTAAGATTGGTTAAGGCGCTTGTGTAGGCTTCCTGGTACAGAGGACTGGTGCCTGTGTTCTGGTGGGTGGGGCTGGATCTTGTCTTTCTGGTGGGCAAGGCAGTGTTCATTGGTGTGTTTTGGTGTATGTGTGAACTTAGTATGATTTTATGCAGTCTCTCTGCTAATGGGTCGGGTTGTGTTCCTGTCTTGCTAGTTGTTTGGCATGGGGTGTCCAGCACTGGAGCTTGCTGGCTGTTTAGTGGAGCTGGGCCTTAGGGTTGAGACAGAGATCTCTGGGAGACCCCTCGCCGATAGATATTACATGGAGTTGGGAGGTCTCTGCTGCTCCAGGGTACTGAACTCAGCTCTCCCACCTCAGAGGCTCAGGCCTGACAGCAGGCCAGAGCACCAAGACCCTGTCAGCCACACGACAGGGTACATGGGGAGTTTTCTTGCCCTCTGGGAAGTCTGAGGTCTTCTGCCAGCGTTTAGTAGGTGTTCTGTAGTTGTTCCACATGTAGATGTATTTGTGGTGTATTTGTGTGGAGGAAGTTGATCTCCACATCTTACTCCTCCACCATCTCTACTGGATATCTATCTAATATTTTTAAAGTTCTTAGTTTCATTATTGTTTTTCTACTCTCTTTTTAGTGTTTTTCATTTATTTCCACTGTGATCTTTGTTATTTCCTTCATTTTGCTAATTTTGGCATTTGCTTTTTCTCTTTCTACTTCCTTGATATGTAGTTAGGTTTTTTGAGATATTTTTTGTTTTATAACTATCACTATGAACTTCCCTCTTGGAAATGCTTTTGCTGCATCCTGTAAGTTTCAGTATGTTGCACAATACTCCCCCTTTATCTGCAGTTTTGCTTTTTACAGTTTCAATGACCTGCAGTCATCTGTGGTCTGAAAATATTAAATGGAAAATTACAGAAATAAACATTTTTAAAATACTTTAAATATTTTTTAAAATAAAGAATTGTGCAGTGTCCTGAGGAGTGTGATAAAACTTTGTGCCATCCTTCTCCATCTTGCCTGGGAAATGAATCATCCCTTTGTTCGTTGTATACACACTGTGTGTGCATGTGTATGTATAGAAAAAAAGCATAATATTTGTGGGGTTAATTACTATTCATGGTTTCAGGCATCCACTCAGTGTCTTGGCATGTATCCCTCACAGATAATGGGGTTCTAGTATATTTCCATTTCATTTCTCTGAAGGTACTTTTTAAAATTTCTCTTTTGATTTCTTTAACCTATTGGTTGTTCTTGTATCGTTTTTAATCTCTACATGGGAATTTTCCAGTTATCTTCTCATAATCGATTTCTAGTTATATTTCATTGTGGTCGGGAAAGATGCTTAATATGACTTTAATCTTCTTAAATTTATTAAGACTTATTTTGTGGCCTAACATATGCTCTGTCCTGGAAAATGTTCCATGTGCCCTTCTGAAGATTGTGTATACTGCTGCTTTTGGATGGAATGACTGGCCTCATGTGTCACTGAAGGCCAGTGTTTCTTTCTTTTTTTAAAACATCTGTATTAGAGAATAATTGATTTACAATGGTGTGTTAGTTTCTGCTTTATAACAAAGTGAATCAGTTAAACATATACATATGTTCCCATATCTGTTTTCTCTTGTGTCTCCCTCCCTCCCACCCTTCCTATCCCACTCCTGTAGGTGGTCACAAAGCACCGAGCTGATCTCCCTGTGCTATGCATCTGCTTCCCACTAGCGATCTATTTTACGTTTGCTAGTGTGTATATGTCCGTGGCACTCTTTCATTTTGTCACAGCTTACCCTTCCTCGTCACCATATCCTAAATTTCATTCTCTAGTAGGTCTGTGTCATTATTCCCATCTTGCCCCTAGGTTCTTCATGACAATTTTTATTGTTTCCATTTATATATGTTAGCATATGGCTCTTGTTTTTTTCTTTCTGACTTATTTCACTCTGTAGGACAGACATGAAGTCCATCCACCTCACTACAAATAACTCAATTTCGTTTCTTTTTATGGCTGAGTAATATTCCACTGTATATATGTGCCACATTTTCTTTATCCATTCATCTGTTGATGGACTCTTAGGTTGCTTCCATGTCCAGGCTATTGTAAATAGTTCTGCAATGAACATTTTTGTACATGACTCTTTTTATTTTTTCTTCTTTTTCTTTATTGGGGTATAATTGCTTTACAATGGTGTATTAGTTTCTGCTTTATAACAAGGAGAAGCAGTTATACATATACATATGTTCCCATATCTTTTCCGTCTTGGGTCTCCCTCCCTCCACCCTCCCTATCCCACCCCTGTAGGTGGTCACAAAACACTGAGCTGATGTCCCTGTGCTATACATCTGCTTCACAGAAGCTACCTATTTTACATTTGGTAGTGTATATATGTCCATGCCACTGTCTCACTTTGTCACAGCTTACCCTTCCCCATCCCCATATCCTCAAGTCCATTCTCTAGTAGGTCTATGTCTTTATTCCCATGTCGCTCCTAGGTTCTTCATGACCTTTTTTCTTTTTTCCTTAGATACCATATATATGTGCTAGCATACGGTACTTGCTTTTCTCTTTCTGACTTACTTCACTCTGTATGACAGACTCTAAGTGTATCCACCTCACTACAAATAACTCAATTTCATTTCTTTTTATGGCTGAGTAATATTCCATTGCATATATGTGCCACATCTTCTTTATCCTTGCATCTGTTGATGGACACTTAACGTTGCTTCCATGTCCTCGCTATTGTAAATAGAGCAGCAACGAACATTTTGGTACGTGATTCTTTTTTTTTTTTTTTTCCAGAGCTATCTACGTTTTATTTATTTATTTATTTTTTAATTTTTATTTTTTTTAAACATCTTTATTGGAGCATAATTGCTTTACAATGGTATGTTAGTTTCAGCTTCACAACAAAATGAATCAGTTATATATATACATATGTTCCCATATCTCTTCCTGCTTGCGTCACCCTCCCTCCCACCCTCCCTATCCCACCCCTCCAGGCGGTCACAAAGCACCGAGCTGATCTCCCTGTGCTATGCGGCTGCTTCCCACTAGCTATCTACCTTACGTTTGGTAGTGTATACATGTCCATGCCTCTTTATTGCTTTGTCACCGTTTACCCTTCCCCCTCCCCATAGCCTCAAGTCCATTCTCTAGTAAGTCTGTGTCTTTATTCCTGTTTCACCCCTAGGTTTTTCATGACATTTTTTTTTCTTAAATTCCATATATATGTGTTAGCATATGGTATTTGTCTCTCTCTTTCTGACTTACTTCACTCTGTATGACAGACTCTAGGTCTATCCACCTCATTACAAATAGCTCAATTTCGTCTCTTTTTATGGCTGAGTAATATTCCATTGTATATATGTGCCACATCTTCTTTATCCATTCATCTGATGATGGACACTTAGGTTGTTTCCATCTGTGGGCTATTGTAAATAGAGCTGCAATGAACATTTTGGTACATGACTCTTTTTGAATTATGGTTTTCTCAGGTTATATGACCAGTAGTGGGATTGCTGGGTCATATCGTAGTTCTATATTTAGTTTTGAAGAAACCTCCATACTGTTCTCCGTAGTGGCTGTATCAATTTACATTCCCACCAACAGTGCAAGAGTGTTCCCTTTTCTCCACACCCTCTCCAGCATTTATTCTTTCTAGATTTTTTGATGGTGGCCATTCTGACTGGTGTGAGATGATATCTCATTGTAGTTTTGATTTGCATTTCTCTAATGATTAATGATGTTGAGCATTCTTTCATGTGTTTGTTGGCAATCTGTATATATTCTTTGGAGAGATGTCTAGGTTTTCTTCCCATTTTTGGATTGGGTTTCTTGTTTTCTGGATATTGAGCTGCATGTGCTGCTTGTAAATTTTGGAGATTAATCCTTTGTCAGTTACTTCATTTGCAAATATTTTCTCCCATTCTGAGGGTTTTATTTTGGCCTTGTTTATGGTTTCCTTTGCTGTGCAAAAGCTTTTAAGTTTCATTAGGTCCCATTTGTTTGTTTTTGTTTTTATTTCCATTTCTGTAGGAGGTGGGTCAAAAAGGATCTTGCTGTGATTTATGTCATCGAGTGTTCTGCCTATGTTTTCCTCTAAGAGTTTGATAGTGTCTGGCCTTACATTTAGGTCTTTAATCCAATTTGAGTTTATTTTTGTATATGGTGTTAGGGAGTGTTCTAATTCCATACTTTTACATGTACCTGTCCAGTTTTCCCAGCACCAATTATTGAGGAGGCTGTCTTTCCTCCACTGTATATTTTTGCTTCCTTGATCAAAGATAAGGTGATCATATGTGCATGGGTTTATCTCTGGTCTTTCTATCCTGTTCCATTGATGTGTCTTTCTGTTTTTGTGCCAGTACCATACTGTCCTGATTTTGTAGCTTTGTAGTGTAGTCTGAAGTCAGGGAGCCCAATTCCTCCAGCTCCATTTTTCGTTCTCAAGATTCCTTTGGCTATTCGGGGTCTTTTGTGTTTCCATACAAATCGTGAAATATTTTGTTCTAGTTCTGTGAAAAATGCCAGTGGTTTTTTTGGTTCTTTCTTCTTTAATTGCTTTAGGTGCAAGGTTAGGTGGTTTATTCGAGATGTTTCCTGTTTCTAAAAGTAGGATTGTATTGCTATAAACTTCCCTCTTAGAAGTGCTTTTGCGGCATTCCATAGGTTTTGGGTCGTCATGTCTCCATTGACATTTGTTTCTACGAATTTTTGGTTTTTCTCTTGGATTTCTTCAGTGATCACTTGGTTATTAAGTAGTGTATTGTTTAGCCTCCATGTGTTTGTATTTTTTACAGATCTTCTCCTGTAATTGATATCTAGTCTCATACCATTGTTGTCGGAAAAGATACTCTATACAATTTCAATTTTCTTAAATTTACCAAGGCTTGATTTGTGACCTAAACATGATCTATCCTGGAGAATGTTCCTTGAGCACTTGAGAAAAATGTGTATTCTATTGTTTTTGGATGGAATGTCCTATAAATATCAATTAAGTCCATCGTGTTTAATGTATCATTTAAAGCTTGTGTTTCCTTATTTACTTTCATTTTGGATGATCTGTCCATTGGTGAAAGTGGGGTGTTAAAGTCCCCTACTATGAATGTGTTACTGTCGATTTCCCTTTTTATGGCTGTTAGTATTTGCCTTATGTATTGAGGTGCTCCTATGTTGGGTGCATAAATATTTACAATTGTTGTATCTTCTCCTTGGATCAACCCCTTCATCATTATGTAGTATCCTTCTTTGTCTCTTCTAATGGTCTTTATTTTAAAGTCTATTTTGTCTGATATGAGAATTGCTACTCCAGCTTTCCTTTGGTTTCCATTTGCATAGAATATCTTTTTCCATCCCCTTACTTTGAGTCTGTATGTGTCCCTAGGTCTGAAGTGGGTCTCCTGTAGACAGCATATATACAGGTTTTGTTTTCGTATCCATTCAGCGAGTCTATGTCTTTTGTTTGGAGCCTGTAATCCATTTACATTTAAGGTAATTATCAATATGTATGTTTCTATTCCCATTTTTAAATTGTTTTGGGTTTGTTATTGTAGGTCTTTTCCTTCTCTTGTGTTTCCTGCCTAGAGAAGTTCCTTTAGCATTTTTGTAAAGCTGGTTTGGTGATGCTGAATTCTCTTAGCTTTTGCTTGTCTGTGAAGGTTTTAATTTCTCCATTAAATCTGAATGAGATCCTTGCTGGGTAGAGTAATCTTGGTGTTAAGTTTTTCTCCTTCATCACTCTAAATATGTCCTGCCAGTCCCTTCTGGCTTGCAGAGTTTTTCCTGAAAGATCAGCTGTTAACCTTATGGGGATTCCCTTGTGTGTTATTTGTTGTTTTTCTCTTGCTGCTTTTAATATTTTTTCTTTGTATTTAATTCTTGACAGTTTGATTAGTATGTGTCTTGCCATGTTTCTCCTTGGATGTACCCTGTATGGGACTCTCTGTGCTTCCTGGACTTGATTAACTACTTCCTTTCCCATATTAGGGAAGTTTTCAACTATAATCTCTTCAAATATTTTCTCAGTCCCTTTCTTTAACTCTGCGTCTTCTGTGAGCCCTATAATTCGAATGTTGGTGCGTTTAATGTTGTCCCAGATGTCTCTGAGACTGTCAATTCTTTTCGTTCTTTTTCCTTTATTCTGCTCTGCAGTAGTTATTTCCACTATTTTATCTTCCAAGCCACTTATCCGTCCTGCCTCAGTTATTCTGCTATTGATCGCTTCTAGAGAGTTTTTAGTTTCATTTATTGTGTTGTTCATCATTGTTTGGTTGCCCTTTAGTTTTTGTAGTTCCTTGTTAAACGTTTCTTGTGTTTTCTCTATTCCATTTCCAAGAGTTTGGATGATCGTTACTATCATTATTCTCAATTCTTTCTTAGGTAGACTGCCTATTTCCTCTTCATTTATTCAGTCTGGCGGGTTTTTATCTTGCTCCTTCATCTGCTGTGTTTTTCTGTCTTCTCATTTTGCTTAACTTAGTGTGTTTGGGGTCTCCTTTTCACAGGCTGCAGGTTCATAGTTCCCGTTGTTTTTGGTGTGTGTCCCCAGTAGCTAAGGTTGGTTCAGTGGGTTGTGTAGGCTTCTTAGTGGAGGGGACTCGTGCCTGCATTCTGGTGGGTGAGGCTGGATCTTGTCTTTCTTGGGGGCAGATCCACGTCTGGTGGTGTGTTTTGGGATGTCTGTGGACTTACTATGATTTTATGCAGCCTCTACACTAATGGATGTGGTTACGTTCCTGTCTTGCAAGTTGTTTGGCATAGTGTGCCCAGCACTGTAGCTTGCTGGTCATTGAGTGAAGCTGGGTCTTGGCGTTGAGGTGGAGATCTCTGGGAGATTTTTGCCATTTGATATTACATGGAGTGTGTGTTTCATGGTGTGTTAGTTTCTGCTTTATAACAAAGTGAATCAGTTATACATATACATATGTTCCCATGTCTCTTCCCTCTTGTGTCTCCCTCCCTTGCACCCTCCCTATCCCACCTGTGTAGGTGGTCACAAAGCACCGAGCTGATCTCCCTGTGCTATGCGTCTGCTTCCCACTAGCTATCTATTTTACATTTGCTAGTGTATATATGTCCATGCCACTCTCTGACTTTGCCACAGCTTACCCTTCACCCTCCCTATATCCTCAAGTCCATTCTCTAGTAGGTCTGTGTCTTTATTGCCATCTTGCCCGTAGGTTCTTCATGACCTTTTTTTTTTCTTAGATTCCATATATATGTGTTCGCATACAGTATTTCTTTTTCTCTTTCTGACTTAACTTCAGTCTGTATGACCGACTCTAGGTCCATCCACCCGACTACAAATAACTCAATTTCATTACTTTTATGGTTGAGTAATATTCCATTGTATATATGTGCCACATCTTCTTTAACCATTCATTGGTTAATGGACGCTTAGGTTGCTTCCATGTCCTGTCTACTGTCATTAGAGCTGCAATGAACATTTTGGTACATGACTCTTTTTTCTTTTTACTGGAGTATAATTGCTTTACAATGGTGTGTTAGTTTCTGCTTTATAACAATGTGAATCAGTTATACATACATATGTTCCCTTATCTCTTCCCTCTTGCGTCTCCCTCCCTCCCACCCTCTCTATCCCACCCCTCTAGGTGGTCACAAAGCATCGAGCTGATCTCCCTGTGCTATGCGTCTGCTTCCCACTAGCTATCTCTTTTATGTTTGGTAGTGTATATATGTCCATGCCACTCTCTCACGTTGTCACAGCTTACCCTTACCCCTCCTCATATCCTCAAGTCCATTCTCTAGTAGGACTTACTCTTTATTCCTGTCTTACCCTTAGGTTCTTCATGTCATTTTTTCCCCTTAAGTTCCATGTATATGTGTTAGCATACGGTATATGTCTTTCTCTTTCTGACTTACTTCACTCTGTATGACAGAGTCTAGGTCCATTCACCTCACTACAAAGAACTCAATTTCGTTTATTTTATGGCTGAGTAATAATCCATTGTATATATGTGGCACATCTTCTTTATCCATTCATCCGATGATGGACACTTAGGTTGTTTCCATCGCCAGACTATTGTAAATAGAGCTGCAGTGAACATTTTGGTACGACTCCTTTTGATTTATGGTTTTCTCAGGTTATATGACCAGTAGTGGGATTGCTGGGTCATATCGTAGTTCTATATTTAGTTTTGAAGAAACCTCCATACTGTTCTCCGTAGTGGCTGTATCAATTTACATTCCCACCAACAGTGCAAGAGTGTTCCCTTTTCTCCACACCCTCTCCAGCATTTATTCTTTCTAGATTTTTTGATGATGGCCATTCTGACTGGTGTGAGATGATATCTCATTGTAGTTTTGATTTGCATTTCTCTAATGATTAATGATGTTGAACATTCTCTCATGTGTTTGTTGGCAGTCTGTATATCTTCTTTGGAGAAATGTCTATTTAGGTCTTCTGCCCATTTTTGGATTGGGTTGTTTGTTCTTTTGTTCTTGAGCTGCATGAGCTGCTTGTAAATTATGGAGATTAATCCTTTGTCAGTTGCTTCATTTGCAAATATTTTCTCCCATTCTGAGGGTTGTCTTTTGGTCTTGTTTATGTTTTCCTTTGCTGTGCAAAAGCTTTGGAGTTTCATTAGGTCCCATTTGTTTATTTTTGTTTATATTTCCATTTCTCTGGGAGGTGGGTCAAAAAGGATCTTGCTGTGATTTTTGTCATAGAGTCTTCTGCCTATGTTTTCCTCTAAGAGTTTGATAGTTTCTGGCCTTACATTCAGGTCTTTAATCCATTTTGAGCTTATTTTTGTGTATGGTGTTAGGGAGTGATCTAATCTCATACTTTTACATATACCTGTCCAGAGTTCCCTGCACCAATTATGGAAGAGGCTGTCCTTTCTCCACTGTACAATCCTGCCTCCTTTATCAGAGATAAGGTGACGATATGTGCATGGCTTTATCTCTGGGCTTTCTATCCTGTTCCATTGATCTATCTTGCTGTTTTTGTGCCAGTACCATACTGTCTTGATTACTGTAGCTTTGTAGTATAGTCTGAAGTCAGGGAGCCTGATTCCTCCAGCTCCGTTTTGTGTTCTCAAGATTGCTTTGGCTATTCAGGGTCTTTTGTGTTTCCATACAAATTGTGAAATTTTTTGTTCTACTTCTGTGAAAAATGCCAGTGGTAGTTTGATAGGGATTGCATTGAATGTGTAGATTGCTTTGGGTAGTAGAGTCATTTTCACAATGCTGATTCTTCCAGTCGAAGAACATGGTATATCTCTCCATTTATTTGTATCGTCTTTAATTTCTTTCATCATTGTCTTATAATTTTCTGCATACAGGTCTTTTGTCTCCTTAGGTATGTGTATCCCTAGATATTTTATTCTTTTTGTTGCAATGGTAAATGGGAGTGTTTTCTTGATTTCACTTTCAGATTTTTCATCGTTAGTGTAGTGGAATGCCAGCGATTTCTGTGCATTAATTTTGTATCCTGCTACTTTACCAAATTCATTGATTAGTTCTGGTAGTTTTCTGGTAGCATCTTTAGGATTCTCTATGTATAGTAACACGTCATCTGCAAACAGTGAAAGCTTTACTTCTCCTTTTCTGATTTGGATTCATTTTATTTCCTTTTATTCTCTGATTGCTGTTGCTAAAACTTGCAAAACAATGTTGAATAATAGTGGTGAGAGTGGGCAACCTTGTCTTGTTCCTGATCTTAGTGGAAATGCTTTCAGTTTTTCACAGTATAGGACGATGTTGGCTGTGGATTTGTCATATATGGCCTTTATTATGTTCAGGAAAGTTCCCTGTATGCCTACTTTCTGCAGGGTTTTTTATCATAAATGGGTGTTGGATTTTGTCGAAAGCTTTCTCTGCATCTATTGAGAAGATCATATGGTTTTTCTCCTTTAATTTGATAATATGGTGTATCACGTTGATTGATTTGCATATATTGAAGAATCCTTGCATTCCTGGAATAAACCCCACTTGATCATGGTGTGTGATCCTTTTAATGTGCTGTTGGATTCTGTTTGCTAGTATTTTGTTGAGGATTTTTGCATCTGTGTTCATCAGTGATATTGGCCTGTAGTTTTACTTCTTTGTGACATCTTTGTCTGGTTTTGGTATCTGGGTGATGGTGTCCTTGTAGAATGAGTTTGGGAATGTTCCTCCCTCTGCTATATTTTGGAAGAGTTTGAGAAGGATAGGTGTTAGCTCTTCTGTAATTGTTTGATAGAATTCGCCTGTGAAGCCATCTGGTCCTGGGCTTTTGTTTGTTGGAAGATTTTTAATCACAGTTTCAATTTCAGTGCTTGTGATTGGTCTGTTCGTATTTCCTATTTCTTTCTGGTTCAGTCTCGGCAGGTTTGCATTTCTAAGAATTTGTCCATTTCTTGCAGGTTGTCCATTTTATTGGCATAGAGTTTTTTGTAGTAATCTCTCATGATCCTTTGTATTTCTGCAGTGTCAGTTGTTACATCTCCTTTTTCATTTCTAATTCTATTGATTTGAGTCTTCTCCCTTTGTTTCTTAATCAGTCTGGCTAATGGTTTATCAGTTTTGTTTACCTTCTCAAAGAACCAGCTTTTAGTTTTATTGATCTTTGCTATCATTTCCTTCATTTCTTTTTCATTTATTTCTGATGTGATCTTTATGATTTCTTTCCTTCTGCTAACTTAGGGTTTTTTTCCCCTTCTTTCTCTAATTGCTTTACGTGCAAGTTTAGGTTGTTTATATCAGATGTTTCTTTTTTATTAAGGTAGGATTGTATTGCTATAAACTTCCTTCTTAGAAGTGTTTTTGCTGCATCCCGTAGGCTTTGGGTCGTCGTGTTTTCATTGTCATTTGTTTCTAGGTAATTTTTGATTTCCTCTTTGATTTCTTCAGTGATCACTTAGTTATTAAGTAGTGTATTGTTTAGCCTCCATGTGTTTGTATTTTTTATAGACTTTTGCCTGTAATTGATATCTAGTCTCATAGCGCTGTGCTCAGAGAAGATACTTGATACGATTTCAATTTTCTTGAATTTACCAAGGCTTGATTTGGGACCCAAATATGATCTATCCTGGAGAATGTTCCATGAGCACTTGAGAAGAATGTGTATTCTGTTGTTCTTGGATGGAATGTCTTATAAATATCAATTAAGTCCATCTTGTTTAATGTATCATTTAAAGCTTCTGTTTCCTTATTCATTTTCATTTTGGATGATCTGTCCATTGGTGAAATTGGGGTGTTAAAGTCCCCTACTATGTTTGTGTTACTGTCGATTTCCCCTTTTATGGCTGTTAGTATTTGCCTTATGTATTGAGGTGCTTCTGTGTTCGGTGCATAAATATTTACAGTTGTTATCTCTTCTTCTTGATTCGATCCCTTGATCATTATGTAGTGTCCTTCCTTGTCTCTTATAATAGTTTTTATTTTAAAGTCTATTTTGTCTGATATGAGAATTGCTACTCCAGCTTTCTTTTCATTTCCATTTGCATGGAATATCTTTTTCCATCCCCTCACTTTCAGTCTGTATGTGTCCCTAGGTCTGAAGTGGGTCTCCTGTAGACAGCATATATACAGGTTTTGTTTTTGTATCCATTCAGCCAGTGTATCTATGTGTTTTGGTTGGATCATGTAATCCATTTACATTTAAGGTAATTATCAATATGTATGTTCCTATTCCCATTTTCTTAATTGTTTTGGGTTTGTTATTGTAGGTCTTTTCCTTCTCTTGTGTTTCCTGCCTAGAGAAGTTCCTTTAGCATTGTTGTAAAGCTGGTTTGGTGATGCTGAATTCTTTTAGCTTTTGCTTGTCTGTGAAGGTTTTACTTTCTCCATTAAATCTGAATGAGATCCTTGCTGGGTAGAGTAAACTTGGTTGTAGGTTTTTTCTTCTTCATCACTCTAAATATGTCCTGCCAATTCCTTCTGGCTTGCAGAGTTTCTGCTGAAAGATCAGCTGTTAACCTTATGGGGATTCCCTTGTGTGTTATTTGTTGTTTTCCCCTTGCTGCTTTTAATATTTTTCTTTGTATTTAATTCCTGACAGTTTGATTAATATGTGTCTTGGCGTGTTGCTCCTTGGATGTATCCTGTATGGGACTCTCTGTGCTTCCTGGACTTGATAACTACTTCCTTTCCCATATTAGGGAAGTTTTCAACTATACTCTTTTCAAATATTTTCTCAGTCCCTTTCTTTATCTCTGCTTCTCCTGTGAGCCCTATAATTCGAATATTGGTGCATTTAATGTTGTCCCAGATGTCTCTGAGACTGTTCTCAATTCTTTTCATTCTTTTTCCTTTATTCTGCTCTGCAGGAGTTATTTCCACTATTTTATCTTCCAAGCCACTTATCCGTCCTGCCTCAGTTATTCTGCTATTGATCCTTTCTAGAGAGTTTTTAGTTTCATTTATTGTGTCGTTCATCATTGTTTGGTTGCCCTTTAGTTCTTTTAGTTCCTTGTTAAACGTTTCTTGTGTTTTCTCTATTTCCAAGATTTTGGACCATCTTTACTATCACTATTCTCAATTCTTTCTCAGGTAGACTGCCTATTTCCTCTTCATTTGTTCAGTCTGGTGGGTTTTTACCTTGCTCCTTCATCTGCTGTGTGTTTCTCTGTCTTCTCATTTTGCTTAACTTACTCTGTTTGGGGTCTTCTTTTCACAGGCTGCAGGTTCATAGTTCCCGTTGTTTTTGGCGTGTGTCCCCAGTGGCTAAGATTGGTTCAGTGGGTTGTGTAGGCTTCCCAGTGGAGGGGACTAGTGCCTGCCTTCTGGTGGATGAGGCTGGATCTTGTCTTTCTTGGGGGCATGTCCTTGTCTGGTGGTGTGTTTTGGGGTGTCTATGGCCTTATTATGATTTTAGGCAGCCTCTACACTAATGGATGTGGTTGTGTTCCTGTCTTGCAAGTTGTTTGGCATAGGGTGTGCAGTGCTGTACCTTGCTGGTCGTTGAGTGAAGCTGGGTCTTGGCGTTGAGGTGGAGATCTCTGGGAGATTTTTGCCATTTGATATTACATGGAGCTGGGAGGTCTCTCGTGGACCAGTGTTCTGAAGTTGGATCTCCCACCTCAGAGGCACAGCCCTGACTCCTGGCTGGAGCACCTAGACCCTTTCATCCACACGGCTCAGAATAAAAGGGAGAAGGAGTAAGAAACAAAGAAGGAAAGAAAGAAAGAAAGAAGATTAAGACATAAATTTATTAAAATTAAAAATAATTATTAAGAAAAAAATTTACAAAGGAAAAAAACACAAATGGACAGAACCCTAGGGCAAATGGTAAAGGCAAAGCTATACAGACAAAATCACACACAGAAACATACACACTCACAAAAGAGTGAAACAAGGGAAAAAATATACATCTTTGCTCCCCAAGTCCACCTCCTCAATTTGGATGATTTGTTGTGTATTCAGGTATTCCACAGATGCAGGGTACCTTAAGTTGATTGTGGAGATTTAATCCGCTGCTCCTTTGGCTGCTGGGAGAGATTTCCCTTTCTCTTCTTTGTTCGCATGGCTCCAGGGTTTCAGCTTTGGATTTGGACCCACCTCTGCGTGTAGTTTGCCTGAAGGTGTCTGTTCTTTGCTCAGACAAGACAGGGTTAAAGGAGCAGCTACTTCAGGGACTCTGGCTCACTCAGGCCGGGGGTGGGGGTTGGGGAGTGAGGGGCATGGAATGCGGGGTGAGCCTGCGTCAGCAGAGGCCTGTGTGACGTTGCAACAGCCTGAGGCATGCCGTTCATTCGCCCGGGGAAATTGTCCCTGGATCACAGGACCCTGGCAGTGGCGGGCTGCACAGGCTCCCGGGATAGGAGGTGTGGAGAGTGACCTTCTTTATGGCTGCAGCAGCAGCCTTAGCGTCCCATGCCCATCTGTGGGGTCCACGCTGATAGCCGCAGCTCGCACCTGTGTCTGGAGCTCCTTTAAGCGGCGCTCTTAATTCCCGCTTCTGGAGCTGCAGGAAACAAAGAGGGAAGCAAAAGTCTCTTACCTTTTCAGCAGCTCCAGACTCTTTCCCGAGACTCCCTGTCGACTAGCTGTGGCGCACTAGTCTCTTCAGGCTGTGTTCCCACAGCCAACCCCAGTCCTCTCCCTGGGATCCAAGTGAAGCCGAGCCTCAGCCTCCAGCCCCTGCCTGCCCTGGCGGGTGAGCAGACAAGCCTCTCGGGCTGGTAAGTTCTGGTCAACACCGTTCCTCTGTGCGGGAATCTCTCCGCTTTGCCCTCTGCACCCCTGTTGCTCCGCTCTCCTCTGTGGCTCCGAAGCGTCCCTCCTCCACCACCCGCAGTCTCCGCCCACGAAGTGGCTTCCTAGTGTGTGGAAACCTTTCCTCCTCCCCAGTTCCCTCCCACTGGTGCAGGTCCCGTCCCTAATTTTTGTCTCTGGTTTTTCTTTTTTCTTTTGTCCTACCCAGGTAGGTGGGGAGTTTCTTGCCTTTTGGGAGGTCTGAGATCTTCTGCCAGCATTCACAAGGTGTTCTATAGGAGCAGTTGCACGTGCAGATGTATTTCTGATGTAGTTGTAGGGAGGAAGGTAATCTCTGCATCTTACTCTTCCGCCATCTTGAAGCTCCTCCCTTTCTTTATTCTTCTTCTTCTGGGACCCGTATAATTCGAATGTTGGTACATTTAATGTTATCCGAGAGGTCTCAGACTGTCCTCAATTCTTTCTTTTTTTAAAATTTTTATTCTGCTCTGCAGCAGTTATTTCCACTATTTTATCTTCCAGGTCATTTATCCTTTCTTCTGCCTCATTTATTCTGCTAATGATTCTTTCTAGGGAATTTTAATTTCATTTATTGTGTTGTTCATCGTTGTGTGTTTGCTCTTAGTCCTTCTACATCTGTGTTACACATTTCTTGTATTTTCTCCATTCTATTTCCAAGATTTTTGGATCATCTTTTCTATCGTTAGTCTGAATTCTTTTTCAGGTAGGCTGCCTATTTCCTCTTCATTTGTTTGGTCTGGTGGGTTTTTACCTTGCTCCCTCATCTGCTACATATTTCTCTGTCTTCTCATTTTGTTTAACTTACTGTGTTTGGTGTCTCTTTCTTGCAGGCTACAGGTTTGTACTTCCCGTTGTTTTTGGTGTCTGCCCCCGGTGGGTAAGGTTGGTTAAGGGGCTTGTGTAGGCTTCCTGGTAGAGAGCACTGGCGCCTGTGTTCTGGTGGGTGGGGCTGGATCTTACTGGTGGGCAGGGCCGTGTCCAGTGGTGTGTTTTGGGGTGTCTCTGAACTTAGTATGATATTAGGCAGTCTCTCTGCTAATGGGTCAGGTTGTGTTCCTGTCTTGCCAGTTGTTTGGCATGGGGTGTCCAGCACTGGAGCTTGCTGGCCGTTGAGTCAGCTGGGTCTTAGGGTTGAGACACAGATCTCTGGGAGAGCCCTTGCAGATTGATATTACATGGGGCCCCGAGGTCTCTCGTGGTCCAGTGTACTGAACTCAGCTCTCCCACTTCAGAGGCTCAGGCCTGACAGCAGGCCAGAGCACCAAGACCCTGTCAGCCACACGGCCGGGTACATGGGAAGTTTCTTGCCATCTGGGAAGTCTGAGGTCTTCTGCCTGCGTTTAGTACGTGTTCTGTAGTTGTTCAACATGTAGATGTATTTGCGGTGTATTTGTGTGGCGGAGGGTGATCTCCATGTCTTATTCCTCTGCCATCTCTACTGAATATCTATCTTATATTTTAAAGGCTCTTAGTTTCATTGATTGTTTTTCTCCTCTCATTTTAGTCTTTTTCATTTATTTCCACTGTTATGTTTGCTATTTCCTTCATTTCACTAACTTTGGCACCTGCTTTTTCTTCTTTTCCTAGTTCCTTGATATGTAAAGTTATGTTTTTTGAGATCTTGTTTGTTTGTTGATTTATCACTATCACTATGAACTTCCCTCTTGGAAATTCTTTTGCTGCATCCTGTAAGTTTCAGTATGTTGCACAATAGTCTCCCTTTATCTGCAGTTTTGCTTTTTACAGTTTCAGTTACCTGCAGTCAACTGTGGTCTGAAAATATTAAATGGAAAATTACAGAAGGAAACAGTTTTTAAATACTTTAAAATAGAGTTTTGAATTGTGCATTGTCCTGAGGAATGCAATAAAACTTTGTGCCACCCTTCTCCATCTTGCCTGGGATATGAATCATCCCTTTGTCTGTTGTATACACACTGTGTGTGCATGTGTGTATAGGAAAAAGCATAATATTTGTGGGGTTAATTACTATTAATGGTTTCAGGCATCCACTCAGTGTCTTGGAATGTATCCCTCACAGATAATGGGGTTCTACTATATTTCCATTTCATTTCTCTCGAGGTACTTTTTAAAATTTCTCTTTTGATTTCTTTAACCTATTGGTCGTTCAGTATCATTTTTAACCTCCACATGGGAATATTCCAGTTACCTTCTCATAATCAATTTCTAGTTGTATTGCATTGTGGTTGGGAAACATGCTTAATATGACATTAATCTTTTAAAATTTATTAAGACTTGTATTGTGGCCTAACATATTCTCTCTCCTGGAGAATGTTCCATATGCCCTTGAGAATATCATGTATGCTGTTGCTTTTGGATGGAATGACTGGCCTAATGTGTCACTGAAGGCCAGTGTTTCTTTTTTTTTTTTTTAACATCTTTATTGGAGTATAATTGCTTTACAATGGTGTGTTAGTTTCTGCTTTATAACAAAGTGAATCAGTTATACATATACATATGTTCCCATGTCTCTTCCCTCTTGTGTCTCCCTCCCTCGCACCCTCCCTATCCCACCTGTGTAGGTGGTCACAAAGCACCGAGCTGATCTCCCTGTGCTATGCGTCTGCTTCCCACTAGCTATCTATTTTACATTTGCTAGTGTATATATGTCCATGCCACTCTCTGACTTTGTCACAGCTTACCCTTCACCCTCCCTATATCCTCAAGTCCATTCTCTAGTAGGTCTGTGTCTTTATTGCCATCTTGCCCGTAGGTTCTTCATGACCTTTTTTTCCTTAGATTCCATATATATGTGTTCGCATACAGTATTTGTTTTTCTCTTTCTGACTTAACTTCACTCTGTATGACAGACTCTAGGTCTATCCAGGCCACTACAAATAACTCAATTTCATTTCTTTTTATGGTTGAGTAATATTCCATTGTATATATGTGCCACATCCTCTTTAACAATTCATCGGTTAATGGACGCTTAGGTTGCTTCCATGTCCTGTCTACTGTCAATAGAGCTGCAATGAACATTTTGGTACATGACTCTTTTTTCTTTTTACTGGAGTATAATTGCTTTACAATGGTGTTAGTTTCTGCTTTATAACAAAGTGAATCAGTTATACATACATATGTTCCCTTATCTCTTCCCTCTTGCGTTTCCCTCCCTCCCACCCTCCCTATCCCACCCACCCCTCTAGGTGGTCACAAAGCACCGAGCTGATATCCCTGTGCTATGCGTCTGCTTCCCACTAGCTATCTCTTTTATGTTTGGTAGTGTATATATGTCCATGCCACTCTCTGACTTTGTCACAGCTTACCCTTACCCCTCCTCATATCCTCAAGTCCATTCTCTAGTAGGACTTATTCTTTATTCCTGTCTTACCCTTAGGTTTTTCATGTCATTTTTTCCCCTTAAGTTCCATGTATATGTGTTAGCATACGGTATATGTCTTTCTCTTTCTGACTTACTTCACTCTGTATGACAGAGTCTAGGTCCATCCACCTCACTACAAAGAACTCAATTTCGTTTATTTTATGGCTGAGTAATATTCCACTGTATATATGTGCCACATCTTCTTTATCCATTCATCCGATGATGGACACTTAGGTTTTTTCCATCGCCAGACTATTGTAAATAGAGCTGCAGTGAATATTTTGGTACATGACTCTTTCTGAATTATGGTTTTCTCAGGGTATATGCCCAGTAGTGGGATTGCTGGGTCATATGGTAGTTCTCTTTGTAGTTTTTTAAGGAACCTCCATACTGTTTTCCATAGTGGCTGTACCAATTCACATTCCCACCAGAAGTGCAAGAGTGTTGCCTTTTCTCCACACCCTCTCCAGCATTTATTGTTTCTAGATTTTTTGATGATGGCCATTCTGACTGGTGTGAGATGATATCTCATTGTAGTTTTGATTTGCATTTCTCTAATGATTAATGATGTTGAGCATTCTCTCATGCGTTTGTTGGCAGTCTGTATATCTTCTTTGGAGAAATGTGTATTTAGGTCTTCTGCCCATTTTTGGATTGGGTTGTTTGTTCTTTTGTTCTTGAGCTGCATGAGCTGCTTGTAAATGTTGGAGATTAATCCTTTGTCAGTTGCTTCATTTGCACATATTTTCTCTCATTCTGAGGCATGTCTTTTGGTCTTGTTTATGGTTTCCTTTGCTGTGCAAAAGCTTTGAAGTTTCATTAGGTCCCATTTGTTTATTTTTGTTTATATTTCCATTTCTCTGGGAGGTGGGTCAAAAAGGATCTTGCTGTGATTTTTGTCATAGTCTTCTGCCTATGTTTTCCTCTAAGAGTTTGATAGTTTCTGGCTTTACATTAATGTCTGTAATCCATTCTGAGCTTATTTTTGTGTATGGTGTTAGGGAATGATCTAATCTCATACTTGTACCTGTCCAGTTTTCCCCACACCAATTACTGAAGAGGCTGTCCTTTCTCCACTGTACATTCCTGCCTCCTTTATCAGAAATAAGGTGACCACATGTGCGTGGGTTTATCTCTGGGCTTTCTATCCTGTTCCATTGATCTATCTTTCTGTTTTTGTGCCAGTACCATACTGCCTTGATTACTGTAGCTTTGTAGTATAGTCTGAAGTCAGGGAGCCTGATTCCTCCAGCTCCGTTTTGTGTTCTCAAGATTGCTTTGGCTATTCGGGGTCTTTTGTGTTTCCATGCAAATTGTGAAATATTTTCTTCTTGTTCTGTGAAAAATGCCAGTGGTAGTTTGATAGGGATTGCATTGAATGTGTAGATTGCTTTGGGTAGTAGAGTCATTTTCACAATGTTGATTCTTCCAGTCGAAGAACATGGTATATCTCTCCGTCTATTTGTATGGTCTTTAATTTCTTTCATCATTGCCTTATAATTTTCTGCATACAGGTTTTTTGTCTCCTTAGGTAGGTGTATCCCTAGATATTTTATTCTTTTTGTTGCAATGGTAAATGAGAGTGTTCTCTTGATTTTACTTTCAGATTTTTCATCATTAGTGTAGAGGAATGCCAGCGATTTCTGTGCATAAATTTTGTATCCTGCTACTTTACCAAATTCATTGATTAGTTCTAGTAGTTTTCTGGTAGCATCTTTAGGATTCTCTATATATAGTAACACATCATCTGCAAACAGTGAAGGCTTTATTTCTTCTTTTCCGATCTGGATTCGTTTTATTTCTTTTTATTCTCTGATTGCTCTTGCTAAAACTTGCAAAACAATGTTGAATAATAGTGGTGAGAGTGGGCAACTGTGTCTTGTTCCTGATCTTAGTGGAAATGCTTTCAGTTTTTCACAGTATAGGACAATGTTGGCTGTGGATTTGTCATATATGGCCTTTATTCTGTTGAGGAAAGTTCCCTGTATGCCTACTTTCTGCAGGGTTTTTATCATAAATGGGTGTTGAATTTTGTCGAAAGCTTTCTCTGCATCTATTGAGAAGATCATATGGTTTTTCTTCTTCAATTTGTTAATATGGTGTATCACGTTGATTGACTTGCATATATTGAAGAATCCTTGCATTCCTGGAATAAACCCCACTTGATCATGGTGTATGATCCTTTTAATGTGCTGTTGGATTCTGTTTGCTAGTATTTTGTTGAGGATTTTTGCATCTGTGTTCATCAGTGATATTGGCCTGTAGTTTTATTTCTTTGTGACATCCTTGTCTGGCTTTGTTATCAGGGTGATGGTGGCCTTATAGAATGAGTTTGGGAATGTTCCTCCCTCTGCTATATTTTGGAAGAGTTTGAGAAGGATAGGTGTTAGCTCTTCTGTAATTGTTTGATAGAATTCGCCTGTGAAGCCATCTGGTCCTGGGCTTTTGTTTGTTGGAAGATTTTTAATCACAGTTTCAATTTCAGTGCTTGTGATTGGTCTGTTCATATTTCCTATTTCTTTCTGGTTGTCTCAGCAGGTTTGCGTTTCTAAGAATTTGTCCATTTCTTGCAGGTTGTTCATTTTATTGGCATAGAGTTTTTTGTAGTAATCTCTCAGGATCCTTTGTATTTCTGCAGTGTCAGTTGTTACATCTCCTTTTTCATTTCTAATTCTATTGATTTGAGTCTTCTCCGTTTATTTCTTAATCAGTCTGGCTAATGGTTTATCAGTTTTGTTTACCTTCTCAAAGAACCAGCTTTTAGTTTTATTGATCTTTGCTATCGTTTCCTTCATTTCTTTTTCATTTATTTCTGATGTGATCTTTATGATTTCTTTCCTTCTGCTAACTTAGGGTTTTTTTCCCCTTCTTTCTCTAATTGCTTTACGTGCAAGTTTAGGTTGTTTATATCAGATGTTTCTTTTTTCTTAAGGTAGGATTGTATTGCTATAAACTTCCTTCTTAGAAGTGCTTTTACTGCATCCCGTAGGCTTTGGGTCGTCGTGTTTTCATTGTCATTTGTTTCTAGGTAATTTTTGATTTCCTCTTTGATTTCTTCAGTGATCACTTAGTTATTAAGTAGTGTATTGTTTACCCTCCATGTGTTTGTATTTTTTACAGACTTTTGCCTGTAATTGATATCTAGTCTCATAGCGCTGTGCTCAGAGAAGATACTTGATACGATTTCAATTTTCTTGAATTTACCAAGGCTTGATTTGGGACCCAAGATATGATCTATCCTGGAGAATGTTCCATGAGCACTTGAGAAGAATGTGTATTCTGTTGTTCTTGGATGGAATGTCTTATAAATATCAATTAAGTCCATCTTGTTTAATGTATCATTTAAAGCTTCTGTTTCCTTATTCATTTTCATTTTGGATGATCTGTCCATTGGTGAAAGTGGGGTGTTAAAGTCCCCTACTATGATTGTGTTACTGTCGATTTCCCCTTTTATGGCTGTTAGTATTTGCCTTATGTATTGAGGCGCTTCTGTGTTCGGTGCATAAATATTTACAATTGTTATCTCTTCTTCTTGATTCGATCCCTTGATCATTATGTAGTGTCCTTCTTTGTCTCTTATAATAGTCTTTATTTTAAAGTCTATTTCGTCTGATATGAGAATTGCTACTCCAGCTTTCTTTTCATTTCCATTTGCATGGAATATCTTTTTCCATCCCCTCACTTTCAGTCTGTATGTGTCCCTAGGTCTGAAGTGGGTCTTCTGTAGACAGCATATATATGGGTTTTGTTTTTGTATCCATTCAGCCAGTGTATCTATGTGTTTTGGTTGGATCATGTAATCCATTTACGTTTAAGGTAATTATCAATATGTATGTTCCTATTCCCTTTTTCTTAATTGTTTTGGGTTTGTTATTGTAGGTCTTTTCCTTCTCTCGTGTTTCCTGCCTAGAGAAGTTCCTTTAGCATTGTTGTAAAGCTGGTTTGGTGATGCTGAATTCTCTTAGCTTTTGCTTGTCTGTGAAGGTTTTAATTTCTCCATTAAATCTGAATGAGATCCTTGCTGGGTAGAGTAATCTTGGTTGTAGTTTTTTCTCCTTCATCACTCTAAATATGTCCTGCCAATTCCTTCTGGCTTGCAGAGTTTCTGCTGAAAGATCAGCTGTTAACCTTATGGGGATTTCCTTGTGTGTTATTTGTTGTTTTTCCCTTGCTGCTTTTAATAATTTTTCTTTGTATTTAATTCCTGACAGTTTGATTAATATGTGTCTTGGCGTGTTGCTCCTTGGATGTATCCTGTATGGGACTCTCTGTGCTTCCTGGACTTGTTTAACTACTTCCTTTCCCATATTAGGGAAGTTTTCAACTATACTCTCTTCAAATATTTTCTCAGTCCCTTTCTTTATCTCTGCTTCTGTGAGCCCTATAGTTCGAATGTTGGTGTGTTTAATGTTGTTCCAGATGTCTCTGAGACTGTCCTCAATTCTTTTCATTCTTTTTCCTTTATTCTGCTCTGCAGTAGTTATTTTCATTATTACATCCTAATGTCACTTATCCGTTTTTCTTCCTGTTATTCTCCTATCGATCAGTTCTAGAGAATTTTTTATTTCATTTACTGTGTTGTTCATCATTGTTTCATTGCACTTCAGTTTTTCTAGGTCCTTGTTAAACGTTTCTTGTGTTTTCTCTATTGTATTTCCAAGATTCTGGATCATCTTTACTCTCATTATCTGAATTCTTTCCCAGGTAGACTGCCTATTTCCTTTTCATTTGTTCGGTCTGGTGGGTTTTTACCTTGTTCCTTCATCTGCTGGGTATTTCTCTGTCCTCTCATTTTCCTTAACTTACTGTGTTTGGGATCGCCTTTTCAAAGGCTGCAGGTTCATAGTTACCATTATTTTTGATGTGTGTCCCCAGTTGGTAAGGTTGGTTCAGTGGATTGTGTAGGCTTCCTAATGGAGGGGACTAATGCCTGTGTTCTGTTGGATGATGCTGGATCTTGTTTTTCTGGTGGGCAGGTCCACATCTGGTGGTGTGTTTGTGGCCTTATTATGATTTTATGATTATGATATTAAGATTTGAGGCAGCCTCTCTGCTAATGGATGGGGTTGTGTTCCTGTCTTGCTAGTTGTTTGGCATAGGGTGTCTAGCACTGTAGCATGCTGGTCGTTTAGTGAATCTGGATCTTGGTGTTGAGATGGAGATCTCTGGGAGATTTTAGCCATTTGATATTATGTGGAGCTGGTTGGTCTCTTGGGTACCAGTGTCCTGAAGTTCGCTCTCCCACCTCAGAGGCACAGCCTTGAATCCTGGCTGGAGCACCTAGAGCCTTTCATTCACACAGCTCAGGATAAACTGGAGAAAAAATAAGATAGAAAGAAAGAAAGAAGGAAAGAGAAAAAGAGAGAAAGAAAGAAGATGAAATAAAATAAATTTATTAAAATAAAAATAATTATGAAGAAAAAATTTTAAGTAAAATAAAAAAAGACAGACAGAAGCCTAGGACAAATGGTAAAAGAAAATCTATACAGACAAAATCACACCCAGGAGCATCCACATGCACACTCACAAAAAGAGAAAAAGGGGAAAAAATATGTATCTTTGCTCCCCAAGTCCACCTCTTCAATTTGGGATGATTCATTGTGCATTCAGGTATTCCACAGATGCAGCGTACATCAAGTTGATTGTGGAGATTTAATCCGCTGTTTCTTTGGCTTCAGGGAGAAATTTCCCTCTCTCTTCTTTGTTCGCACAGCTCCCGGGGTTCAGCTTTGGATTTGGACCCGCCTCTGCATGTCGGTCGCCTGAAGGCATTTGTTCTGCACTCAGAAAGGACGGGGTTAAAGGAGCAACTACTTCGGGGGCTCTGGCTCACTGAGGCCGGGGGGGAGGGAGGGGCACAGAAAGCGGGGATAGCCTGCTGCAGCAGAGGCCAGTGTGATGTTGCAGCAGCCTGAGGCATGCCGTGCATTCTCCCGGGGACGTTGTCCCTGGATCACAGGACCCTGGCAGTGGCGGGCTGCACAGGCTCCCGGGAGGGGAGGTGTGAAGAGTGACTTGTGCTTGCACAGAAGCTTCTTTATGGCTGCAGCAGCAGCCTTAGCGTCCCATGCCCGTCTCTGGGGTCCACGCTGATAGCTGTGGCTCGCCCCCGTCTCTGGAGCTCCTTTAAGGGGCACTCTTAATCCCCTCTTCTCGTGCACCAGGAAACAAGGAAGAAATAGTCTCTTGCCTCTTTGGCAGCTCCAGATATTTTCCCAGACTGCCTCCCGGCTAACTGTGGCTCACTAGTCCCTTCAGGCTGTGCTCCCACAGCCAATCCCAGTCCACTCCCTGGTATCCAACTGAAGCCCGAGCCTCAGTTCGCAGCCCCGAGCCGTCCCGGCGGGTGAGCATACAAGCCTCTCGGGCTGCTGAGTGCTGATTGGCACCATTTCTCTGTGCTGGAATCTCTCCACTTTGCCCTCTGCACCCGTTGCTGCTCTCTCCTCCGTGGCTCCCAAGTTTTCCCCCTCTGCCACCCACAGTCTCTGCCCGCAAAGGGGCTTCCTAGTGTGTGGAAACCTCTCCTCCTCCACAGCTCCCTGCCACTAGTGCAGGTCCTGTCCCTATTCTTTTGTCTCTTGTTTTTTCTTTTTGCCTACCCAGGTAGGTGGGGAGTTTCTTGCCTTTTGGGAGGTCTGAGGTCTTCTGCCAGCATTTAGTAGGTGTTCTATAGGAGCAGTTCCATGTGCTGATGTATTTCTGATGTAGTTGTGGGGAGGAAGTTGATCTCCACGTCTTACTCTTCCACCATCTTGAAGCTCCTCCCTTTCTTTTCTCTTCTTCTCATGGGACCCCTATAATTCGAATGTTGGTACATTTAATGTAGTCCCAGAGGTCTCTGAGACTGTCTTCAATTCTTTTCATTCTTCATTCTGTATTCTTCTTTGCAGCAGTTATTTACACTATTTTATCTTCCAGGTCATTTATCCTTTCTTCTGCCTCATTTATTCTGCTCTTTATTCCATCTAGGGAATTTTTAATTTTATTTATTGTGTTGTTCATCGTTGTTTGTTTGCTCTTTAGTCCTTCTAGGTCCTTGTTAAACATTTCTTGTATTTTCTCCATTGCATTTCCAAGATTTTTGGATCATCTTTTCTATCATTACTCTGAATTTTTTTTCAGGTAGGCTGCCTATTTCCTCTTCATTTGTTTGGTTTGGTGAGTTTTTACTTGTGCTCCTTCATCTGCAGCATATTTCTCTGTCTTTTCATTTTGTTTAACTTACTGTGTTTGGTGTCTCTTTTTCACAGGCTACAGGTTCGTAGTTACCATTGCTTTTGGTGTCTGCCCCTGTTGGGTAAGATTGGTTAAGGGGCTTGTGTAGGCTTCCTGGTACAGAGGACTGGTGCCTGTGTTCTAGTGGGTGGGGCTGGATCTTGTCTTTCTGGTGGGCAGGGCAGTGTCCATTGGTGTGTTTTGGTGTATGTGTGAACTTAGTATGATTTTATGCAGTCTCTCTGCTAATGGGTCGGGTTGTGTTCCTGTCTTGCTAGTTGTTTGGCA
Organism: Orcinus orca; assembly: GCF_937001465.1. Classification (NCBI taxonomy): domain Eukaryota; kingdom Metazoa; phylum Chordata; class Mammalia; order Artiodactyla; family Delphinidae; genus Orcinus; species Orcinus orca. The sequence goes on along the minus strand of NC_064561.1, from coordinate 8,101,384 downwards.
TGGGGTGTCCAGCACTGGAGTTGCTGGCTGTTTAGTGGAGCTGGGTCTTAGGGTTGAGACAGAGATATCTGGGAGACCCCTCGCCGATAGATATTACATGGAGTTGGGAGGTCTCTGCTGCTCCAGGGTACTGAACTCAGCTCTCCCACCTCAGAGGCTCAGGCCTGACAGCAGGCCACAGCACCAAGACCCTGTCAGCCACACAGCCAGGTACATGGGGAGTTTCTTGCCCTCTGGGAAGTCTGAGGTCTTCTGCCAGCGTTTAGTAGGTGTTCTGTAGTTGTTCCACATGTAGATGTATTTGCGGTGTATTTGTGTGGAGGAAGTTGATCTCCACATCTTACTCCTCCACCATCTCTACTGGATATCTATCTAATATTTTAAAAGTTCTTAGTTTCATTATTGTTTTTCTACTCTCTTTTTAGTCTTTTTCATTTATTTGCACTGTGATCTTTGTTATTCCCTTCATTTTGCTAATTTTGGCATTTGCTTTTTCTCTTTCTACTTCCTTGATATGTAGTTAGGTTTTTTGAGATATTTTTTGTTTTATAACTATCACTATGAACTTCCCTCTTGGAAATGCTTTTGCTGCATCCTGTAAGTTTCAGTATGTTGCACAATACTCCCCCTTTATCTGCAGTTTTGCTGTTTACAGTTTCAGTGACCTGCAGTCAACTGTGGTCTGAAAATATTAAATGGAAAATTACAAAAATAAACATTTTTAAAATACTTTAAATATTTTTTAAAATAAAGAATTGTGCAGTGTCCTGAGGAGTGTGATAAAACTTTGTGCCATCCTGCTCCATCTTGCCTGGGATATGAATCATCCCTTTGTTCGTTGTATAAACACTGTGTGTGCATATGTATGTATAGAGAAAAATCATAATATTTGTGGGGTTAATTACTATTCATGGTTTCAGGCATCCACTCAGTGTCTTGGCATGTATCCCTCACAGATAATGGGGTTCTACTATATTTCCATTGCATTTGTCTCAAGGTAGTTTTAAAAATTTCTCTTTTGATTTCTTTAACCTATTGGTTGTTCTTGTATCATTTTTAACCTCCACATGGGAATTTTCCAGTTATCTTCTCATAATCGATTTCTAGTTATATTGCATTGTGGTCGGGAAAGATGCTTAATATGACTTTAATCTTCTTAAATTTATTAAGACTTATTTTGTGGCCTAACATATGCTCTGTCCTGGAAAATGTTCCATGTGCCCTTGTGAAGATTGTGTATACTGCTGCTTTTGGATGGAATGACTGGCCTCATGTGTCACTGAAGGCCAGTGTTTCTTTCTTTTTTTAAAACATCTGTATTAGAGAATAATTGATTTATAATGGTGTGTTAGTTTCTGCTTTATAACAAAGTGAATCAGTTAAACATATACATATATTCCCATATCTGTTTTCTCTTGTGTCTCCCTCCCTCCCACCCTTCCTATCCCACTCCTGTAGGTGGTCACAAAGCACCGAGCTGATCTCCCTGTGCTATGCGTCTGCTTCCCACTAGCGATCTATTTTACATTTGCTAGTGTGTATATGTCCGTGGCACTCTTTCATTTTGTCACAGCTTACCCTTCCTCATCACCATATCCTAAATTTCATTCTCTAGTAGGTCTGTGTCATTATTCCCATCTTGCCCCTAGATTCTTCATGACAATTTTTATTTTTTCCATTTATATATGTTAGCATATGGTACTTGTTTTTTTCCTCCTGACTTACTTCACTCTGTATGACAGACATGCAGTCCATCTACCTCACTACAAATAACTCAATTTCGTTTCTTTTTATGGCTGAGTTATATTCCATTGTATATATGTGCCACATTTTCTTTATCCATTCATCTGTTGATGGACTCTTAGGTTGCTTCCATGTCTGGGCTATTGTAAATAGTTCTGCAATGAACATTTCGGTACATGACTCGTTTTTTTTTTCTTCCTTTTCTTTATTGGGGTAAAATTGCTTTACAATGGTATATTAGTTTCTGCTTTATAACAAAGTAAGTCAGTTATAAATATACATATGTTCCCATATCTCTTCTGTCTTGGGTCTCCCTCCCTCCACCCTCCCTATCTCATCCCTGTAGGTGGTCACAAAACACCGAGCTGATCTCCCTGTGCTATGCATCTGCTTCACAGAAGCTACCTATTTTACATTTGGTAGTGTATATATGTTCATGCCACTGTCTCACATTGTCACAGCTTACCCTTCCCCATCCCCATATCCTCAAGTCCATTCTCTAGTAGGTCTATGTCTTTATTCCCATTGTTGCCCGTAGGTTCTTCATGACCTTTTTTCTTTTTTCCTTAGATACCATATATATGTGCTAGCATACGGTACATGCTTTTCTCTTTCTGACTTACTTCACTCTGTATGACAGACACTAGGTCCATCCACCTCACTACAAATAACTCAATTTCGTTTCTTTTTATGGCTGAGTAATATTCCATTGCATATATGTGCCACATCTTCTTTATCCATGCATCTGTTGATGGACACTTACGTTGCTTCCATGTCCTCGCTATTGTAAATAGAGCAGCAATGAACATTTTGGTACATGATTCTTTTTGAATTATGGTTTTCTCAGGGTATATGCCTAGTAGTGGGATTGCTGGGTCATATCGTAGTTCTATATTTAGTTTTGAAGAAACCTCCATACTGTTCTCCGTAGTGGCTGTATCAATTTACATTCCCACCAACAGTGCAAGAGTGTTCCCTTTTCTCCACACCCTCTTCAGCATTTATTCTTTCTAGATTTTTTGACGGTGGCCATTCTGACTGGTGTGAGATGATATCTCATTGTAGTTTGGATTTGCATTTCTCTAATGATTAATGATGTTGAGCATTCTTTCATGTGTTTGTTGGCAATCTGTATGTCTTCTTCGGAGAGATGTCTAGGTTTTCTTCCCATTTTTGGATTGGGTTTCTTGTTTTCTTGATATTGAGGTGCATGAGCTGCTTGTAAATTTTGGAGATTAATCCTTTGTCAGTTGCTTCATTTGCAAATATTTTCTCCCATTCTGAGGGTTTTATTTTGGCCTTGTTTATGGTTTCCTTTGCTGTGCAAAAGCTTTTAAGTTTCATTAGGTCCCATTTGTTTGTTTTTGTTTTTATTTCCATTTCTGTAGGAGGTGTGTCAAAAAGGATCTTGCTGTGATTTATGTCATCGAGTGTTCTGCCTATGTTTTCCTCTAAGAGTTTGATAGTGTTTGGCGTTACATTTAGGTCTTTAATCCAATTTGAGTTTATTTTTGTGTATGGTGTTTGGGACTGTTCTAATTTCATACTTTTACATGTACCTGTCTAGTTTTCCCAGCACCAACTATTGAGGAGGCTGTCTTTCCTCCACTGTATATTTTTGCTTCCTTTATCAAAGATAAGGTGACCATATGTGCGTGGGTTTATCTCTGGTCTTTCTATCCTGTTCCATTGATCTATATTTCTGTTTTTGTGCCAGTACCATACTGTCCTGATTTTGTAGCTTTGTAGTGTAGTCTGAAGTCAGGGAGCCCGATTCCTCCAGCTCCACTTTTCATTCTCAAGATTCCTTTGGCTATTCGGGGTCTTTTGTGTTTCCATACAAATTGTGAAATATTTTGTTCTAGTTCTGTGAAAAATGCCAGTGATAATTTGATAGGGATTGCATTAAACCTGCAGATTGCTTTGGGTAGTAGAGTCATTTTCAGAATGTTGATTCTTCCAATCCAAGAACATGGTATATCTCTGCATCTATTTGTATCATCTTTAATTTCTTCCATCAGTGTCTTATAATTTTCTGCACACAGTTCTTTTGTCTCCTTAGATAGGTTTATCCCTAGATATTTCATTCTTTTTCTTGCAATGGTAAATGCGAGGGTTTTCTTAATTTCCCTTTCAGATTTTTCATCATTAGTGTATAGGAATGCCAGAGATTTCTGTGCATTAATTTTCTATCCTGCTACTTTACCAAATTCATACATTAGCTCTAGTAATTTTCTGGTAGCATCCTTAGGATTTATATGTATAGTATCATGACATTTGCAAACAGTGACCGCTTTACCTCTTTTTTTCCAACTTGGATTCGTTTTATTTCTTTTTCATCTCTGATTGTTGTGGCTGAAACTTCCAAAACTATGTTGAATAATAGTTGTGGGAGTGGGCAACCTTGTCTTGCTGCTGATCTTAGTGGAAATGCTTTCATTTTCAACATTGAGCACGATGTTGGCTATGGGTTTGTCATATATGGCCTTTATTATGTTGAGGAAAATTCCCTCTATGCCTACCTTCTGCAGGGTTTTTATCATAAATGGGTGTTGAATTTTGTCAGTAGCTTTCTGTGCATCGATTGAGATCATATGGTTTTTCTCCTTCAATTTGGTAATATGGTGTATCACATTGATTGATTTGCGTATGTTGAAGAATCCTTGCATTCCTGGAATAAACCCCACTTGATCATGGTGTATCATCCTTTCAATGTGCTGTTGGATTCTGTTTGCTAGTATTTTGTTGAGGATTTTTTCATCTGTGTTCATCAGTGATAGTGGCCTATAATTTTCCTTCTTTGTGACATCTTTGTCTGGTTTTGGTATCAGGGTGATGGTGGCCTCGTTCAATGAGTTTGGCAGTGTTCCTCCCTCTGCTATATTTTGAAAGAGTTTGAGAAGGATAGGTGTTAGCTCTTCTGTAAATGTTTGATAGAATTCACCAGTGAAGCCATCTGGTCCTGGACTTTTTTTTTTGTTGGAAGATTTTTTTGATTGTTTTTTGTTTTCCGGTATGTGGGCCTCTCACTGTTGTGGCCTCTCCCGTTGCGGAGCACAGACTCCAGACGCACAGGTTCAGTGGCCATGGCCCACGGGCCCAGCTGCTCCGCAGCATGTGATATCTTCCCAGACCTGGGCACAAACCCACGTCCCCTGCATTGGCAGGCGGACTCTCAACCACTGCCCCACCAGGGAAGCCCTGTTGGAAGATTTTTAATCACAGTTTCAATTTCAGTGCTTGTGACTGGTCTGTTCAATTTTTCTATTCATGATTCAGTCTTGGCAGGTTGTGCATTTCCTAGATTTTGTCCATTTCTTCCACGTTGTCCATTTTATTGGCATAGAGTTGCTTGTAGTAATCTCTCATGATCTTTTGTATTTCTGCAGTGTCAGTTGTTACTTCTTTTTCATTTCCAATTCTGTTGATATGAGTCTTCTCCCTGTTTTTCTTGATGAGTCTTGCTAATGGTTTATCAATTTTGTTTATCTTCTCAAAGAACCAGATTTAATTTATTGATCTTTGCTATCATTTCCTTCATTTCTTTTTCATTTCTTTCTGATCTGCTCTTTATGATTTCTTTCCTTCTGGTAACTTTGGGTTTTTTTTTTTTGGTTCTTCCTTCTCTAATTGCTTTAGGTGCAAGGTTAGGTTGTTTATTCGAGATGTTTCCTGTTTCTTAAAGTAGGATTGTATTGCTATAAACTTCCCTCTTAGAAGTGCTTTTGCGGCATTCCGTAGGTTTCGGGTCGTCATGTCTCCATTGACATTTGTTTCTAGGTATTTTTGGATTTCCTCTTGGATTTCTTCAGTGATCACTTGGTTATTAAGTAGTGTATTGTTTAGCCTCCATGTGTTTGTATTTTTTACAGATCTTCTCCTGTAATTGATATCTAGTCTCATACCATTGTTGTCAGAAAAGATACTCTATACAATTTCAATTTTCTTGAATTTACCAAGACTTGATTTGTGACCCAAATATGATCTATCCTGGAGAATGTTCCATGAGCACTTGAGAAAAATGTGTATTCTCTTGTTTTTGGATGGAATGTCCTATAAATATCAATTAAGTCCATCTTGTTTAATGTATCATTTAAAGCTTCTGTTTCCTTCTTTACTTCCATTTTGGATGATCTGTCCATTGGTGAAAGTGGGGTGTTAAAGTCCCCTACTATGAATGTGTTACTGTCGATTTCCCCTTTTATGGCTGTTAGTATTTGCCTTATGTATTGAGGTGCTCCTATGTTGGGTGCATAAATATTTACAATTGTTATATCTTCTCCTTGGATCAATCCCTTGATCATTATGTAGTATCCTTCTTTTTCTCTTCTAATGGTCTTTAAAGTCTATTTTGTCTGATATGAGAATTGCTACTCCAGCTTTCCTTTGGTTTCCATTTGCATTGAATATCTTTTTCCATCCCCTTACTTTCAGTCTGTATGTGTCCCTAGGTCTGAAGTGGGTCTCCTGTGGACAGCATATATACAGTTTTTGTTTTTGTATCCATTCAGCCAGTCTGTGTCTTTTGGTTGGAGACTGTAATCCATTTACATTTAAGGTAATTATCAATATGTATGTTCCTATTCCCATTTTTAAATTGTTTGGGTTTGTTATTGTAGGTCTTTTCCTTCTCTTGTGTTTCCTGCCTAGAGAAGTTCCTTTAGCATTTTTGTAAAGCTGGTTTGGTGATGCTGAATTCTCTTGGCTTTTGCTTGTCTGTGAAGGTTTTAATTTCTCCCTTAAATCTGAAAGAGATCCTTGGCGGTTAGAGTAATCTTGGTGTTAAGTTTTTCTCCTTCATCACTCTAAATATGTCCTGCCAGTCCCTTCTGGCTTGCAGGGTTTTTGCTGAAAGATCAGCTGTTAACCTTATGGGGATTCCCTTATGTGTTATTTGTTGTTTTTCTCTTGCTGCTTTTAATATTTTTTCTTTTTATTTAATTCTTGATAGTTTGATTAGTGTATGTCTTGCCATGTTTCTCCTTGGATTTATCCTGTATGGGACTCTCTGTGCTTCCTGGACTTGATTAACTACTTCCTTTCCCATATTAGGGAAGTTTTCAACTATAATCTCTGAATATTTTCTCAGTCCCTTTCTTTAACTCTGCTGCTTCTGTGAGCCCTATAATTCGAATGTTGGTGCGTTTAATGTTGTCCCAGATGTCTCTGAGACTGTTCTCAATTCTTTTCATTCTTTTTCCTTTATTCTGCTCTGCAGTAGTTATTTCCACTATTTTATCTTCCAAGCCACTTATCCGTCCTGCCTCAGTTATTCTGCTATTGATCCCTTCTAGAGAGTTTTTAGTTCCATTTATTGTGTTGTTCATCATTGTTTGGTTGCCCTTTAGTTTTTGTAGTTCCTTGTTAAACGTTTCTTGTGTTTCCTCTACTCTATTTCCAAGATTTTGGATCATCTTTACTATCATTACTCTCAATTCTTTCTCAGGTAGACTGCCTATTTCCTCTTCATTTGTTTAGTCTGGTGGGTTTTTACCTTGCTCCTTCATCTGCTGTGTGTTTCTCTGTCTTCTCATTTTGCTTAACTTACTGTGTTTGGGGTCTCCTTTTCACAGGCTGCAGGTTCATAGTTCCCGTTGTTTTTGGTGTGTGTCCCCAGTAGCTAAGGTTGGTTCAGTGGGTTGTGTAGGCTTCTTAGTGGAGGGGACTGGTGCCTGCGTTCTGGTGGGTGAGGCTGGATCTTGTCTTTCTTGGGGGCAGATCCACGTCTGGTGGTGTGTTTTGGGATGTCTGTGGACATACTATGAATTTATGCAGCCTCTATGCTAATGGATATGGTTGCATTCCTGTCTTGCAAGTTGTTTGGCATAGTGTACCCAGCACTGTAGCTTGCTGGTCATTGAGTGAAATTGGGTCTTGGCGTTGAGGTGGAGATCTCTGGGAGATTTTTGCCATTTGGTATTACATGGAGCTGGGAGGTCTCTCATGGACCAGTGTCCTGAAGTTGGACCTCAGAGACACATCCCTGACCCCCGGCTGGAGCACCTAGAGCCTTTCATCCACACGGCTCAGAATAAAAGGGAGAAAAAATAAGAAAGAAAGAAAGAAAGAAGATAAAATATAAATTTATTATAATTAAAAGTAAAAAATAATGACTACGAAAAAAACTTGAAAATTAAAAAAACAATAAAACAGAAGGAAAGAACCATAGGACCAATGGTAAAGGCAAAGCTATACAGACAAAATCACACAGAAGGGCATACACATACACACTCACAAAAAAGTGAAAAAGGGGAAAAAATTATATATCTTTGCTCCCCAAGTCCACCTCCTCAATTGGGGTGATTCGTTGAGTATTCACGTATTCCACAGATGCAGGGTACATCAAGTTGATTGTGGAGATTTAATCCGCTGCTCCTTTGGCTGTTGGGAGAGATTTCCCTTTCTCTTCTTTGTTCGCATGGTTCCCAGGGTTTAGTTTTGGATTTGGAGCCGCTTCTGCGTGTAGGTCGCCTGAAGACACCTGTTTTTGCTCAGACAGGACAGGGTTAAAGGAGCAGCTACTTCAGGGACTCTGGCTCACTCAGGCCTGGGGGGGGAAGGAGGGTCATGGAATGCGAGGTGAGCCTGCGTCAGTAGAGGCCTGTGTGACGTTGCAACAGCCTGAGGCATGCCGTGCACTCTCCCAGGGAAGTTGTCCCTGGATCACGGGACCCTGGCAGTGGCGGGCTGCACAGGCTCCCGGGATAGGAGGTGTGGAGAGTGACCTGTGCTTGCACACAGTCTTCTTTATGGCTGCAGCAGCAGCCTTAGCATCCCATGCCCATCTCTGGGGTCCACACTGTTAGCCGCAGCTCACACCTGTGTCTGGAGCTCCTTTAAGCAGTGCTCTTAATCCCCTCTTCTGGAGCAGGAGGAAGAAAAGAGGGAAGCAAAAGTCTCTTACCTATTTGGCAGCTCCAGACTCTTTCCCAGACTCCCTCTCAGCTAGCTGTGGCTCACTAGACTCTTCAGGCTGTGTTCCCACAGCCAACCCCAGTCCTCTCCCTGGGATCTAAGTGAAGCCGAGCCTCAGCCTCCAGCCCCCACCCACCCTGGTGTGTGAGCAGACAAGTCTCTCGGGCTGATAAGTGCTGGTTGACACCATCCCTCTGTGCGGGAATCTCTCCGCTTTGCCCTCCGCACCCCTGTTGCTCTGCTTCCCTCTGTGGCTCTGAAGCTTCCCCCCTCCACCACCCTCAGTCTCTGCCCACACAGGGGCTTCCTAGTGTGTGGAAACCTTTCCTCCTCAACGTCTCCCTCCCAGTTGTGCAGGTCCCATCCCTATTCTTTTGTCTCTTTTTTCTTTTGGCCTACCCAGGTACGTGGAGTGTTTCTTGCCTTTTGGGAGGTCTGAAGTCTTCTGGCAGCATTCAGTAGGTGTTCTATAGGAGCAGTTGCACGTGCAGATGTATTTCTAATGTAGTTTTGGGGAGGACTGTGATCTCCGTGTCTTACTCTTACACCATCTTGAAGCTTCTCCCTTTCTTTTTTTCTTCTTCTTCTTGGACCCCTATAATTCAAATATTGGTACATTTAATGTTGTCCCAGAGGTCTCTGAGACTGTCCTCAATTCTTTCTTTCTTTTTTTATTCTGCCCTGCAGCAGTTACTTCCACTATTTTATCATCCAGGTCATTTATCCTTTCTTCTGCCTCTTTTATTCTGCTAATGATTCTTTCTAGGGAATTTTTAATTTCATTTATTGTGTTGTTCATCGTTGTTTGTTTGCTCTTAGTCCTTCTACGTCCGTGTTAAACATTTCTTGTATTTTCTCCATTCTATTTCCAAGATTTTTGGATCATCTTTTCTATCATTACTCTCAATTCTTTTTCAGGTAGGCTGCCTATTTCCTCTTCATTTGTTTGGTCTGGTGGGTTTTTACCTTGCTCCTTCATCTGCTGCATATTTCTCTGTTTTCTCATTTTGTTTAACTTACTGTGTTTGGTGTCTCTTTTTCACACACTACATGGTCGTACTTCCCGTTGTTTTTGGTGTCTGCCCCTGGTGGGTAAGGTTCGTTAAGGGGCTTGTGTAGGCTTCCTGGTAGAGAGGACTGGAGCCTTGTTCTGGTGGGTGTGGGTGGATCTTACTGGTGGGCAGGGCCATGTCCAGTGGTGTGTTTTGGGGTGTCTCTGAACTTAGTATGATTTTAGGCAGTCTCTCTGCAAATGGGTCGGATTGTGTTCCTGTCTTGCCAGTTGTTTGTCATGGCGTGTCCAGCACTGGAGCTTGCTGGCCGTTGAGTCAGCTGGGCCTTAGGGTTGAGACAGAGATCTCTGGGAGACCCCTCACCGATAGATATTACATGGGGTTGGGAAGTCACTTGTGGTCCAGTGTACTGAACTCAGCTCTCCCACCTCAGAGGCTCAGGCCTGACAGCAGGCCAGAGCACCAAGACCCTGTCAGCCACACGGCCGGGTACGTGGGGAGTTTGTTGCCCTCTGGGAAGTCTGAGGTCTTCTGCCAGCATTTAGTAGATGTTCTGTAGTCGTTCCACATGTAGATGTATTTGCGGTGTATTTGTGTGGAGGAAGTTGATCTCCACATCTTATTCCTCCACCATCTCCACTGGATATGTATCTTGTATTTTAAAAGCTCTTAGTTTCATTATTGTTTTTCTACTCTCTTTTTAGTCTTCTTCATTTATTTCCACTGTGATCTTTGTTATTTCCTTCATTTTACTAATTTTGGCATTTGCTCTTTCTTTTTCTATTTCTTTGATATGTAAAGTTAGGATTTTTGAGATATTTTTTGTTTTTTGATTTGTCACTATCACTATGAACTTCCCTCCTGGAAATGCTTTTGCTGCATCCTGTAAGTTTCAGTGTGTTGCTCAATAGTCCCCCTTTATCTGCAGTTTTGCTTTTTACAGTTTCAATGACCTGCAGTCAACTGTGGTCTGAAAATATTAAATGGAAAATTACAGAAATAAAGTTTTTAAATACTTTAAACATTTTTTAAAATAAAGTTTTGTATTGTGCATTGTCCTGAGGAGTGTGATAAAACTTTGTGCCATCTTGCTCCATCCTGCCTGGGATATGAATCATCCCTTTGTTCATTGTATACACACTGTGTGTGCATGTGTATGTATAGGAAAAAAACATAATATTTGTGGTGTTAATTACTATTCATGGTTTCAGGCCTCCACTCAGTGTCGTGGCATGTATCCCTCACAGATAATGGGGTTCTACTATATTTCCATTTCATTTCTCTCAATGTAATTTTTCAAATTTCTTTTGATTTCTTTAATCTATTGGTTGTTCTTGTATCATTTAATATCTCCACATGGGAATTTTCCAGTTATCTTCTCATAATCGATTTCTAGGTGTATTGCATTGTGGTTGGGAAAGATGCTTAATATGACTTCAATCTTTCTAAATTTATTAAGACTTGTTTTGTGGCCTAACATATGCTCTGTCCTTGATAATGTTCCATGTGCCCTTGTGAAGATCGTGTATACTGTTGCTTGTGGATGGAATGACTGTCCTCATGTGTCACTGAAGTGTAATGTTTGTTTCTTTTTTTAAACATCTTTATTACAGTATAATTGATTTACAATGGTGTGTTAGTTTCTGCTTTATAACAAAGTGAATCAGTTATACATATACATATGTTCCCATATCTCTTCCCTCTTGCATCTCCCTCCCTACCACCCCTCCTATCCCACTCCTGTAGGTGGTCACAAAGCACCGAGCTGATCTCCCTGTGCTATGTGTCTGTTTCCACTAGCTATCTATTTTACGTTTGCTAGTGTATATATGCCCATGTCACTGTCTCACTTTGTCACAGCTTACCCTTCCCCCTCCCCATATCCTCAAGTTTATTCTCTAGTAGGTCTGTGTCTTTATTCGCATCTTGCCCCTAATTTCTTCATGACTGTTTTTATTTTTTCCATAGATTCCATTTATATATGCTAGCATATGGTACTTCCTTTTTTCTTTCTGACTTACTTCACTCTGTATGACAGACACTAGGTCCATCCACCTCACTACAAATAACTCAATTTCGTTTCTTTTTATGGCTGAGTAATATTCCATTGTATATATGTGCCACATCTTCTTTATCCATTCATCTGTTAATGGACGCTTAGGTTGCTTCCATGTCCTGGCTATTGTAAATAGATATGCAGTGAACATTTTGGTACATAACTCTTTTTTTTCCTTCTTTTTCTTTATTGGAGTATAATTGCTTTACAATGGTGTGTTACTTTCTGCCTTATAACAAAGTAAATCAGTTACAAATATACATCTGTTCCCATATCTCTTCCCTCTTGGGTCTCCCTGCCACCCTCCCTATCCCACCCCTGTAGGTGGTCACAAAACAGCGAGCTGTCCTCCCTGTGCTATTCATCTGCTTCCCACTAGCTATCTATTTTACATTTGGTAGTGTATATATGTCCATGCCACTGTCTCACTTTGTCACAGCTTACACTTCCCCCTCCCCATATCCTCAAGTCCATTCTCTAGCAGGTCTATGTTTTTATTCCCATATTGCCCCTAGGTTCTTCATGACCTTTTTTCTTAGATTCCATATATATGTGCTAGCATATGGTACTTGCTTTTCTCTTTCTAACTTACTTCACTCTGTATGACAGACTCTAAGTCCATCCACCTCACTACAAATAACTCAGTTTCTTTATTTTTATGGCTGAGTAATATTCTGTTGCATATATGTGCCATATCTTCTTTATCCATGCATCTGTTGATGGACACTTACGTTGCTTCCATGTCCTCGCTATTGTAAATAGGGCAGCAATGAACATTTTGTTACATGATTCTTTTGAATTTTGGTTTTCTCAGGGTATATGCCCAGGAGTGGGATTACTGGGTCATATGGGAGTTCCATATTTAGTTTTGAAGGAACCTCCATACTGTTCTCCATAGTGGCTGTATCAATTTACATTCCCACCAACAGTGCAAGAGTGTTCCCTTTTCTCCACACCCTCTCCAGCATTTATTCTAGATTTTTTGATGGTGGCCATTCTGACTGGTGTGAGATGATATCTCATTGTAGTTTGGATTTGCATTTCTCTAACGATTAATGATGTTGAGCATTCTTTCATGTGTTTGTTGACAATCTGTATATCTTCTTTGGAGTGGTGTCTATTTAGGTTTTCTGCCCATTTTTGGATTGGGTTGTTTGTTTTTTTGATATTGAGCTGCATGTGCTGCTTGTAAATTTTGGAGATTAATCCTTTGTCAGTTGCTTCATTTGCAAATATTTTCTCCCATTTTGAGGGTTGTCTTTTGGCCTTGTTTAAGGTTTCCTTTTCTGTGCAAAAGCTTTTAAGTTTCATTAGGTCCCATTTGTTTGTGTTTTTATTTCCATTTCCCTAGGAGGTGCGTCAAAAAGGATCTTGCTGTGAATTATGTCATAGAGTGTTCTGCCTATATTTTCCTCTAAGAGTTTGATAGTGTATGGTCTTACATTTAGCTGTTTAATCCAATTTGAGTTTATATTTCTGTATGGTGTTAGGGAGTGTTCTAATTTCATAATTTTACATGTACCTGTACGGTTTTCCCAGCACCAATTATTAGGGAGGCTATCTTTCCTCCACTGTATATTCTTGCCTCCTTTATCAAAGATAAGGTGACCATATGTGCATGGGTTTATCTCTGGTCTTTGTATCCTGTTCCATTGATCTATATTTCTGTTTTTGTGCCAGTACCATACTGTCTTGATTTTGTAGCTTTGTAGTGTAGTCTGAAGTCAGGGAGCCCAATTCCTCCAGCTCCATTTTTCGTTCTCAAGATTCTTTTGGCTTTTCAGGGTCTTTAGTTTTTCCATACAAAATGTGAAATATTTTGTTCTAGTTCTGTGAAAAATGCCAATGGTAGTTTGATAGGGATTGCATTATTAAACCTGCAGATTGCTTTGGGTAGTAGAGTAATTTTCAGAATGTTTATTCTTCCAATCCAAGAATATGGTAAATCTTTGCATCTATTTGTATCATCTTTAATTTCTTTCATCATTGTCTTATAATTTTCTGCACACAGGTCTTTTGTTTCTTTAGGTAGGTTTATCTCTAGATATTTTATTCTTTTTGTTGCAATGGTAAATGGGAGTGTTTTCTTAATTTCCCTTTCAGAGTTTTCATTATTAGTGTATAAGAATGCCAGAGATTTCTGTGCATTAATTTTGTATCCTGCTACTTTACCAAATTCATTGATTAGCTCTAGTAGTTTTCTGGTAGCATCCTTAGGATTCTCTATGTATAGTATCATGTCATCTGCAAATAGTGACAGCTTTACTTCTTCTTTTCCAATCTGAATTCCTTTTAATTTTTTTTTTTTTGTCTCTGATTGCTGTGCATCGATTGAGATCGTATGGTTTTTCTCCTTCAATTTGGTAATATGGTGTATCACAATGATTGCGTATGTTGAAGAATCCTTGCATTCTTGGAATATACCCCACTTGATCATGGTGTATGATCCTTTCAATGTGCTGTTGGATTCTGTTTGCTAGTATTTTGTTCATGATTTTTTCATCTATGTTCATCAGTGATACTGGCCTGTAGTTTTCTTTCTTTGTGACATCTTTGTCTGGTTTTGGTATCTGGGTGATGGTGGCTTCGTAGAATGAGTTTGGCAGTGTTCCTCCCCCTGCTATATTTTGGAAGAATCTGAGAAGCAAAGGTGTTAGCTCTTCTGTAAATGTTTGATAGTATTTGCCTGTGAAGCCATCTAGTTCTGGGCTTTTGTTTGTTGGAAGATTTTTAATCACAGTTTCAGTTTCAGTGCTTGTGATTGGTCTGTTCATATTCTCTATTTCTTCCTGGTTCAGTCTCAGCACGTTGTGCATTTTTAAGAATTTGTCCATTTCTTCCAGATTGTCCATTTTATTGGCATAGAGTTGCTTGTAGTAATCTCTCATGATCTTTTGTATTTCTGCAGTGTCAGTCGTTACTTTTCCTTTTTCATTTCTAATTGTATGGATTTGAGTCTTCTCCCTTTTTTTCTTGATGAGTCTGGCTAATGGTTTATCAATTTTGTTTATATTCTCAAAGAACCAGCTTTTAGTTTTATTGATCTTTGCTATCATTTCTTTCATTTCTTTTTCATTTATTTCTGATCTGATTTTTATGATTTCTTTCCTTCTGCTATCTTTGGGGTTTTTTTGTTCTTTCTCTGATTGCTTTAGGTGCAAGGTTAGGTTGTTTATTTGAGATATTTCCTGTTTCTTAAGGTAGGATTGTATTGCTGTAAACTTCCCTCTTAGAACTGCTTTTGCTGCATCCCATAGGATTTGGGTCATCTTGTCTCCATTTTCATTTGTTTCTAGGTATTTTTTGAATTTCTCTTTGATTTCTTCAGTGATCACTTCATTATTAAGTAGTGTATTGTTTAGCCTCCATGTGTTTGTATTTTTTACATATCTTTTCTTGTAATTGATGTCTAGTCTCACAGTGTTGTGGTCAGAAAAGGTACTTGATACAATTTCAATTTTCTAAACTTTACCAAGGATTGATTTGTGACCCAAGATATGATCTGTCCTGGAGAATGTTCCATGAGCACTTGAGAAAAATGTGTATTCTGTTGTTTTTGGATGGAATGTCCTATAAATGTCAGTTAAGTCCATCTTGTTTAATGTATCATTGAAATCTTGTGTTTCCTTATTTACTTTTATTTTGGATGATCCGTCCATTGGTAAGTATGGTGTTAAAGTCCCCTACTATGATTGTGTTAGTGTCAATTTCCCTTTTCATGGCTGTTAGTATTTGCCTTGTGTATTGAGGTGCTCCAGTGTTCGGTGCATAAATATTTACAATTGTTATATTTCCTTCTTGGATGGATCCCTTGATCATTATGTAGTGTCCTTCTTTATCTCTTGTAATAGTCTTTACTTTAAAGTCTATTTTTCTGATATGAAAACTGCAACTCCAGCTTTCTTTTCATTTCCATTTGCATAGAATACCTTTTTCCATCCCCTCACTTTCAGTCTGTATGTGTCCCTAGGTCTGAAGTTGGTCTCTTGTGGACAGCATATATATGGGTCTTGTTTTTCTATCCATTCAGCAAGTCTGAGTCTTTTGGTGGGAGCATTTGATCCATTTACATTTAAGGTAATTATCGATATGTATGTTCCTATTCTCATTTTCTTAATTGTTTTGCATTAGTTACTGTAGGTCTTTTCCTTCTCTTGTGTTTCTTGCCTAGTGAAGTTCCTTTAGCATTTTTTGTAAAGCTGGTTTGGTGGTACTGAACTCTCTCAGCTTTTGCTTGTCTGTAAAGTTTTAATTTCTCCATCACATCTGAATGAGATCCTTGCTGGCTAGAGTAATCTTGGTTGTAGGTTTTTCTCCTTCATCACTTTAAATATGTCCTGCCACTCCCTTCTGGCTTGCAGAGTTTCTGCTGAAAGATCAGCTATTAACGTTATGGGGATTCTCTTCTGTGTTATTTGTTGTTTTTCCCTTGCTGCTTTTAATATTTTTTCTTTGTATTTAATTTTTGATAGTTTAATATGTGTCTTGGTGTGTTTCTCCTTGGATTTATCCTGTATGGGACTCTCTGTGCTTCCTGGACTTGATTATTTCCTTTCCCATATTAGGGAAGTTTTCAACTATAATCTCTTCAAATATTTTCTCAGTCCCTTTCTTTTTTCTTCTTCTGGGCCCACTATAATTTGAATGTTGGTGCATTTAATGTTGTCCCAGAGGTCTCTGAGACTGTCCTCAGTTCTTTTCATTCTTTTTTCTTATTTCTGCTCTGCAGTAGTTATTTCCACTATTTTATCTCCAGGTCACTTATCTATTTTTCTGCCTCAGTTAATCTGCTATTGATCCCTTCTAGAGTATTTTTTTCTTTTTTTTTTTTTCTCTTTTTTTGCCGTACGCAGGCCTCTTACTGTTGTGGCCTCTCACGTTGTGGAGTAGAGGCTCCAGACATGCAGGCTCCAGATATGCAGGCACAGCGGCCATGGTTCATGGGCCCAGCCGCTCCGCGGCATGTGGGATCTTCCCAGACTGGGGCATGAACCCGTGTTCCCTGCATTGGCAGGCAGACTCTCGACCCCTGCGCAACCAGGGAAGCCCCTCTAGAGTATTATTAATTTCATTTATTGTGTTGTTCATTGTTGCTTGTTTCCTCTTTAGTTCTTCTAGGTCCTTGTTAAGTGTTTCTTGCATTTTATCTATTCTATTTCCAATATTTTGGATTATCTTTACTATCATTATTCTGAATTCTTTTTCAGGTAGACTGCATATTTACTTTTCATTTGTTCTGTCTGGTGGGTTTTTACCTTGCTTCTTCACCTGCTGTGTGTTTTTCTGTCTTCTCATTTTTGCTTATCTTACTGTGTTTGGAGTCTCCTTTTTGCAGGCTGCAGGTTCGTAGTTCCCATTGTTTTTGGTGTGTGTCCCCAGTGGCTAAGGTTGCTTCAATGGGTTGTGTAGATTTACTGTTGGAGAGGACTAGTGCCTGTGTTTTGGTGGATGAGGCTGGATCTTGTCTTTCTGGTGGGCAGGTCCATGTCTGGTGGTGTGTTTTGGGTTGTCTGTGGCCTTCTTATGATTTTAGGCAGCCTCTCTGCTAATGGGTGGGGTTGTGTTCCTGTCTTGCTAGTTCTTTGTTGTAGGGAATCCAGCACTGTAGCTTGCTGGTTTTTGAGTGAAGCTGGGTGTTGGCTTTGAGATGGAGATCTCTGGGAGATTTTCACGGTTTGATATTACGTGGAGCTGGGAGGTCTCTTGTGGACCAGTGTCCTGAATCTGGCTCTCCCACCTCAAAGGCACAGCACTGACTCCTGGCTGGAGCACCAAGAGCCTTTCATCCACATGGCTCAGAATAAAAGGGAGAAAATGTAGAAGGAAAGAAAGAGGATAAAATAAAATAAAATAAAATAAAGCAAGATTTAAAAAATAGTTATTAAAAAATAATTATTGGGCTGCCCTGGAAGTGCACTGGTTGAGGGTCCACCTGCTGATGCAGGGGACGTGGGTTTGTGCTCTGGTCCAGGAAGATCCCACATGCCATGGAGCGGCTAGGCCCATTACCCTTGGCCACTGAGCCTGTGCGTCTGGACCCTGTGCTCCACGATGTTAGAGGCCACAACCATCACAGACCTGCGTACCACAAATAAAAATATTAAAAATTATTAAGAAAATGTTTTTTAAAAGTAAAAAGATAGGCATACAGAACCCTAGGACATATGGTGAAAGCAATGCTATACAGACAAAATATCACACAGAAGCATACACATACACACTCACAAGAAGAGGAAAAGGGGAAAAAAATCATAAATCTTGCTCTCAAAGTCCACCTCCTTATTTTGGGATGATTCGTTGTCTATTCATGTATTCCACAGATGCAGGGTACATCAGGTTGATTGTGGAGCTTTAATCTGCTGCTTCTGAAGCTGCTGGGAGAGATTTCCCTTTCTCTTCTTTGTTCTCACAGTTCCCAGGGTTCACCTTTGGATTTGGCCCTGCCTCTGCCTGTAGGTTGCTTGAGGGTGTCTGTTCCTCGCTCAGAGAGTACGGGGTTAAAGGAGCTGCTGATTTGGGGGCTCTGGCTCTCTCAGGCCAGGGGGAGGGAGGGGTACAGATGCCCAGAGAGCCTGTGGTGGCAGAGGCTGGTGTGATGTTGTACCAGTCTGAGGCATGCCGTGCGATCTCCTGGGATGTTGTCCCTGGATCACGGGATTTTGGCAGTGGCAGGCTACACAGGCTCCTGGGAGGGGAGGTGTGGAGAGTGACCTGTGCTTGCACACAGGCTTCTTGGTGGCTACAGCAGCAGCCTTAGCATCCCATGCCCATCTCTGGGGTCCGTGCTGATAGCTGCGGCTCGCGCCCGTCTCTGGAGTTCCTTTAAGCGGTGCTCTTAATCCCCTCTTCTCATGCACCAGGAAACAAAGAGGGAAGAAAAAGTCTCTTGTCTCTGCATCAGCTCCAGGCTTTTTCCCAGACTCTCTCCCGGGTAGCTGTGGTGCAGTAGTCCCTTCAGGCTGTGTTCACACAGCCAACCACAGTCCTCTCCCAGGGATCCAAGTGAAACCCGAGCCTCAGCTCCCAGCCCCCGCCAGCCAGAGCAGGTGAGCAGACAAGCCTCTCGGGCTGGTGAGTGCTGGTTGGCACCATTCGTCTGTGTGGGAATCTCTCCGCTTTGCTCTCCACACCCCTGTTGCAGCGCTCTCCTCTGTGGCTCCGAAGCTTCCCCCGTCAGCCACCTGCAGTCTCCGCCCGCGAAGTGGCTTCCTAGTGTGTGGAAACCTTTCCTCCTTCACAGCTCCCTCCCACTGGTGCAGGTCCCATCCCTATTCTTTTGTCTGTGTTTTTTCTTTTTCCCTACCCAGGTACGTGGGGAGTTTCTTGCCTTTTGGGAGGTCTGAGGTCTTCTGCCAGTGTTCAGTAGGTGTTCTATAGGAGCAGTTCCACATGCAGATGTATTTGTGATGTAGTTGTGGAGAGGATGGTGATCTCCATGTCTTACTGTTCCGTGATCTTGAAGCTCCTCCCTTTCTTGTTTTCTCTTTCTGGGACGCCTATAAATCGAATGTCGGTACATTTAATGTTGTCCCAGAGGTCTCTGAGACTGTCCTCAATTTTTTTCATTCTTTTTTCTTTATTCTGCTCTGCAGCAGTTATTTCCAGTATTTTATCTTCCAGGTCATTTATCCTTTCTTCTGCCTCATTTATTCTGCTATTGATTCTTTCTAGGGAATTTTTAATTTCATTTATTGTGTTGTTCATTGTTGTTTCTTTGCTCTTTAGTCCTTCTAGGTCTTGTTAAACATTTCTCGTATTTTCTCCGTTCTATTTCCAAGATTTTTGGATCATCTTTTCTGTCATTACTCTGAATTCTTTTTCAGGTATGCTGCCTATTTCCTCTTCATTTGTTTGGTTTGGTGAGTTTTTCCTTGTGCTCCTTCACCTGTTGCATATTACTCTGTCATCTCATCACTTACTGTGTTTGGTGTCTCTTTTTTGCAGGCTACAGGTTTGTAGTTCCTGTTGTTTTTGGTGTCTGCCCCCGGTGGGTAATGTTGGTTAAGGGGCTTGTGTAGGCTTCCCGGTAGAGAGGACTGGTGCCTGTGTTTTGGTGGATGGGGCTGGATATTGTCTTTCTGGTGGGCAGGGCTGTGTCCAGTGGTGTTTTGGGGTGTCTGTGAACTTAGTATGATTTTAGGCAGTCTCTCTGCTACTGGGTTAGGTTGTGTTCCTGTCTTGCTAGTTTTTTGGCATGGGGTGTCCAGCACTTGAGCTTGCTGGCCATTGAGTGGAGCTGGTTCTTAGGGTTGAGACAGAGACCTCTGGGAGAGCCCTCGCTGATTCATATTACATGTGGCCATGAGGTCTCTGGTGGTCCAGTGTACTAAACTCAGCTCTCCCACCTCAGAGGCTCAGTCCTGACAGCAGGCTGGAGCACCAAGACCCTGTCAGCCACACAGCCAGGTATGTGGGGAGTTTCTGCCCTCTGGGAAGTCTGAGGTCTTCTGCCTGCCTTTAGTAGGTGTTCTGTAGTTGTTCCACATGTAGATGTATTTGTGGTGTATTTGTGAGGAGGAAGGTGATCTCCACGTCTTATTCCTCCACCATCTCTATTGGATATCTATCTTATATTTTAAAAGCTCCTAGTTTCATTTTTAGTCTTTTTCACTTATTTCTACTGTGATCTTTTTTCTTTCTTTCATTTTACTAACTTTGCATTTGCTTTATCTTCTTTTTCTAGTTCCTTGATACGTAAAGTTAGGTTTTTTGAAACCTTTTTTTGTTTCTTGACTTATCACTATCACTGTGAACTTCCCTCTTGGAAATGCTTTTGATGCATAATGTAAGTTTCAGTTTGTTGCACAATAGTCCCCCTTTATCTGCAGTTTTGGTTTTTACAGTTTCAGTTACCTGCAGTCAACAGTGGTCTGAAAATATTAAATGGAAAATTACAGAAATAGACATTTTTAAAATACTTTAAACATTTTTTAAAGTACAGTTTTGAATTGTGCATTGTCCTGAGGAGTGTGATAAAACGTTGTGCCATCCTGCTCCATGTTGCCTGGGATATGAATCATCCCTTTGTTTGTTGTATACACACTGTGTGTGCACGTGTATGCACAGGAAAAAACATAATATTTGTGGGGTTAATTACTATTCATGGTTTCAGGCGTCCACTCAGTGTCTTGGAATGTATCCCTCACAGATAATGGGGTTCTACTATATTTCCATTTCATTTGTCTCAAGGTACTTTTTAAAATTTCTCTTTTGATTTGTTTAACCTATTGGTTGTTCAGTATCATTTTTAATCTCCACGTGTGAATTTTCCAGTTATCTTCTCATAATGGATTTCTAGTTGTATTGCACTGTGGTCGGGAAAGATGCTTAATATGACTTTAATCTTCTTAAATTTATTAAGACTTGTTTTGTGGCCTAACATATGCTCTGTCCTGGAAAATGTTCCACGTGCCTTTGAAAAGATTGTGTATTCTGTTGCTTTTGGATGGAATGACTGGCCTAATGTGTCACTGAAGGCCAGTGTTTCTTTCATTTTTTTTTAACATCTTTATTGGAGTATAATTGCTTTACAGTGGTGTGTTAGCTTCTGCTTTATAACAAAGTGAATCAGTTATACATATACATATGTTCTCATATCTCCTCCCTCTTGCGTCTCCCTCCCTCCCCCCTCTGTAGGTGGTCAGAAGCACCAAGCTGATCTCCCTGTGCTATGCAGCTGTTTCCCACTAGCTATTTATTTTACGTTTGGTAGTATATATATGTCCATGCCACTCTCTCACTTTGTCACTGCTTATCGTTCCCCGTCCCCATATCCTCAAGCCCATCCTCTAGTAGGTCTGTGTCTTTATTCCCGTCTTGCCCATAGGTTCTTCATGACCTTTTTTTTTTTCTTAGATTCCATATATATGTGTTAGCATCCGGTATTTGTTTTTCTCTTTTTGACTTACTTCACTCTGTATGACAGACTCTAAGTCCATCCACCTCACTACAAATAATTTCGTTTCTTTTCATGGCTCAGTAATATTTCATTGTATATATGTGCCACATCTTCTTTATCCATTCATCTGTTGATGGACACTTAGGTTGCTTCCATGTCCTGACTATTGTAAATAGAGCTGCAATGAACATTTTGGTACGTGTCTCTTTTTGAATTATGATTTTCTCAGTGTATATGCCCAGTAGTGGCATTGCTGGGTCATATGGTAGTTCTATTTTTAGTTTTTTAAGGAACCTCCATACCGGTCTCCATAGTGTCTGTACCAATTCACATTCCCATCAGCAGTGCAAGAGTGTTCCCTTTCCTCCACACCCTCTCCAGCATTTATTCTTTCTAGAGTTTTTGATGATGGCTATTCTGACCAGTGTGAGATGATATCTCATTGTAGTTTTGATTTGCATTTCTCTAATGATTAATGATGTTGAGCATTCTTTTATGTGTTTGTTGGCAGTCTGTATATCTTCTTTGGAGAGATGTCTATTTAGGTCTTCTGCCCATTTTGGGGTTGGACTGTTTATTTCTTTGATATTGAGCTGCATGTGCTACTTGTAAATTCTGCAGATTAATCCTTTGTCAGTTGCTTCATTTGCAAATATTTTCTCCCATTCTGAGGGTTGTCTTTTGGTCTTGTTTATGGTTTCCTTTGCTGTGCAAAAGGTTTGAAGTTCATTAGGTCCCATTTGTTTTTGTTTTTATTTCCATTTCTCTGGGAGGTGGGTCAAAAAGGATCTTGCTGTGATTTATGACATAGAGTATTCTGCCTATGTTTTCCTCTAAGAGTTTGATAGTTCTGGACTTACATTTAGGTCTTTAATCCATTTTGAGCTTATTTTTGTGTATGGTGTTAAGGAGTGATCAAATCTCATTCTTTTACACGTACCTGTCCAGTTTTCCCAGCACCAGTTATTGAAGAGGCTGTCCTTTCTCCACTGTACATTCCTGCCTCCTTTATCAAAGATAAGATGACCATATGTGCATGCATTTATCTCGGCTTTCTATCCTGTTCCATTGATCTATCTTTCTGTTTTTGTGCCAGTACCATACTGTCTTGATTACTGTAGCTTTGTAATATAGTCTGAAGTCAGGGATCCTGATTCCTCCAGCTCCACTTTTCATTCTGAAGATTGCTTTGGCTATTCGGGGTCCTTTGTGTTTCCATACGAATTGTGAAATTCTTTGTTCCAGTTCTGTGAAAAATGCCAGTGGTAGTTTGATAGGGATTTCATTAAGTCTGTAGATTACTTAGGGTAGTAGAGTCATTTTCACAATGTTGATTCTTCGAATCCAAGAACATGGTATATCTCTGCATCTATTTGTATCATCTTTAATTTCTTTCATCAGTGTCTTATAATTTTCTTCATATTGGTCTTTTGTCTCTTCAGGTAGGTTTATTCCTAGATATTTTATTCTTTTTGTTGCACTGGTAAATGGGAGTGTTTTCTTAATTTCCCTTTCAGATTTTTCATCATTAGTGTATAGGAATGCCAGAGATTTCTGTGCATTAATTTTGTATCCTGTAACTTTACCAAATTCATTTATTAGCTCTAGTAGTTTTCTAGAGCTACTAGTTAGCTTCTAGGTAGCATCTTTAGGATGCTCTATGTATAGTATCATGTCATCTGCAAACAGTAACAGCTTTACTTCTTTTCCAATTTGGATTCCTTTTATTTCCTTTTCTTCTCTGATTGCTGTGGCTAAAACTTCCAAAAACTATGTTGAATAAGAGTGGTGAGAGTGGGCAACCTTGTCTTGTTCCTGATCTTAGTGGAAATGCTTTCAGTTTTTCACCATCAAGGATGTTGTTGGCTGTGGGTTTGTTATATATGGCCTTTATTATGTTGAGGAAAGTTCCCTCTATGCCTACTTTCTGCAGGGTTTTTATCATAAATGGGTGTTGAGTTTTGTTGAACACTTCTTCTGCATCTATTGAGATGCTCATGTGGTTTTTCTCCTTCAATTTGTTAATATGGTGTATCACATTGATTTATTTGCATATATTGAAGAATCCTTGCATTCCTGAAATAAACCCCACTTGATCATGGTGTATGATCCTGTTAATGTGCTGTTGGCTTCTGTTTGCTAGTATTTTGTTGAGGATTTTTGCATCTGTGTTCATCAGTGATATTGGCCTGTAGTGTTATTTCTTTGTGACGTCTTTGTCTGGTTTTGGTATCAGGGTGATGGTGGCCTCGTAGAATGAGTTTGGGAGTGTCCCTCCCTCTGCTACATTTTGGAAGAGTTTAAAAAGCATAGGCGTTAGCTCTTCTCTAAATGTTTGATAGAATTCGCCTGTGAAGCCATCTGGTCCTGGGCTTTTGTTTGTTGGAAGATTTTTCATCACAATTTCAATTTCAGTGCTTGTGATTGGTCTGTTCATATTTTCTATTTCTTCCTGGTTCAGTCTCGGCAGGTTGTGCATTTTTAAGAATATGTCCATTTCTTCCAGGTTGTCCATTTTATTGGCATAGAGTTGCTTGTAGTAATCGCTCATGATCCTTTGTATTTCTGCATTGTCAGTTGTTACTTCTCCTTTTTCATTTCTAATTCTATTGATTTGAGCCTTCTCCCTTTTTTTCTTGATGAGTCTGGCTAATGGTTTATCAATTTTGTTTATCTTCTCAAAGAGCGAACTTTTAGTTTTATTGATCTTTGCTATCATTTCTTTCATTTGTTTTTCATTTATTTCTGATCTGATCTTTATGATTTCTTTCCTTCTGCTAACTTTGGGGGTTTTTTTGTTCTTCCTTCTCTAATTGCTTTAGGTGCAAGGTTAGGATGTTTCCTTGAGATGTTTCTTGTTTCTTAAGGTAGGACTGTATTGGTATAAACTTCCCTCTTAGAACTGCTTTTGCTGCATCCCATAGGTTTTGGTTCGTCGTATTGTCATTGTCATTTGTTTCTAGGTATTTTTTGATTTCCTCTTTGATTTCTTCATTGATCTCTTGGTTATTAAGTAGTGTACTGTTTAGCCTCCATGTGTTTGTATTTTATTACAGATTTTTGCCTGTAATTGATATCTAGTCTCATAGTGCTGTGGTCGGAAAAGATACTTGATACGATGTCAATTTTCTTGAATTTACCAAGGCTTGATTTGTGACCCAAGATATGATGTATCCTGGAGAAGTTTCCATGAGCACTTGAGAAGAAAGTGTATTCTGTTAAGTCCATCTTGTTTAATGTATCATTTGAAGCTCTTGTTTCCTTATTTATTTTCATTTTGGATGATCTGTGTACTGGTGAAAGTGGGGTGTTAAAGTCCCCTACTATGATTGTGTTACTGTCGATTTCCCCTTTTATGGCTGTTAATATTTGCCTTATGTATTGAGGCGCTCCTATGTTGGGTGCATAAATATTTACAATTGTTATATCTTCTTCTTGGATCGATCCCTTGATCATTATGTAGTGTCCTTCTTTGTCCCTTCTAACAGTCTTTATTTTAAAGTCTATTTTGTCTGATATGAGAATTGCTTGTCCAGCTTTCTTTTGATTTCCATTTGCATGGAATATCTTTTTCCATCCCCTCACGTTCAGTCTGTATGTGCCCTTATGTCTGTAGTAGGTGCCTTGTAGACAGCGTATATACAGGTCTTGTTTTTGTATCCATTTAGCCAGTCTGTGTCTTTTGTTTTGGAGCATTTAATCCATTTACATTTAAGGTAATTATCAATATGTATGTTGCTATTCCCATTTTCTTAAATGTTTTGAGTTTGTTATTTTAGGTCTTTTCCTTCTGTTCTGTGTCCTTCCTAAAGAAATTCCTTTAGCATTTGTTGTAAAGCTGGTTTGGTGCTGCTGAATTCTCTTAGCACTTGCTTGTCTATGAAAGTTTTAATTTCTCCATAAACCTGAATGAGATCCTTCCTGGGTAGAATAATTTGGTTGTAGATATTTCTCCTTCATCACTTTAAATATGTCCTGCCACTTCCTTCTGGCTTGCAGACTTTGTGCTGAAAGATCAGCTGTTAACCTTATGGGGATTCCCTTGTGTGTTTTTTTCCCCTTGCTGCTTTTAATATTTTTTCTTTGTATTTAATTTTTGATAGTTTGATTAATATGTGTCTTGTCGTTTTTCTCTCCTTGAATTATCCTGTATGGGACTCTCTGTGCATTAAACTCTATGCATCAACCCCACTCCTCTCCCTGGACTTGACTATTTCCTTTCCCATATTAGGGAAGTTTTCAACTATACTCTCTTCAAATATTTTCTCAGTCCCTTTCTTTTGCTCTTCTTCTTCTGTGACCCCTATAATTCGAATGTTGGTGTGTTTAACGTTGTCCCGGAAGTCTCTGAGCCTGTCCTAAGTTCTTTTCATTCTTTTCTCTTTATTGTGCTCTGCAGTATTTATTTCCACGATTTTATCTTCCAGGTCACTTATCTGTTCTTCTGCCTCAGTTAATCTGCTATTGATCCCTTCTAGAGAATTTTTAATTTCATTTATTGTGTTGTTCATCATTGTTTGGTTGCTCTTTAATTCTTCCAGGTCCTTGTTAAACGTTTCTTGTGTTATTCTATTTCCAAGATTTTGGATCGTCTTTACTATCATTATTCTGAATTCTTTCTCAGGTAGACTGCCTATTTCCTCTTCATTTGTTCGGTCTGGTGGGTTTTTACCTTGCTCCTTCATCTGTGATGTAGTTCTCTGTCTTCTCATTTTGCTTAACTTACTGTGTTTGGGGTCTCCTTTTCGCAGGTTGCAGGTTCGTAGTTCCCGTTGTTTTTGGTGTGTGTCCCCAGGGGCTAAGGTTGGTTCAGTGGGTTCTGTAGGCTTCCTAGTGGAGAGAACTAGTGCCTGTGTTCTGGTGGATGAGGCTGGATCTTGTCTTTCTGGTGGGCAGATCCACGTCTGGTGGTATGTTTTGGGGTGTTTGTGATTTATTATGATTTTAGGCAGCCTCTCTGCTAATGGATGGGGTTGTGTTCCTCTCTTGCTACTTCTTTGGCATAGGGTGTCCAGCACTGTAGCCTGCTGGTCGTTGAGTGAAGCTGGGTCTTGGTGTTGAGATGGAGATCTCTGGGAGATTTTCACCATTTGATGTTATGTGGAGCTGGGAGGCCTCTTGTGACCAGTGTCCTGAAGTTGTCTCTCCCACCTCAGAGGCACAGCCCTGACTCCTGGCTGGAGCACCTAGAGCCTTTCATCCACACAGGTCAAATTAAGAGAGAGAAAAAATAAGAAAGAAAAAAGGAATGAAAGAAAGAAAGAAGACAAAATAAATTTATTAAAATAAAAAATATTAAGAAAAATATTTTTGAAAGTAAAAAAAACGGGATGAACAGAATCCTAGGACAAATGGTAAAAGCAAAGCTATACAGACACAATCACAGAAAGAAGAATACACATGCACACTTACAAAAAGAGGAAAGGGGGAAAAAAATATATATCTTTGCTCCCCAACTCCACCTCTTCAATTTGGGATGATTCGTTGTCTATTCAGGTATTCCACCGATGCAGGGTACATCAAGTTGATTGTGGAGATTTAATCCGCTGCTCCTGAAGCTGCTGGGAGAAATTTCCCTTTCTCTTCTTTGTTCACACAGCTCCCGGGGTTCAGCTTTGGATTTGGACCTGCCTCTGCTTGTAGGTCGCCTGAAGGCGTCTGTTGCTCAGACAGGACAGGCTTAAAGGAGCAGCTACTTCGGGGTCTCTGGCTCACTCAGGCCGGGGTGAAGCAGGGGCACGGAATCGGGGCTAGCCTGCATTGGCAGAGGCCTGTGTGACGTTGCAACAGCCTGAGGCATGCTGTGCGTTCTACTGGGGAAGTTGTCTCTGGATCACAGGACCCTGGCAGTGGCGGGCTGCACAGGCTCCCGGGAGGCAAGTTGTGGATAGTGACCTGTGCTCGCACACAGGCTTCTTGGTGGCTGCAGCAGCAGCCTTAGCGTCCCATGCCCGTCTCTGGGGTCCGCACTGATAGCCGCAGCTCACGCCCGTCTCTGGAGCTCCTTTAAGGGGCACTCTTAATCCCCTCTTCTAGCGCGCACCAAGAAGCAAAGAGGGAATAACAAGATTCTACCCTCTGCAGCAGCTCCAGAGTTTTTCCCAGACTCCCTCCCGGCTACCCGTGGTGCACTAGTCCCTTCAGGCTGTGTTCTCACAGCCAACCCCACTCCTCTTCCTGGGATCCAACCAAAGCCCGAGCCTCAGTCCCCAGCCTCTGCCAGCCCTGGCGGGTGAGCAGACAAGCCTCTCGGGCTGGTGAGTGCTAATTGGCACCGTTCCTCTGTGCGGGAATCTCTCTGCTTTGCCCTCCGCACCCCTGTTGCTGCGCTCTCCTCCGTGGCTCCAAAGCTTCCCCCCTCCGCCACCCATAGTCTCCACCCGCGAAGGGGCTTCCTAGTGTTTGGAAACCTTTCCTCCTTCACAGCTCCCTCCGACTGATTCAGGTTCCATCCCTATTCTTTTGTCTGTTTTTTCTTTTGGCCTGCCCATGTACGTGGGGAGTTTCTTGCCTTTTGGGAGGTCTGAGGTCTTCTGCCAGCATTCAGTATGTGTTCTATAGGAGCAGTTCCACGTGCAGATGTATTTCTGATGTGGTTGTGGGGAGGAAGGTGATCTCTGCGTCTTACTCTTCCACCGTCTTGAAGCTCCACCCTTTCTTGTTTTCTTCTTCTTCTGGGACCCCTATATTTCGAGTGTTGGTGCATTTAATGTTGTCTCAGACGTCTCTGAGACTATCCTCAATTCTTTTCATTCTTTTTTCTTTATTCTGCTCTGCAGCAGTTATTTCCAGTATTTTATTTTCCAGGTCATTTATCCTTTCTTCTGCCTCATTTATTCTGCTATTGATTCTTTCTAGGGAATTTTTAATTTCATTTATTGTGTTGTTCATTGTTGTTTCTTTGCTCTTTAGTCCTTCTAGGTCTTGTTAAACATTTCTCATATTTTTCCATTCTATTTCCAAGATTTTTGGATCATCTTTTCTATCATTACTCTGAATTTTTTTCAGGTAGTCTGCCTATTTCCTCTTCATTTATTTGGTGTTCTGGGATTTTTTTTTTTTTTTTTTGCGGTATGCGGGCCTGTCACTGTTGTGGCCTCTCCTGTTGCGGAGCAAAGGCTCCGGACACACAGGCTCAGCAGCCATGGCTCGGGCCCAGCCGCTCCACAGCATGTGGGATCTTCCCGGACCAGGGCACGAACCCGTGTCCCCTGCATTGGCAGGCAGACTCTCAACCACTGTGCCACCAGGGAAGCCCCCTGTTATTGTATGGCTTTCTACTTCTCCCTTTAGATCTGTTAAATTTTGTTTTACATATTCAGATGTTCCTTTTTTCAGTGCATAAATGTTTACAAATGTTATATTCTCTTTTTGGATTTACTTTTTTATCATTATATAATGACCTTTTTTGTCTCTTATAACAGTCTCTATCTTAAATCTATTTTGACTGCCCAGTTTTCTTCTGGTTTCCATTTGCATGGAATATTATTTTTCCATCCTTTCAGTCTGTGTGTGCACTTGTACCTCAGGTGAGGTTTTTGTAGGCAGTATATAGGTGAGTCTTTTTTTAAAAATTCATTCAGCCACTCTGTGTTTTGATGGGAGAATTTATTATTTGTTTTACATTTAAAGTAATTATTGATAGGTATGTCCTTATTGCTATTTTGTTCACTGTTTTCTGGCTGTTTTGTAATTCCTATTTTCCTGTCTTCTTTGCTTGCTTAGATTCCTGTCTTTTTTGGTATGCTTAGATTCCTTTACCTTTTTCTTTTGTGTATCTACCACAGGTATACCACAGAGATATTGCAGGTTCAGCCCACTGCAATAAAGCAGTTATCACAATGAAGCAATTATCACATGAATTTTGGTTTCCTAGTGTATATAAATCTATGTTTACCCTATATTATGGTCTATTAAGTGTATAACAGCATTATGTATAAAAAATGTATACACCTTACTTTTAAAATACTTTAGAGCTAAAAAATACCAACCATCATCTGAGCCTTCAGTGAGTCATTGTAGTAACATCAAAGATCACTGATCACAAATCACCATAACAAATAGTATAATAATTTGAAAGGAGAAAGGGGAATCAAGATGACAGGGTAGGAGGATGTGGAACTCCCCTACCCCTACAACACATCAAAAATACTTGCTACAGTTCTCACAGAAAATTAACTGGAACCTGGCAGAACTTTTTTTTTGGCCCACACTGCACAGCTTGCAGGATCTTAGTTACCCAACCAGGAATTGAACACACGCCCGTACAGTGGAAGTGCAGAGTCTTAACCACTGTACTACCAGGGAGGTCCCCAGAAGAACTTCTGTACAACCAAAGCCGCAAGAAAGATCTCCACGTAACTGGGTAGGACAGAAAAAAAGACATTAGGTTGGGATCTGTGCCCTTGGGAGGGATCTGAAAGGAAGAGAAGGTCCACACGGGCAGCCCCTCACCTTGGGGAGCAAGCAGGTGGAGCCACAATCTGTGCATCCCAGTCCTGGCGTCCTGTGGAGAGGAGACTAGCCCTCTTGGCTGCTCGGAAAACCACTGGGACAGTCAGAAGGGCTGGAGAAGCCAAGATGCTACTCGCAAGGAGTGTGCACATGCTGGCTTGTCAACAATCAGCGCAGAGAGAGCCTGGCACTGGCAGCTGCTGCCTTGCCACTCCCCAGTGTGAATTGGGCAAACACCCTGGCCCTCTACACTCCACACCACAGCCTGGTGGGAGATCTGGGCCAACTGGGCCCTGGGAAAAGACTAGGTCTGTACACAAAGACAGACCAAGGGTCTTGGGTGTGATCTTGGTGGGGCAGCTGGAAGCAACCATTGTCCTTGCACACACAGGGCAGCACCCCAGGAATCCTAGGCAGATAGGCTCTGGGAGAGGACTCAGTCTAGCTATGCAGAGACAGCCCGGAGAACCCGGGTGTGATCCAGGCAGGGCAGCAGCAGATGTTGTCATGCGTATAGGAACATACAGCAACTCATCTCTCGTTGCCCATAACTGGCAATTCCCTATGCATAGGGCAAATGAGAACACCCACATCAAAGTGGGTAGAAGCTGAGGCACTATCTTACCATAACTGGCCCCCAACCCATGTATGGCACCCCACCTTCCGGAAGGCACTCAAAACTCCAAGCTTCTCCTTAAGGAGCAAAGGGTTTAGACCCCACACTTGGCACTCCAGCTTTTAAGAGTCACACATGAAGATAAGCCCCCCAAACATCTAGCCTTTCAGGGGTGGGGGGCACAACCACACAGCATGTGGGATCCTAGTTCCCTGATCAGGGATGGAACCCACGTCCCCTGCAGTGGAAGGGCAGAATCTTATAACCACTGGACCACCAGGGAAGTCCCAAAACATCTAGCTTTGAAAACCAGTGGGGCTTGTGTCCATGAGACCAACAAGGCTATAGTGAACTGAGAACAGCTCTTAAAGGGTCCTCTTTTCTAATGTTCCACATGTTTATATCATTTTCAGACATACCTTATTTTATTGCGATTCACTTTATTGCACTTTACAGATAATGCATTTTTTGCAAGTTGAAGATTGGTTGTAACCCTGTGTGAAGCAAATCTATCGGCACCTTTTTTTCAATAGCATTTGCTCATTTTGTGTGTCTGTCACATTTTGGTAATTCTCACAGTATTTCAAATTTTTGTTACATTTGTTATGGTGGTCTGTGATCTTTGATGGTTAGCATTTTTTAGCAATAAAGTATTTTTAAATTAAGGTATGTACATTGTATTTTTATACATAATGCTAGTGCACACTTAATAGAGTACAGAATAGTATAACTTTTACATGCACTGGCAAACCAAAAAATTCATGTGATTTGCTTTATTGTGGTAGTCTGGAACTGAACCCTCATTGTCTCCAAGGTATGCCTGTACCTCCTAATGAATTTCTTTTACTGTTTCTTGTAAAACCAGGTGTATTGATGTTAGAGTCCCTCAATTTCTTCTCAGAAAGTATTTCTCCATCACTGTTTTTCCTGAGATGCAGCAGTCCTAGAGATTTTTTTTATTACAAAGGCTTATCTGCTTTTTAATATTTTTTTATTGAAGTATAGTTGATTTACACTGTGTATTCATTTCAGGTATCCAGCAAAGTTATTCAGTTATATATATATTCAGTTATTATATATATATTCAGTTATTTTATATATATATATAATTATTTTCCAGATTCTTTTCACATATAGGTTATTACAAAGTATTCTCCCTCACTTCTGAAGAATAATTTTGCTTGACACAGAGTTTTAGGATGGTGGGTTTTTACCTTCTGCACTTTAAATATTTCATTCCACTCTCTTCTTGCATATTTGGGGTTTTTTGTTGTTGTTTTTGTTTGGTTTTGGTATGTTAATGTTTACAGCAGCTTTATTCATAATCACCAAAACCTGGAAACAACTCAAATGTCATTTGGTGAATGAATAAATTATAGTACATCTGTACAATGCAATCCTACTCAGCAATAAAAAGTAATGAACTGTTAATATGTGCAACAACATGGATAAATCTTATATATATATTCCTATATGTGTATATATATATATGTATGTATATATATTCATATGTATGTATATATATGTGTATGTATATATATGTATATGTATGTATATGTGTGTATGTGTGTATATACATATATGTGTGTGTATATATATATATATATATATTGCTAAGTGAAAGAACCCAGATTCCAAAGGATAAATATGATGTGATTCCAGTTATATGATATTTCTTGCTTGCATAGTTTTTGAAAAGAGGTCTGATTTAATTCTTATCCTTGTTTAAGTAAAACTAAGGTTTGTTTTTTCCCTCTGGCTTCTTTCAGAATGTTCCCTTTGTCTTTGATTTTTCTCCAGTTGAAAATGATATGCTTGGCAGTGCAGTTTTTGGTGTTCTTTTTTTTCATGTTTTGTGTTTTTCTTAGCTTCCTGAATCTGCAGTTTGCTGTCTATCACTAATGTTAGGAAAATCTCAGTGATGATTGCTTCACTTATTTTTTTTGTTCCTTTCTGCTTTTCTATCAGGTATTCTCATTTTGTGTATTTTACAGCTGCTGTCATTGTCCCAAAGTTCTTAGATACTGTATTCTTTTTTGTCTTTGCATTAAGCCCTGGTGAAACAGTCTCTTTTGAGGATAGGCCTTGTTAAGAATAGTTATTTCAAAATAGCTTCTTTCTTTCTTTCCAATTTTGGAAACAGTGGTTTGCTCTGTGTCTTCAGTTCTTTGCTTTTCTTCTTGTGAGGTTAGGAAGGATGATTTCTAAGTTCTTTATACAAAGAACAAGAAAAGAGAAGTCTCTGACTCCAGTTTTTTGACTGCTGACAGCTTTGAAGCCTCATCCCTCCTTCCTCCTCTTGTGACCCACATGTATCCATGATGATAGGAAAGCCTTAGTTTCCTTCCTGTGGCAGTGACAAGAGATTCAATTCATGCCTGCTCCTGCCCTTGTATGTGAACTCTCTCTTCAGTCCACCCACAACCTCAACTAAAAAATAAGTCCATGTACTTTTCCTTGCACTCTCAAGCCATTTCATGCCTTCTTGAGAGGCCTGCCTTACTCCCCAGAGACCTCAATTATGGAAGTAATAAACCTTTGTACACTATTGGCAGTGTGTGGTGTCATCAACTTACATATTCCTGTAATCGGGGCTGGGCTGTTATGCTTCTGTGCACCATATGGGAGTTCAGAAGTGAGAGATGTTGGGAGGATTGCCTCTGGAGTGGCTGGCCAGGAAACTTCCACCTGAAATTAGAGAATGGAGGTTTTACATTGTTTGGAGGAAAGCGCTGTGAATTCTTTATGTATTATATAATCATGGGCAGATTCACCATCAGACCTTTGTGGAGTGTTGTGAATTCCTGTGCAATATGCAGCTCTTAACCCATTCCTCAAGGTTATTTAGCAAGGGCTTTGACCAAAAAGAAATGTTTTAGCACTTTATCATTTCATTATGTGTGCCTGTGTGTGCTAAAAACCTAGTGAGAAGCAGCCCTGAGGCTCATTGTGTATAGGGTTTTGTGGAGGTCTAAGTAGCTGTGTCTTTTTAGCATGTCATACCATGCAAAGTTGTCTGAGCCTTAACTTCTGAATAACTTCCTAGCTCCATGAATGGGACAGAGAGAGAATGGAGAAACTGAGTCTGCAATAAATTTTACACAAGCTAAAAGTACTACTTCTTTACAACAATACTTTAATCTAGCCAGTTGCACCTGGCTATTTCTTAACACCTGGAGTAATTCTCAGGCCAGTATGGCAAACTGATCCTTGTCACAAGTTGGATTTCCACAGGCCTCCTGGACTCTCATGTTTGGTGATGAGCTTCCAGTTCTTCACTGTTTTATTCATTGAAAGCTCCTGCAGATTTGACCTCATACATCATGGAGTGTACTGAATTAAATGGTGTGTAATAACAAGGGAGATGAGTTTTTCTCACAAGAGATTGATGTGTTTAAAATGATTCATTTGTGTAGCATTTCTCTCATTTCTCCAGGGTGCTCTAGACCCTGACATCAGAGAGCAATAACATTTAAAGTAATCACAGTGAAAATGAATAAATAATTTGCATGTGTTCATTATGCTGTTAAATTCATGAAGAAGTAAGGACATAGAGTCAGTTTCTGATGACCAAGACATAAAATAAATGTTTGAAGGTGACAGAATCATATGTAATCTTCCTGTAAATTGAGTATAAATCCCCAGTTCTGTCAGACTCACACATTTTACTGGAAACATATTTGGTCTGTTTTAGGACCCAGTGACCTTTGAGGATGTGGCTGTGAACTTCACCCAGGAGGAGTGGGCTTTACTGAATCCTTTGCAGAAGAAACTTTATAGAGATGTGATGCAGGAAATCTTGAGGAACCTGGCCTCAATAGGTAAGCATGACAACATTCCTTCACTTCTTCAGTTAGAGAACAAGTATTTCTTGCCCATCAACACTGTTCCAAGATGTGGAATATGGAAAAGTAATACAGTAGTCCCCCCTTATCCGCAGGGGATACATTCCAAGACCACCAGTGGATGCCTGAAACTGCAGATAGTACTGAATCCTATACATACATACCTATGATAATAAGTTTAATTTAGAAATTTGGTGCACAGTAAGATATTGATAACAATAAGAATAAAACATGTAAAATAGACATGAACTTAACATGCGTAAGTGTTAAGTGTCCATAACTTGCAGTTTGAGATGAGACAGCAAAACTAAGATCAACTTCTTTTTCCTTCTTTACAATTTCATGGTAGAAGATTCATTTTTCCTATAGATCTTAGCAACATCAGTGTATGATTTTTTTCTTCCCTTAAATCAAGAACTTTCATCTTTTCACTGAAAGGAAGCACTTTATAACTTTTCTTTGGCATATCCTAATTACCAACATCACTATTCTTGCGCTCTGGGGCCATTGTTAATTAAAATAAGGACTACTTGAACACAAGCACTGCAATACCACCACAGTGATCTGAAAACTGAGATGGCTACTAAGTTACTGATGGGCAGGTAGCATATACAGCATGGATACACTGAACAAAGGGATGATTCACATCCTGGATGGAACAGACCTGGACATTGCAAGATTTCATCGTATTACTTGGAAGGGTGCACAGTGTAAATTAGTATTTTCAGACTGCAATTGACCATAGGTAACTGACACCATCGAAAGCAAAACTGTGGGTAAGGGGGAACTGCTGTACATTGGTAAATAAACTAAGCATGGTCACAGCTCATTGTGGACCTAAAATCTAATATTTTTCTATAATTTCTAATAATTTGCATTATTTTTCTGGGTCTGCATTTTAGGGGAAAAAAATGGGACAGTCATAACACTGAATATTGGTACAAAATCCAAGGGAGAAAACTAAGGTGAGTCACACACACGGTAGATATCAGTGTGCCACATGAGAATCCTGGTATGTCATAAACTTTTTAAAATAAAACAACCCCAGCTTCAAAGTTATCCATAAATTTTTTTCACCAAAAACATTTACTTAAACGTGACATAGATGTCCAGTGTTTTTGGAAACAATATTAAGAAACCCAATATATTAATATCACTGTTTTCATAATAGGTATGTCAAGTCCTCTTACAGAGCTTTCAGTATAAATCACCCTCAAAAAATTCAGAAAGGGCAAAAAACCTTCACTTTTGCTATAAAATATAAAAATGTAATTCTAATACCCTACTAATAAATGTGAACTTGTTAAAGAAACCATCAATAATTTCTCATTTTTTACAGAAGTCATATGGTAGAAAAACTCTGTGAAAGCAAAGAAGGTAATCAAGATGGAGAAATTGTCAGCCAGATTCCAAATCTTAATCTGAACCAGAAAACCCTTTCTGGAGTAAAACCATGTGACTGGAACGTGTGTGGGAAAGTCTTCATGCGTCATTCATTCCTTAATAGGCACATCAGATCTCACAGTGGACACAAACCATATGAGTATCATGAATATGAGGAGAAGCCATATAAATGCAAGGGATGTGGGAAAGCCTTCAGTTACCACAAATCTGTTCACAGACATGTAAAGACTCACACTGGAGAGAAATCCTATGAATGTAAGGAATGTGGGAAAGCCTTCACATGGTTCACAACCTTTCAAAGACACATGATAACACACACTGGAGAAGGACCCTATAAATGGAAGGAATGTGGGAAAGCCTTTAGTTGTTCCACTTCATTTCGAGCACATGAAAGAAATCACACTGGAGAAAAACCCTATGAATGTAAGCAGTGTGGTAAAGCCCTCAGCTGTCCCAGTTCCTTTTGAAGACATGAAAGGATTCACACTGCAGAGAAACAATACGAATGTAAACTATGTGAGAAAACCTTCAGTTCTCCTCTAGGTTTGCGAATACATGAAAGAATTCACACTGGAGAGAAACCCTATGAATGTAAGGAATGTGGTAAAGCCTTCATTTCTCCTTCAAGCATTCGTACACACATGATAACACATACTGGAGATGAACCTTATAAATGTAAGGAATCTGGGAAAGCCTCCATTTGTCCCAGTTCATTTCGATCACATGAAAGGACTCACACTGGAGAGAAGTCATATGAATGTATACAGTGTGGTAAAACTTCCAGTTGGCCCAGTTCATTTCGAATACATGAAAGAACTGACACTGGAGAGAAACCCTATGAATGTACAGAATGTGGGAAAACCTTCATTTATCACAGAACCTTTCAAGGACACGTGAGAAAGCACACTGGAGAGAAACCCTATAAATGTAAAGAAAGAATGTGGGAAAGCCTTCATTTCTCCCTCAAGTGTTCAAACACACATGGTAACATGCACTGGAGATGGACCTTGTAAGTAAGGAATGTGGAAAAGCATTCAGTTTTCCCAGTTCATTTAGAATACTTCAAAGAACTCACACAGGAGAGAAACCCTATGAATGTAAACAATGTGGCAGAGCCTTCAGTTGTTACGCATCCTTTCGAACACATGAAAAAACTCACACTGGAGAGAAACTTTATGAATGTACAGAATGTGGGAAAACCTTCATTGCACTACCTTTCAAGGACACATGAGAATACACACTGGCGAGAAACCCTACAAATGTAGAGAAGGTGGGAATGCCTTCAGTCGACCCAGTTCCTTTCGAAGGCATGAAAGATCTCATACTTAATGGAAACTTCTTGAATGTAAGCAATGTGGGGAAAACATCAGTTGGCCTTCATTCTTACATGTGAAAACTCCTACTGGAAAGAAACCCTATATGTGTAAGAAATCTGAGAAAGTCTGATACAAATTAATCCATGTATAATGTTCCAGAAAAAAATAACATGAAAGAATAATTTTTAGAGTTACATTGTCTTTATCAGTGCCTCATTCTTAAAGGGGATCTCTCGACTGGATATTTACTACTTACGTTCAAAAATGAACACTGAAGGTTTCGGACAGAGCGCAGGGAGAGGACTGGGGTTGGTGGCTTGAACATAGCCTGAAGGGGTTAGTGCACCACGGCTAGCCAGGAGGGAGTCCGGGGAAAAGTCTGCACCTGCCGAAGAGGCAAGAGACTTTTTTTCCCTCTTTGTTTCCTGGTGCGTGAGGAGAGGGGTTTAAGAACGCTGCTTAAAGGAACTCCAGAGACAGGCACAAGCTGCGGCTAAAAGCGCGAACCCCCGAGACGGGCGCGAGCCGCGGCTAAAAGCGCGGACCCCAGAGACGGGCACGAGCCATGGCTAAAAGCGCCAACCCCAGAGACAGGCAGGAGACGCTAAGGCTGCTGCTGCCGCCACCAAGGGGCCTGTGTGTGAGCACAGGTCACTCTCCACACCCCTCTTCCACGGAGCCTGTGCAGCCCGCCACTGCCAGGTTCCCGGGATCCAGGGACAACTTCCCCAGGAGAACGCATGGCGGGCCTCAGGCTGGTGCAAAGTCACGCTGGCCTTTGCTGCCGCAGGCCCGCCCCGCACTCCGTGCCCCTCCCTCCCCGCCAGCCTCAGTGCGCCAGAGCCCCCGAATCAGTGGCTCCTTTAACCCCGTCCTGTCTGAGCAAAAAACAGACGCCCTCCAGCGACCAACATGCAGAGGCAGGGCCAAATCCAAAGCTGAGCCCCGGTGAGCTGTGAGAACAAAGAAGAGAAAGGGAAATCTCTCCCAGCAGCCTCAGAAGCAGCGGATTAAAGCTCCACAATCAACTTGATATACCCTGCATCTGTGGAATACCTGAATAGACAACCAATCATCTCAAATTAAGGAAGTGGACTTTAGGAGCAAGATCTATGATTTTTTTCCCTTTTCCCCTTTTGTGAATGTGTATGTGTATGCTTCTGTGTGAGATCTTGTCTGTATAGTCTTGCTTCCACCATTTGTCCTAGGGTTCTATCTGTCCATAGTTTTTTTTAAATTTTTTTTCTTAATTTTTGATTTTAGTAACGTTATTATACTTTACCTTCGTTCTTTCTTTCCTTCCTTCCTTCCTTCCCTCCTTTAGACAATGAATCATCCCAAATTGAGGAGGTGGTCTCTGAGAGCAAGATTTATGATTTTTCCCTTTACTTCTTTTAGTGACAGTGTATGTGTATGCTTCTGTGTAAGATTTTGTCTGTATAGCTTTGCTTCCAACATTTGTCCTAAGGTTCTATCCGTCCCTTTTTTTTTTCTAAATAAGAATTTTTTAATTCAATAACTTTATTATACTTTATTTTATTTTTACTGTATCTTCTTTGTCTTTTTTCCTTCTTACCCTCCTTCCTCCCTCCCTCCCTCCCTCCTTTCCTTCTTGCCTTTACTTCTTTGCTTCTTTCTTCCTTCCTTCCTTCCTTCCCTCCTTTCTTTCTTTCCTCATACTTCTACTAATTCTCTCTACTTTTTCTCCCTTTTATTCTGAGCCGTGTGGATGAAAGGCTCTTGGTGCTCCAGCCAGGAGTCAGGGCTGTGCCTCTGAGGTAGGAGAGCCAACCTCAGGACACTGGTCAACAAGACCTCCCAGCTCCACATAATATCAACAGCGAAAATCTCCCAGAGACCTCCATCTTAACACCAGCACCCAGCTTCACTCAATGACCAGCAAGCCACAGTGCTGGACAACCTATGCCAAACAACTAGCAAAACAGGAACACAACCCCACCCATTAGCACAGAGGTTGCCTAAAATCATAATAAGGCCACAGACACCCCAAAACACACCACCAGACGTGAACCTGCCCACTAGAGAGACAAGATCCAGCCTCATCCACCACAAAACAGGCACTGGTCCCCTCCACCAGGAAGCCTACACAACCCACTGAACCAACCTTAGCCACTGGAGACAGACATCAAAAATAGCGAGAACTACGAACCTGCAGTCTGCAAAAAGGAGACCCCAAACACAGTATGATAAGCAAAATGAGAAGACAGAAAAACAGACAGCAGATAAAGGAGCAAGATAAAAATGCACCAGACCTAACAAATGAAGAGGAAATAGGCAGTCTACCTGAAAAAGAATTCAGAATAATGATAGTAAGGATGATCCGAAATCTTGGAAATAGAATGGACAAAATGCAAGAAACAGTTAACAAGGACCTAGAAGAAATAAAGATGAAACAAGCACTGATGAACAACACAATAAATGAAATTAAAAGTACTCTAGATCGGATCAATAGCAGAATAACTGAGGCAGAAGAACGGATAAGTGACCTGGAAGATAAAATAGTGGAAATAACTACTGCAGAGCAGAATAAAGAAAAAAGAATGAAAAGAACTGAGGACAGTCTCAGAGACCTCTGGGACAACATTAAACACACCAACATTCGAATTATAGGGGTTCCAGAAGAAGAAGAGAAAAAGAAAGGGAATGAGAAAATATTTGAAGAGATTATAGTTGAAAACTTCCCTAATATGGGAAAGGAAATAGTTAATCAAGTCCAGGAAGCACAGAGAGTCCCATACAGGATAAATACAAGGAGAAATACGCCAAGACACATATTAATCAAACTGTCAAAAATTAAATACAAACAAAGCATATTAAAAGCAGCAAGGGAAAAACAACAAATAACACATAAGGGAATCCCCATAAGGTTAACAGCTGATCTCTCAGCAGAAACCCTACAAGCCAGAAGGGAGTGGCAGGACATACTGAGAGTGATGAAGGAGAAAAACCTGCAGCCAAGACTACTCTACCCAGCAAGGATCTCATTCAGATTTGATGGAGAAATTAAAACCTTTACAGACAAGCAAAAGCTGAGAGAGTTCAGCACCACCAAACCAGCTTTACAACAAATGCTAAAGGAACTTCTCTAGACAAGAAACACAAGAGAAGGAAAAGACCTACAATAACGAACCCAAAACAATTTAGAAAATGGGAATAGGAACATACATATCGATAATTACCTTAAATGTAAATGGACTAAATGCTCCCACCAAAAGACACAGATTGGCTGAATGGATACAAAACCAAGACCCTTATATGCTGTCTACAAGAGACCCACTTCAGACCTAGAGACACATACAGACTGAAAGTAAGGGGATGAAAAAAGATATTCCAGCAAATGGAAACCAAAAGAAAGCTGGAGTAGCAACTCTCATATCAGACAAAATAGACTTTAAAATAAGGACTATTAAAAGAGACAAAGAAGGACACTACATAATGATCAAGGGATCGAACCAAGAAGAAGATATAACAATTGTAAATATTTATGCACCCAACATAGGAGCACCTCAATACATAAGGCAAATACTAACAGCCATAAAAGGGGAAATCGACAGTAACACATTCATAGTAGGGGACTTAAACAGCCCACTTTCACCCATGGACAGATCATCCAAAATGAAAATAAATAAGGAAACACAAGCTTTAAATGATACATTAAACAAGATGAACTTATTTGATACTTATAGGACACTCCATCCAAAAACAACAGAATACACATTTTTCTCAAGTGGTCATGGAACATTCTCCAGGATAGATCATATCTTGGGTCACAAATCAAGCCTTGGTAAATTTAAGAAAATTGAAATTGTATCAAGTATCTTTCCTGACCACAACGCCATGAGACTAGATATCAATTACAGGAAAAGATCTGTAAAAAATACAAACACATAGAGGCTAAACAATACACTACTTAATAATGAAGTGATCACTGAAGAAATCAAAGAGGAAATAAAAAAATACCTAGAAACAAATGAC
The DNA here is from genome assembly GCF_937001465.1 of Orcinus orca. Taxonomy (NCBI): domain Eukaryota; kingdom Metazoa; phylum Chordata; class Mammalia; order Artiodactyla; family Delphinidae; genus Orcinus; species Orcinus orca. The sequence continues at coordinate 8,060,128 of NC_064561.1, read as the reverse complement.
AATGGAGACACAACGACCCAAAACCTACGGGATGCAGCAAAAGCAGTTCTAAGGGGGAAGTTTATAGCAATACAAGCCCACCATAAGAAGCAGGAAACATCTCGAATAAACAACCTAACCTTGCACCTCAAGCAATTAGAGAAAGAAGAACAAAAAAAACCCCAAAGCTAGCAGAAGGAAAGAAATCATAAAAATCAGATCAGAAATAAATGAAAAAGCAAAGATCAATAAAACTAAAAGCTGGTTCTTTGAGAAGATAAACAAAATAGATAAACCACTAGCCAGACTCATCAACAAAAAAAGGGAGAAGACTGAAATCAATAGAATTAGAAATGAAAAAGGAGAGGTAACAACTGACACTGCAGAAATACAAAAGATCATGAGAGATTACTACAAGCAACTCTATGCCAATAAAATGGACAATCTGGATGAAATGGACAAATTCTTAGAAATGCACAACCTGCCAAGACTGAATCAGGAAAAAATAGAAAATATGACCAGACCAATCACAAGCACTGAAATTGAAACTGTGGTTTAAAATCTTCCAACAAAAAAAAGCCCAGGACCAGATGGCTTCACAGGCGAATTCTATCAAACATTTAGAGAGGAGCTAACACCTATCCTTCTCAAACTCTTCCAAAATATAGCAGAGGGAGGAACACTCCCAAATTCCTGCTACGAGGCCACCATCACCTTGATACCAAAACCAGACAAGGATGTCACAAAGAAATAAAACTACAGGCCAATATCACTGATGAACATACATGCAAAAATCCTCAACAAAATACTAGCAAACAGAATCCAATAGCACATTCAAAGGATCATACACCATGATCAAGTGCGGTTTATTCCAGGAATGCAAGGATTCTTCAATATACGCAAATCTATCAATGTGATAAACCATATTAACAAATTGAAGGAGAAAAACCATATGATCATCTCAATAGATGCAGAGAAAGCTTTTGAAAAAATTCAACACCCATTTATCATAAAAAACCCTGCAGAAAGTAGGCATAGAGGGAACTTTCCTCAACATAATAAAGGCCATATATGACAAGCCCACAGCAAACATCATCCTCAATGGTGAAAAACTGAAAGCATTTCCACTAAGATCAGGAATAAGACAAGGTTGCCCACTCTCACCACTCTTATTCAACATAGTTTTGGAAGTTTTAGCCACAGCAATCAGAGAAGAAAAGGAAATAAAAGGAATCCAAATCGGAAAAGAAGAAGTAAAGCTGTCACTGTTTGCAGATGACATGATCCTATACATAGAGAATCCTAAAGATGCTACCAGAAAACTACTAGAGCTAATCAATGAATTTGGTAAAGTGGCAGGATACAAAATTAATGCACAGAAATCTCTGGCATTCCTATATACTAATGATGAAAAATCTGAAAGTGAAATCAAGAAAACACTCCCATTTACCACTGCAACAAAAAGAATAAAATATCTAGGAATAAACCTACCCAAGGAGACAAAAGACCTGTATGCAGAAAATTATAAGACACTGATGAAAGAAATTAAAGATGATACAAATAGATGGAGAGATATACCATGTTCTTGGATGGAAGAATCAACATTGTGAAAATGACTCTACTACCCAAAGCAATCTATAGATTCAATGCAATCCCTATCAAACTACCACTGGCATTTTTCACAGAACTAGAACAAAAAATTTTGCAATTTGTATGGAAACACAAAAGACCCCGAATAGCCAAAGCAATCTTGAGAACGAAAAAAGGAGCTGGAGGAATCAGACTCCCTGACTTCAGACTATACTACAAAGCTACAGTAATCAAGACAGTATGGTACTGGCACAAAAACAGAAAGATCAATGGAACAGAATAGAAAGCCCAGAGATAAACCCACGCACATATGGACACCTTATCTTTGATAAAGGTGGCAGGAATGTACAGTGGAGAAAGGACAGCGTCTTCAATAAGTGGTGCTGGGAAAACTGGACAGGTACATATAAAAGTATGAGATTAGATCACTCCCTAACACCATACACAAAAATAAGCTCAAAATGGATTAAAGACCTAAATGTAAGGCCAGAAACTATCAAACTCTTAGAGGAAAACATAGGCAGAACACTCTATGACATAAAATCACAGCAAGATCCTTTCTGACCCACCTCCTAGAGTAATGGAAATAAAAACAAAAACAAATGGGACCTAATGAAACTTAAAAGCTTTTGCACAGCAAAGGAAACCATAAACAAGACCAAAAGACAACCCTCAGAATGGGAGAAAATATTTGCAAATGAAGCAACCGACAAAGGATTAATCTCCAAAATTTACAAGCAGCTCATGCAGCTCAATAATAAAAAAACAAACAACCCAATCCAAAAATGGGCAGAAGACCTAAATAGACATTTCTCCAAAGATATACAGACTGCCAACAAACACATGAAAGAATGCTCAACATCATTAATCATTAGAGAAATGCAAATCAAAACTACAATGAGATATCATCTCACATCAGTCAGAATGGCCATCATCAAAAAATCTAGAAACAATAAATGCTGGAGAAGGTGTGGAGAAAAGGGAACACTCTTGCACTGCTGGTGGGAATGTGAATTGGTTCAGCCACTATGGAGAACAGTATGGACGTTCCTTAAAAAACTACAAATAGAACTACCATATGACCCAGCAATCCCACTACTGGGCATATACCCTGAGAAAACCGTAATTCAAAAAGAGTCATGTACCAAAATGTTCATTGCAGCTCTATTTACAATAGCCCGGAGATGGAAACAACCTAAGTGCCCATCATCAGATGAATGGATAAAGAAGATGTGGCACATATATACAATGGAATATTACTCAGCCATAAAAAGAAACGAAATTGAGCTATTTGTAATGAGGTGGATAGACCTAGAGTCTGTCATACAGAGTGAAGTAAGTCAGAAAGAAAAAGACAAATACCGTATGCTAACACATATATGTGGAATTTAAGGGAAAAAAATGTCATGAAGAACTTAGGGGTAAGGCAGGAATAAAGACGCAGACCTACTAGAGAACGGACTTGAGGTTATGGGGAGGGGGAAGGGTGAGCTGTGACAGGGTGAGAGAGAGTCATGGACATATACACACTAACAAACGTAGTAAGGTAGATAGCTAGTGGGAAGCAGCTGCATGGCACAGGGATATTGGCTCGGTGCTTTGTGACAGTCTGGAGGGGTGGGATAGGGAGGGTGGGAGGGAGGGAGACGCAAGAGGGAAGACATATGGGAACGTATGTATATGTATAACTGATTCACTTTGTTATAAAGCAGAAACTAACACACCATTGTAAAGCAATTATACCCCAATAAAGATGTTAAAAAAAAAAAATGAACACTGAAGTGAGATAATTCTGTAAGTACTCTGTAAGCAGTACTACATAATGATTAACAGGTATTGTTTTGCCCTTAAATCAATTAACATTTTTCTCTTTTCATTTTGGAGCCTGTTTGATCCATGGTTGAATTAACATGTATTCCTAATATGCAGGTTGGTTTAATTTTTATGTTTTGATCATTTTGTATGGGGCTATTGATAAATGACATTTTGGTATTTGTTGGGATTTTCCTACTGGCCTCCTGTAGTGCCAGGTATTGGATATTCCTTACCCATTATATAGTCCATCCTTCTTATGAGAAAATCTACTCTTGTTTTGGCCAGAAGAGCCTTATTTCATTTTCCTTGCTAGTAAAAGATGGCATAAATTTGTAAATATCATAGAGTATATAGTCTCATGTGAATTATTTCCATGTTTTGCCCTTTGCTCTTTGTCATTCCTTCTGGCTAGGATTTGAATAATAAAGAGTTTGCATTAACACATAATTGACCAGGGGATTTTTGCAGAAACTAACACCTGTGGCCGGCAATTTGTTATGTAAATGAATATTGAAACACCCACATTTGAGTAAATATCAACAACTTTTTTTGCACTTAATGTATTTATTTGAAACTTTGTACATGCCTTACAAAAGCATTCTAATATTTCTTTAGAGTGTGATAGGCAGTATAGCAAGCAGAACATCTATTACAAACATACCGTGTTTCACCGTGCTTTCCCCTGGAAGAGCAGACTTTCTGGCGGCATTTTTTTTTTTTTTTTTTTTGGTCCTGTGGGTATTATTTCCTCTAAAATATGTTCGTTTATTTTACCTGATAGTCGACAAGGTGGATCTTTGCGGGGGACTCTTTTAAAAACGTCACAAGAAGGACCAGGTGCGGGACTACCACTGCATTCACCAGAATGGTCAGTTACCCATTCTCTAGCTACTGCTAACAACAATTGCTTGTAAGTCATTTCATTAAGACTACAATAAATTTTAAATGCATTGAATAAACCGCAGTTACTCAAATGGAAACCCACTTTTTTATACCATTTTCAAGTTTTCCAGAGGATATTCAAGTTTGCCAGATACTGATCGGATCGATCAACTCCTTTCATATATTTATTATACTCTAATATACAAATGGGCTTAGTTATCTGATGGCCAGTCCTCCTGTCTTCCTTTCCTGTAGATGCTATGGAAGCATCATGAATAGCTGTCACCCTGCGGACTAGCCTCTTGTCTTTCCATATGGGAAGAATCACTTCTCTGTTCCATAAGGATGTTATTTCTCCCCTCTGTAGATTTTTAGATTTCTCCTTTAATTGGTTTGGTAGACCATGATTCTCTTATAGTCCCACAAACTCTGGTTTTATATTTCAACAGTATTTCAGATGTGGACACACTGTTTTATTTTTCAGTAGTATTTCAGATGTGGACACACTGTTGTAATAATTGTCTTGGTAAATATGGTGCCATGAACCAAGATAAGGTTGTACGACTGATAATATTGTTTCTTGCAGTTTCTTTACTTCACCTGTGTAAATCTCAAGGTTGCATATATAACCAGTTTCACTTTCGCTAACAATTCTGACCAAAATTCCATATTTTGTAAGTTTTCCAGGATTTGAATCTGAGTTGTCCTCTCCACTTTATCATTCTCTCGTCAAGTGATAGCTCTTGTTTGGGTATACAGATTGATTGAAATTTTGATAGAAAATAATCCAAAAGAGGTTTAACTTTTGAAATTCTGCAGGAAGTGGAGTTTTCCAAGTTACCATTGAAGTGAAGAAATGTCTATTTGTTCAAATCTTTTTCTCTTCATAATCTTTCGAAAGATAGATAGGTGTTTCAATTAAGGGATCAGTCGACCAATATTCTTTCCAGTGTGACTTTCTTATTTGTCCCATCGAAAGTATTAACCCAAGAAACTTCTTTGTGTCACTGTTGGTTACATCAGTCCATTTTAAAGCCTTACCATACTTTTTATATGATTTTTCATTCTGTTGGTGATACAAGTTTGTTTGAGAAGGAACCAACTCAAGAAAGTTGTTACCAAATTGTTATTTCACTAACACTTTGTGGGTTATTTGCACCTGGCACACTGTAGAGTCTTCTGATTTTCATGAAATGTTGTCTTCAGTCCACTCTTCTGTAGAAGCAAAGGAGCATTCTCCAGCACTGTGAGTTTCATTTTCATTTCCTGTATCAGAATCAATCACTAAGGTTTTTTGTCTTTTTGTTGGTCTAATATTCACATCGTCTGAATCAGAACTATATTCTGAGACACTAGTATATACGTCACATGGACAATCAGAGAAAGTATCTGCATAAAATTCACCAAAAAATTCTTCTTCACTCAAAATTTCACGATGCATCATTTTTGAAAATTGTATGGCCATAAACTTGCGTTTATAATAGATAACAAGGTTGGAACAAAAACCTAATGGAGCAAAGTGTGAATGATAATGACAATCACAAGTTGTATAATGAACCTTGATCAATTTTAAGCTCTAACAACTTTGCACAGTCATGTTAATTGTATCACTCTCTAAAAACGTATTGGTATATCTCTGGTCAATAACATTCAGGTAACAAAAGATATATTAATACACCTCTTGTCAATAATGTGTTAAGAGGGACTTCCCTGGTGATCCAGTGGCCAAGACTCTGCACTCCCAATGCCAGGGGGCCGGGTTCGATCCCTGGTCAGGGAACTAGATTCCACATGCTGCAACTAAGAGTTCACATGCTACAACTAAAAATAAAAATTCCACATGCTGCAACTAAGACCCAATGCAGCCAAATAAATAAATAACTACTAAAAAAAATAATTGTTAAGACAGACCTGTCACTGAACAATAAAATGTAGAATTGGAGTTGGCTTTCCTACCTTGTTTTGTCACCTGGGTAATGTGACATTTTCTATAATCCATTTCTCTTATGGTTCCATGTGAGAATTCACATGTAGCCTCACTTGCATGAGATTTGAAATTCAGAAGTACAGGAGGCATTAGTCAGATTTCAGCAGTGTCCAGGGAGACAGACGTGCAGGAACTTTGAGGACACTTGTTCTAGCCTGTTTTCCTGATTCCTTACCCTGCCAATCCAGAGTATCCCAGAAACCATTATCAGCTGGTTGACTTCCATTTTCTTAGACGTGTAAGTTTCCACACATCTTCACAAGTTGCACATCAAAGATCCATCATATTTTGGATGTGGATTTTCCTGCAAGTTTCCATGAGTCCACCAGGCAACTAATTCTAACTTTCATGGTTCAGAGTGTTCTCTGATGCTTGGACGTCCATCTTCTCTAGATCAAATTCATATAAGGTCTAATTTGTGTAGTAAACACCTAATTCTGGTAATACTGATAGTGACCATGTGTTCCTGATTCCACTATGACAGCTATGGTTGCACAGTCCAAAAGATCCATATTGAAGTTTGTTCCTCTGCTGCACTGTTCAGTGACTGCCCTGGCCCAGCCCCTCCAAGTGAGAATTGGCACCTTCCTTTTATCAGGCAGATTGTGGGTGCTTCCCGTTGCTCACAGCTGTACACAATTCCTCAGTACATTTTCAATTATGTTTGATTGTGATTACAAACAATACACTTTTGTTGAACAAAATCTTCTGTTGTTTCTTAGAAATATTTTCATTAACTGTTTTCATACAATTTGCACACTAATAAATGTGTTTTTCATTTCCTGAACACGTATATTTAAATATTCTGTTGTGACTATGAATTTTCAGGTGAACTTTGTAATTTGGTCAAGTTAATTGCTACACATTCTCATTCAATAATCCCTTGTGTATACATGTTCTGGTATTTGTTTCCTCGGGTAAATTTTATTTTTATTTCTACATAGTTATGATTTTTGTCTTGAAATGAATTTCTCATTTGTTTTGTCAGCGTCATGTGGCCAGAACCCACTGGGATCACACCAGCAGTCAACAAGAGTGGTGTCATAAATTGTAGTACTCAGAATGACCACAAACCCTAAATGACTGGATTTATCAGTAAGGGTGCTCAAAAGGATTTACAATTTGGCTTTTGGTGGGTGATGTGATTACTCTTCAGGGAAGCAACATGTTTCTGGATGTACTGGATGCTGCAAGAAGGTGAACTTAATTCTATCATAGGTAATCATAATCAATGTTTTCTGGAAGACAAAAACAGTGTAGTGAAGCTAAATCTAATTCACAGGAAGCTCCACAGTCAGTCATATTATTGAGAAGAGCAGAATCTTGGTAATTTTTATGATTTGGAATTGTCTCATCGTTTTTAGTGATATGGTTACAAAATACCCTTATTTTTGTCTTGATCCATTTGTGATCACTGAACAGCTTTGTCTGATGATGCAAGTGTTTGACATTTTTCTCTTCAACATGATAAAAGAACACAAGGCCAGCATCCAGTCCCCTGGTGTTACTTTTTACCTTTCCTACCCATTATCTAAACACTCTTATACTTCCTGTGGTATACTGGATGGATAGTGTTTACCATAAAGTACCTCAGTGAAAATATATAAATTCACTTCTTAGTAAAGTATACGATACCTTTTAATATCTCCTTTATAACTCAGCTGATACCTATATGTTCAGGTAAATTGTGAGAGAACACAAACCTAGCAAGAGAGAAAGACAGGATCACTGTTCTAGTTAAGCATTTCTTGCTCAGAGACTATACTCTTGATGCTATTTCAACATGCCTGGCACTAGATTCAACACATACCCAGTTTAGCACAAATAAGGCACTCTAGGATTTGGATATAGAGGCATGAAACAAGTTCTTACAGTCCTGGTGCTCATATTTTTGTGGGAAAAGGGAGATAGTTAACAACTGATGAAGCTTTGGTTTATAAGATGGAAATGAGAGCTTTGAAGGAAAGTAAATAATGACATGTCAGATAATAGAGAGGCTGGGAGTGTGTGTATATCTTTCTTATGAGGGTAGGAGCCTCAAGTGAGTGAGGATGTCATTACTGATCACTTGCATTTCTATTAAGTTACAGGAACTGCTTGGGTGTGGAAGTAAATAGAGGGCAGCAGTGTAGAAAGTCCTGCTTTCTTTGATTAACAGTAAAGATTCCCCATAAAGGTAAAGATATAGATATGGTTCATCTTCATTTTTACAGTTTCCTGTACACAACATGTGATCATGAGTTTGGACATAGGTTTCTGGGACTTGAGACTTTCCTTTGATCTGGCCACAGATATTTGTGGCATCTTTTTGTTTAACATCCTTTAAGAAACTATTCACTTTAACTATTTCAAGTTTTATATTTGGCATTTTCATTTTGCTTGTATACTGACTGAAACAGTATATACTCTATTAAACCCTGGAGTTCCCCCCAGTCTGAGAAAAGGTTATGTTCATCTGCACTGTTCTAGCCCAGACTGAGTTTATACCGTGAGTAGAGTGATATGTATGTAAGTCTACTGTGATTTCCTGGTGGAAACAACAAAAAGAGCTATGGATGTTTAGAAGGCAATCACCAAGGAATAACTGAGGTGAGCTACAGAGAGAGGGTATAATTTTGAGTAATATCCTAATTTAATGTGAAAGGAGATAGTGGAAAATTTTAATGCCTTTCTATAAGAGAATTAGTTGAAAGCTTTTTCTTTTCAGTGACCCACAAAGCCTCATATCCCATCTTACTGTTCACAGGTATCATTTCTATATGCTTAGACTTAAAGCACATATTCTAGAGTAGGAGGATACAAAAGTAACAGCTCTGAGTTTTATTAAAGAGCAAAGGAAAGCCAAATTCTGTCCATTTTTAGTGCTAACTTACATTTTCTTAGCACTGTAAAGATAGTCATTTCATAATTATTAGTCTCCCTTTTGACGTCCCTGCAAGTCATTCCTTCCATCATTCCTAACGTCTTAATGAGAAGGTTAACCATGGTAGAAGAGGTTATTACCCAAACGTACAGAGCTCACAGTAATGGAATCTCAGTTTTGAAAGCCTAATGTATGCCACCAACTTATCACTTGTCAAAATTTTAAACTCAGAAGAACACTGCAAGGGACTTCCCTGGTGGTCCAGTGGCTAAGACTCTGTGCTCCTAATGCAAGGGGCCCAGGTTCAATCCCTGGTCAGGGAACTAGAACCCACATGCCACAACTAAAGATACTACATGCTGCAACTGAAGAGCCCATATGCTGCAGCTAAGACCTGACACAGCCAAATAAATAATTTTTTTAAAAAAGAATAACACTGCAAGAAATTACTCACTTTGAAAGAAAATATGGCATCAAATTTCACAGATGACTCAAGTGGCAATATGTTCTATTTATGTTACATTCTGGAAAGGCATACCTAGGGACCTAAACCATCAGTCAGTGGTAAAGGGGTTTGGTAGAAAGGGGCATCACAAAAATGTTCTTTTGGGGTGATGGAGTATAACCCATCTTTTGGTGGTAACGCTACTGTACATTTGTGAAAACTCACAACTACACTTAAAATATGGTATATATAGGTATTTAAAATAACTAACAAAAAGCAATGCTTTCACATGCTAGGAAAATGTTAATCTTTACTGCATCTTGATTTTTACATGTGCAACAGTTATTTCCACCACCTTTTGGTACTACTTACAAAGAATCGAAGGACCAGGAAGAAGGACTCAGTCCTCAACAGGCCTCTCTTGAAATCTCAATTTAGAAAACACCCTCTAGGGCTGCACTGGCCCTCATCTCGTAACAGGAGTGGAGTGAGAGGGCTCCCAGATCTTTTGAGTTTAAGTTAGGTTCCACGGTCAGATCTTTGGAAGTACTATGGTTCTGAAACATAAAGGTGTATCCCACAGTCTCCCCAAGTGGAATCTGCCTGGGAACATCCTAATTCATGATCATCAGCATCATATCAGCATCATATCTTTTCCAGGCTCATCTTTAGGCCATTTCCAGCTCTACATTTTCCAGCTCAAGCCTACTCTGTGCCCCCTACTGGCAAACATCTTTAGAAATCCACACCTGCCCCACTCTGGAAAATTTCTCTGTGGCAACACCAGGGGGTTGTGAGCTGAGATGGTGGAAGAAACAGTGGTCAAACCCATGTCATGGGTACATACCTCTCAGCTGCAACAATCCCAGGTGTCCCATAATTATCATCTCTACTTGCTTACTTACAAAATACTTAAACATCAGCAGATTTTGAACAGGAAAACAAAAGGATCTAGACTCTGACCAAATAACAGGCACTACGTTAGCGTTGCCCTCCCCACACTCCTACACCACAAAGGCCCTAGCAGCCACCCCTCATGCCTCTCAAGTCTCTAAACCACCCATGATGGCCATAAACCAGGACATTCTGGTGTAAGAAACTATTCTCAGCCTAGTGCTAAACACAGAGCAGCCACTGTTGGTAATGGACACAGTCTGGAAATGGAGGATCTCAGAGGCCCTGAGCTGATGATTCAGTGTAGCCAGCTTTCCATTTTGTCTTGAGTCGTGAAGCCAGGATCCCTCAGGCTTTTTTCACCACAGAGGCTTCCTCATTGAAAGGATAATGGTACCTACAGGATAAAGCCAAAATTGGGACCTCTGGCACATCTCAACTACAGGAGGAAGTGTGTTCCCTTCTGAGTAATGCAGTTGTTCTGGAGGAGGTCACCCCTTTTCTAGACTCATTGGCCATTTGGAGAGTCGCTTAGGATCACATGAAGGACCATGAGAGTTCATATACTTTATAGACCATGTGCTACCACCACACCGATGGAGTCCACTGGAGAGAATGGCAGGTTCTGCCCCCGATCAAAGAAGATATCCCTGATAAAAACTGCACCCAAGCATCCGCTCAAATTCCAGCAAGCACACTAGCACTACAGGATGCCCTGGCCAATAGTCAAACTCATCTGCACATTTTCACAGATCTTCTGACCGTTGCCAATGATCTTGCTATCCAGTCCCACCAATAGTGACAAGAACTCCTTATCACCACTCTGGAATAAAGAACTCTGGGAATGTCTTGCTTCACAGTTACCCAATCAAGGTCACTCCTAACTCTGCACATATGAAACTCTGCACTCCCAACTCTGCACATAAGAAACCTCTCAAACCTGATGGTATTAATCTTGTCTCTGTGGGCCCATGATGTGTGAAACCGTTGAGAGACCTCTACCCTAAAGCTCTAGGCTAAAGCTCTACCCTAAAGCCCATAAGCTCTAGAATGCAAGGGACTCCCCTCTGCCATGGCTAACTTACTGTCAAGTTTACCTGATAAGGAAAACAATGCCCCTAGTAGTATAATCAATGGACATAATTTGCAGGCTGAGGAAGGGGTCCCTACAGC